>NC_135904.1:38502072-38804519 GCF_964194155.1 Cetorhinus maximus
GAGAGCGGAACAGGATTTTGTGGAGAGAGCGAGAGTGCAACAGGTTTTTGTGGAGAATGAGAGTGGACGGACTGTGTGGAGAGAGAGAGTAGAACAGGATTGTGTGGAGAGAGAGAGAGTGGAACAGGATTGTGTGGAGAGGGAGAGTGTAACAGGATTGTGTGGAGAGAGAGAGAGTGGAACAGGATTGTGTGGAGAGAGAGAGTGGAACAGGATTGTGTGGAGAGGGAGAGTGGAACAGGATTGTGTGGAGAGAGAGAGAGAGAGAGAGAGTGGAACAGGATTGTGTGGAGAGAGAGTGAGTGGAACAGGATTGTGTGGAAAGAGAGAGAGGAACAGGATTGTTTGGAGAGAGAGAGAGTGGGACAGGATTGTGTGGAGATAGAGAGTGGAACAGGAATGTGTGGAGAGAGAGAGAGTGGAACAGGATTGTGTGGAGAGAGAGAGAGTGGAACAGGATTGTGTGGAGAGAGAGAGTGGAACAGGATTGTGTGGAGAGAGAGAGAGTGTGCAACAGGATTGTGTGGAGAGAGAGAGAGTGGAAGAGGATTGTGTGGAGAGAGAGAGTGGAACAGGATTGTGTGGAGAGAGAGAGAGTGGAACAGGATTGTCTGGAGAGAGAGAGTGGAACAGGATTGTGTGGAGAGAGAGAGTGGAACAGGATTGTGTGGAGAGAGAGAGTGGAACAGGATTGTGTGGAGAGAGAGAGTGGAACAGGATTGTGTGGAGAGAGAGAGTGGAACATGATTGTGTGGATAGAGAGAGAGAGTGGAACTGGATTGTGTGGAGAGAGAGAGTGGAACAGAATTGTGTGGAGAGAGAGAGAGAGTGGAACAGGATTGTGCGGAGAGAGAGAGAGTGAAACAGGATTGTGTGGAGAGAGAGAGAGTGGAACAGGATTGTGTGGAGAGAGAGAGTGGAACAGGATTGTGTGGAGAGAGAGAGAGTGGAACAGGATTGTGTGGAGAGAGAGAGTGGAACAGGATTGTGTGGAGAGAGAGAGAGAGTGGAACAGGATTGTGTGGAGAGAGAGAGTGGAACAGGATTGTGTGGAGATAGACTGAGTGGAACAGGATTGTGTGGACAGAGAGAGAGAGTGGAACAGGATTGTGTGGAGAGAGAGAGAGTGGAACAGGATTTTGTGGAGAGTGAGAGTGGAACAGCATTGTGTGGAGAGAGAGAGAGTGGATCAGGATTCTGTGGAGAGGGAGAGTGGAACAGGATTGTGTGGAGAGAGAGAGTGGAACAGGATTGTGAGGAGAGAGAGAATGTGGAACATGATTGTGTGGAGAGGGAGAGTGGAACAGGATTGTGTGGAGGGGGTGAGTGGAACAGGATTGTGTGGAGAGAGAGAGTGGAACAGGATTGTGTGGAGAGAGGGAGAGAATGAAACAGGATTGTGTGGAAAGAGAGAGAGAGTGGAACAGGATTGTGTGGAGAGAGAGAGTGGAACAAGATTTTGTGGAGAATGAGAGTGGACGGACTGTGTGGAGAGAGAGAGTGAAACAGGATTGTGTGGAGAGAGAGAGCGGAACAGGATTTTGTGGAGAGAGAGAGAGTGCAACAGGATTTTGTGGAGAATGAGAGTGGACGGACTGTGTGGAGAGAGAGGGTGGAACAGGATTGTGTGGAGAGAGAGAGAGTGGAACAGGATTGTGTGGAGAGGGAGAGTGTAACAGGATTGTGTGGAGAGAGAGAGAGTGGAACAGGATTGTGTGGAGAGAGAGAGTGGAACAGGATTGTGTGGAGAGAGAGAGAGTGGAACAGGATTGTGTGGAGAGAGAGAGTGGAACAGGATTGTGTGGAGAGAGAGCGAGTGGAACAGGATTGTTTGGAGAGGGAGAGTGGAACAGGATTGTGTGGAGAGAGAGAGAGTGGAACAGGATTGTGTGGAGATGTAGAGTGGACAGGATTGTGTGGAGAGAGAGAGTGGAACAGGATTGCGTGGAGAGAGAGAATGTGGAACAGGATTGTGTGGAGAGGGAGAGTGGAACAGGATTGTGTGGAGAGGGAGAGTGGTATTGGATTGTTTGGAGAGCGAGAGAGTGAAACAGGATTGTGTGGAGAGAGAGAGAGTGGAATAGGATTGTGTGGAGAGAGATAGAGAGTGGAACAGGATTTTGTGAACAGAGAGAGAGAATGGAACAGGATTGTGTTGACAATGAGAGAGAGAGTGGAACAGGTTTGTGTGGAGAGTGAGAGTCGACGGGATTGTGTGGAGAGAGAGAGAGAGAGGAACAGGATTGCTTGGAGAGAGACAGAGTGGAACAGGATTGTGTGGAGAGAGAGAGAGTGGAACAGGATTGTGTGGAGAGAGAGAGAGTGGAACAGGATTGTGTGGAGAGAGAGAGTGGAACAGGATTGTGTGGAGAGAGAGAGAGAGAGAGAGTGGAACAGGATTGTGTGGAGTGAGAGAGAGTGGAACAGGATTGTGTGGAGAGGGAGAGTGGAACAGGATTGTGTGGAGAGAGAGAGTGGAACAGGATTGTGTGGAGAGGGAGAGTGGAACAGGATTGTGTGGAGAGAGAGAGAGTGGAACAGGATTGTGTGGAGAGAGTGAGAGAGAGAGAGAGTGGAACAGGATTGTGTGGATAGAGAGAGAGTGGAACAGGATTGTGTGGAGAGAGAGAGAGAGAGAGAGTGGAACAGGCTTGTGTGGAGTGAGAGAGAGTGGAACAGGATTGTGTGGAGAGGGAGAGTGGAACAGGATTGTGTGGAGAGGGAGAGAGTGGAACAGGATTGTGTGGAGAGAGAGAATGTGGAACAGGATTGTGTGGAGAGGGAGAGTGGAACAGTTTTGTGTGGAGAGGGAGAGTGGTATTGGATTGTTTGGAGAGCGAGAGAGTGAAACAGGATTGTGTGGAGAGAAAGAGAGTGGAAAAGGATTGTGTGGAGAGATAGAGAGAGTGGAACAGAATTTTGTGGACAGAGAGATAGAATGGAACAGGATTGTGTGGACAGTGAGAGAGAGAGAGTGGAACAGGATTGTGTGGAGAGTGAGAGTGGACGGGATTGTGTGGAGAGAGAGAGAGAGTGGAACAGGATTGTTTGGAGAGAGACAGAGTGGAACAGGATTGTGTGGAGAGGGAGAGAGAGAGAGAGTGTGTAACAGGATTGTGTAGAGAGAGAGAGTGGAACGGGATTGTATGGAGAGTGAGAGTGGACGGGATTGTGTGGAGAGAGAGAGAGAGCGGAACAGGATTGTTTGGAGAGAGAGAGAGGTACAGGATTGTGTGGAGAGAGAGAGTGGAACAGGATTTTGTGGAGAGTGAGAGAGAGTGTGGAACAGGATTGTGTTGAGAGTGAGAGTGGAACGGGATTGTTTGGAGAGAGAGAGTGGAACGGGATTGTTTGGAGAGAGAGAGAGGTACAGGATTGTGTAGTGAGGAGGGAAGGGAATGATTTCTCATTAGTTCACAGTGTATTTGCTATTGTAAACTCTATCATGGTTTATTTAGCTCAGCTTTGAATTAACACTGAACATGTAGTTCAAAACTTGGCAGTTTAAACATGATCATAACTGATACCAGGTGTAATTGAAGTTGATCAGAGTTTCCTGAATTCCAATTTGGTTTTGTTAACACTTGTGTTTTTCTGCTTTGGACTGATTTATTCAGAGATGGAGGCTGGAGTGTCCCAGTGCAGGTTTTATCTGCCTCTCGCCTTGAGTATAACAATTCTGTTCCAAGTGAATGATTAACTTACAGAACCTGAAACCTTCTTCAAATGAGCCATTATTCAGTGGCTAAACACGAGCTTGTGTCTGACAGAAAATGTGAAGTGTAGCTGTTGTGTTTTGAGCACGGCTGTTGAAAATTGCAGGGGCTGGGGGTGACCCATAGCGTAATGTCATCGCATCACATCTACAGTGAGACAAAGCACTGGAACTCATCTAAACCTGGTGATAGTAATGATCACTGTCCCCTGAACGTTTCCCTATTGACAGCTGATTTTTGACCCACCACATTCCCATCTACAATATCTAATGCTATCACTTGTTTTTACTACCACTTCTTTTAAATTTTTTATGGAATCCATAACTTTTCCATCAACTTTTCAGGTCAAGTTTTCCAGATCCTGATGGCGCTGAGTGAATAAAATCCTCCTCCTTTCCTGCTAGTCCTTAATACAATGATTTTCAACCTATGACCTCTGGTTATTGACCTACTCATCAGAGGGAATCATTTTTCTCGATTGAAACCTCATTATCATACCCGCTATTAGGCCACCTCTTACCCTTCACTATTTTAAGGAAACACCCCTAACTTTCCCGACCTCACATCATAACTAAAGCCCCTCATCCTTGGTTACATCCTGGTACGTGTTCTCGAAATTGCAGTAGAAACAGACCGTTCAATCTCTGCTCCATGCCACTGTTTATTCTTCACAACAGTCTTGTATACTTGTATTTAATTTGTAACTGGAGCTTTCTCCAGCTGAGAAATAGTGGAGTTTTCAGGAACAGAGCTTACATTCCCATAATAAATCAGAAAATAACCCACTGGTTATGGAATATAATTCAATTTTCTTGCTTATTAAAATCCTGATTGGAATTGAGATTAATACTCTGCTTGGTAATCAAACCAAGGACACAGTCATCAGATCCAGTGTCTGGGATTAGTTAGTGCCTTACAGTTCAGAGTTTGAGCAGATTCCAGTGCAGATGTGCAATGCAGTAAGAGGGCATTCTGTACGTAACCAAGAAGCCACATCTAAATTGTTAAAAATGCATCTGCTTAACTGCCACAACATCACGAAGTGATCAGCAGCTGAATCAGGAAATTCGATGAGCCTTGGTGTCATATTTATTATCCCAAACAGGATTAAATAAAACAGAAACACTTGCCTCTTGCTTGCTGCTGTTGCCATACTGTCTTCAGATGTGAAGGCAAACTGCAGTTCCACCCTGATACAAGAGTGCACCATTACTTACAAACTTACAGTGGTATAAACCTGTGAAAATGCAGAATCCATGTCCTTTACTGAAGCCCTCACATCAAGGCTACAATAATGTCTCCAGAATAACACTGAGAAGCCCTAAACACTGAGAAGCCCTAAACACAGAGAAGCCCTAAACACAGAGAAGCCCTAAACACTGAGAAGCCCTAAACACTGAGAAGCCCTAAACACTGAGAAGCCCTAAACACTGAGAAGCCCTAAACACAGAGAAGCCCTAAACACTGAGAAGCCCTAAACACAGAGAAGCCCTAAACACTGAGAAGCCCTAAACACAGAGAAGCCCTAAACACAGAGAAGCCCTAAACACTGAGAAGCCCTAAACACTGAGAAGCCCTAAACACTGAGAAGCCCTAAACACTGAGAAGCCCTAAACACAGAGAAGCCCTAAACACAGAGAAGCCCTAAACACTGAGAAGCCCTAAACACAGAGAAGCCCTAAACACTGAGAAGCCCTAAACACAGAGAAGCCCTAAACACTGAGAAGCCCTAAACACAGAGAACCCCAAACACTGACACCCCAAACACAGACACCCCTAAACACAGAGAACCCTAAACACAGACACCCCTAAACACAGAGAACCCCAAACACAGACACCCCTAAACACAGAGAACCCCAAACACAGACACCCCTAAACACTGACACCCCTAAACACTGACACCCCTAAACACAGAGAACCCCAAACACAGACACCCCTAAACACTGACACCCCTAAACACTGACACCCCTAAACACAGAGAACCCCAAACACAGACACCCCTAAACACTGACACCCCTAAACACAGAGAACCCCAAACACAGACACCTCTAAACGCAGAGAACCCCAAACACAGAGAACCCCAAACACAGACACCCCTAAACACAGAGAACCCCAAACACAGAGAACCCCAAACACAGACACCCCTAAACACTGACACCCCTAAACACAGAGAACCCCAAACACAGACACCCCTAAACACTGACACCCCTAAACACAGAGAACCCCAAACACAGACACCCCTAAACACTGACACCCCTAAACACTGACACCCCTAAACACTGACACCCCTAAACACTGACACCCCTAAACACAGAGAACCCCAAACACAGACACCCCTAAACACTGACACCCCTAAACACAGACACCCCTAAACACTGACACCCCTAAACACAGAGAACCCCAAACACAGACACCCCTAAACACTGACACCCCTAAACACAGAGAACCCCAAACACTGACACCCCTAAACACAGGGTGGGGGGGAAGTGCAGAATGGCAAAGTTTGGCTGTGTAGCACCATAGTTTCACTGCCTCGGGCGCTGTTTTAGACCCCACATTGTGTGCCCACTACCAATAAGACAGCTTCAGGAGAGCCCCCCAGTGATATGCCAGTAGGCAGATGGTGATGTCAGTCTGCAAGACGCGTTTTATGTTGTCATTGTGTAAAGACACTTTTGAAGTGTTTCAGGTGTCTTTCTGCATTTGCTATGTTACGGCTGGGGGCTGCTTAGAAAACAATGAGGTGCTTTAATGGCAGCTTAGACTTCTCTGAGCAACCTTGTTTTCTAATGAACAGCTTTTGACAGTTTGATGCCAGACCTGTTATTTTTGACTTCACCACTACAGATAATGTCCTCTGTTAAACACGTACAGCTACACGTGTGTTCAACCACAGCCCGCTCCCATTGCTGTTTAAAGGGATCATCTCCCACTCTCAGGTTAGTTGCTGACTTATTTCTACAAGCGCTGTCTGAGTTTCTTGGTGTGTTCAGTAGTTTGTGAAGTTATTTAAAGTTGGTGAAGTCGACAGCACATGGTGAAAACCTTGGTTTTGACTCCATGGGTTCTGGTCAGACCATGTGCTCTCAAACAGGGGCGTTGTACTCACCAGTCCCTGGGCTGCAAGGAGATAGAGCAGAGGAGAGGACAAGCTGCTTGGAGAGGGAGGGTAGAAGGAGGCCTTATCTATATCCAGGGTCTTCAGGCAGCATTTCTCTTACCTCGACGAGGTCAGTGCATCATCTCTGAGTTTAGGGGTGATCACAGAAATCTGCCACCTCTCACAGGCAGGTCTGCAGCCTCTGAGCAGGGTGGGTATTAATGATATGTTAGTTGTATTGTTATCTTCAAGGGTATACAGGTGGAGGACATTGATTGATTGGGCACATATAAAGAGAGACTCACATTGTGGCATTCTGTCCTGCTATCTTGAGGAAGTGGGGACCCCAGTGGGACTCCCTCTACGTGGGACTCCCTCTACGTGGGACTCCCTCTACGTGGGACTCCCTCTACGTGGGACTCCCTCTACGTGGGACTCCCTCTACGTGGGACTCCCTCTACGTGGGACTCCTCCCTTTCTCCATCAGGGACTTGGCGTGGATGGTGTTGCGTGCAGCAGTGCCATGTAGTGGTAGGTTCAGGTGGGTCACACGCTCCCAGGCCGCATGTATTTCTGCAGCTAAGGGGAGTCTGTGTTCCACGTGTACGCAGATTGCCAGAGTTTGCAGCCCCTTTTTCATTATTTGAAGAGGCTGCTCCTCAATTTCAGGTTACTCCTCAGCCCCACAATCCTGATCCTTAGCCACCTGGTGTGGAGTGGGGTTGGGAGGGAGGAGGACCTCCTCATAGGCCTGCTCCTGGGCCTGGCCAATGTGGCCATCAAAAGCTCCAGGCAGTGGGTAGCCAAGGATGTCGTCCAGCCCCAGGAGCACTTTACCGCCTCCAGACGCCCCCCCCCCCACACCCCCCACAACCCCCACCAGCTCCCCCACATCCCCCACACCCCCCACCAGCTCCCCCCCACCCCCCCACAACCCCCACAACCTCCCCCACCCCCCCCACACCTGCCACAACCCCCACCAGCTCCCCCCTCCCCCCCACACCCCCCACACACCCCCCACCCACCCCCCACCAGCTCCCACCCCCCACCAGCCCCCCCCCACCCCCCCCACCAGCTCCCCCCCCACACCCCCACAACCCCCACCAGCTCCCCCCACCCCCCCCACCAGCTCCCCCCCCACACCCCCCACAACCCCCCCCCCCAGCTCCCCCCCCACACCCCCCACAACCCCCCCCCCCACAACCCCCACAACCCCCAGCCCCCCCACAACCCCCAGCCCCCCCACACCCACCCACCCCCACACCCCCACCCCACCCCCACCCCCACCCCCCCACCCCCACCCCCACCCCCCCACCCCACCCCCACCCCCCCACCCCACCCCCACCCCCCCACCCCCCACACCCCCCCACCCCCCACACCCCCCCACCCCACCCCCCACACCCCCACACCCCCACCCCCAACACCCACACCCCCACCCCCAACCCCCACACCCCCACCCCCACACCCCCACACCCCCACCCCCACACCCCCACACCCCCACCCCACCCCCACACCCCCACACCCCCACCCCACACCCCCACCCCACCCCCACACCCCCACCCCCACCCCCACCCCACCCCCACCCCCACCCCCACCCCCACCCCCACACCCCCACACCCCCACACCCACCCCCACCCCCACCCCCACCCCACCCCCACCCCACCCCCACCCCACCCCCACCCCACCCCACCCCCACCCCACCCCCACCCCACCCCCACCCCACTTCTTTTTGTTAGTTTGATTTGTTGATCATTTGCTTTTTTTCAAAAGAGCCTATAAAGAGAGACTCAGCGTGACATCCTGTCCTGCCACATGGAGGAGGCAGGGGCCCTCAGCGAGAGGCTCTCTATATGGGAGTCCACCCTTTTTCCAATGGGAATTTGGTGTGGAGGGTGTAGCATGCAGCAATCCCTGGCAACAGATGATTAAGATGCTTCCCAGACTCCCAGCCCATCTGTATTTCCTGTGACCTTGAGGAGTCCATGTTCCATGTGGATCCGGATTGTGTGAGGTTGCAGCCCCTGTTTGATTTTTTGAAGGGGTTTCTCCTCAAGTTTTGTTTGCACTTCAGCCCCATGATCCTGACCTGTGGCCTCCCCCAGTGCAGAGGGGGGCAGGCAAGGCCCTTGTGGATCTGCTCCTGGGCGCGGCTAAAGTGGCCTTTAACAGGTGAAGGCTGCAGCGGTCAAGGGGGTCATGCCCCTCTTCCATGGCTATGTTCACACCACAGGGTCTCTGGAGAGGGAACACACCGTGTCCGCCGGTACTCTTGACGCCTTCCGTGAGTGGTGGGCACCACAGGGGTTGGAGTGCATCATCACTCCTCAAAATTATATTTTAATTGGATAAGCTTCTGTTGAAATTTTATTGGTTCTCTTGCAATAATGTCAAGTGCCTGTTAAGGTGTTGCTCACTTGTTTAATTGGTTTATGTCCATTGGTTTCTCTCAATGAGAGGCTTCTGGGACATTGGGTGTTGGTTAGGCAGAAGGCAGACATTTTTAATGTTGCATTCTGAAATCTATATTAAGTAAAAGATTGGCTTCTACTTCACCAACTGGCTTCAAAATGAATTAACAGAAAGGATGGCATTGTCTGTCCCTAAGGGGAACTGTGGCCCTGAAACTTTTGCTTCCAGTTCCTTCCAGGCTGGAGGAGGTGACATCTGTAACATCTCCCAGTTTACCATCTACTACTGCATCAGATGATCTGATGTCCTTCTATGTCAGGAGAGGGGAGTTTATTGTCATATTGTTTGATCAGAGAGAAGCAGGCAGAGTCTATGCCAGAATAGTGGGGTTCCCCATGGAGCAGGATGCTATCGTGGCTATTGGACTCCACACGCCAATGGTAAGATGAACCAAAACCTCAAAGGGCTCAACCCCCCAGAAGGTGCAGTAGGTGTGTGACCATGCTCAGTGCATCATTTTGATGAATGTCCAGTCTCCTGGCAGCAGCAATGATGCCTTTATTCTGTGTCAGCCTGTGTGCCATCAATATGTCAAACCATAGGATTCTGCTGGGTGACAAGAGCTTCCTGCTTAGTACCAGCTCATGACTCTGGTACATAACCGAATCGCCCATGACCAGCATGTGCACCATGAGTGCTCTGATGCCACCACTGAGGAGGCTCAAGCAACAGTTTCCTGATGAGAAAGCTCAGGAGGAGGCCTGAAATTCACATCGGGCACCTTCAGATTCATCATGGCCGCATAACCTCAACATCATGAGGAAAAACCCCACTTTTTATTCATTCATGGGATGTGGGCATCACTGGCTGGGCCAGCATTTATTGCCCATCCCTAAGTGCCCTTGAGAAGGTGATGGTAACCTACCTTCTTGTGCTGTAGGTACACCCACAGTGCTATTGGGAAGGGAGTTCCAGGATTTTGACCCAGCGACAGCAAAGCAGTGGTGATATATTTCCAAGTCAGGCGGTGGGGTAGCCCTGTTAGTTAAGGATGATGATAATACAGTAGTGAGAGATGATCTTAGCTTAAAAGAGCAAAATGACAAATCAATTTGGATAGAGATAAGAAAAGGAAAGGTAAGAGGTAACTTGTGTGAGTAGTTTATATGTCCACGCCAGTAGTTACACTGTAGAACAGGCAATGCAGGAAGAAGTAATTGGGGCATGGAAGAAAGGTACTGCAATACTTTTGTAGATGATGCACAGGCTTTGGGGAGTCAAAAGGTGAGGTATTCACTGCAGAATTCCCAGCCTCTACCATCAGCAGGACAGACCCAGCAGAGGTGGTGGCACAGTAGTTTACAGTCGGAGGGAGTAGCCCTGGGAGTCTTCAACATCGACTCCAGACCTCGTGAAGTCTCATGGCATCAGATCAAACATGGGCAAGGAAACCCCCTGCTGATTACCATGTACCGCCCTCCCTCAGCTGATGAATCAGTGCTCCTCCATGTTGAACACCACTTGGAGGAAACACTGAGGGTGGCAAGGGCACAGAATATACTCTGGGTGGGGAACTTCAATGTCCATCACCAAGAGTGGCTCAGTAGCACCACAACTGACTGAGCTGACCGAGCCCTAAATGACATAGCAGCTAGACTGGGTCTGCAGCAGGTGGTGAGGGAACCAACAAGAGGGAAAAATATACTTGACCTCATCCTCATCAACCTGCCTGCCGCAGATGCATCTGTCCGTGACAGTATCGGTAGGAGTGACCACCGCATAGTCGTTGTGGAGACGAAGTCCTGTCTTCACATTGAGGATACCCTCCATCGTGTGGTGTGGCACTACCACTGTGCTAAATGGGATAATTTTGAACAGATCCAGCAATTCAAGACTGGGCCTCCATGAGGCGCTATGGGCCATCAGCAGCAGCAGAATTGTACTCGAACACAATCTGTAACCTCATGGCCTGGCATATCCCCCACTCTACCATTACCATCAAGCCAGGGGATCAACCCTGGTTCAATGAAGAGTGCAGGAGGGCATGTCAGGAGCAGCACCAGGCATACCTAAATATGAGGTGTCAACCTGGTGAAGCTATAACACAGGATTACTTGCATCCAAACAGCATAAGCAGAATGCAATGGACAGAGCTAAACGATCCCACAACCAACAGATCAGATCAATCCTGCCAACCTCCAATCGTGAATGGTGGTGAACAATTAAACAACTCACTGGAGGAGGAGGCTGCACAAATTTCCCCATCCTCAATGATGGAGGAGCCCAGCACATCAGTGCAAAAGATAAGGCTGAAGCATTCGCAACAATCTTCAGCCAGAAGTGCCGAGTGGATGATCCACCTTGGCCTACTTCAGAGGTCCCTAGCATCACATCAATTCACTCCATGTGGTAGCAAGAAACGGCTGAAGGCATGGTTACTGCAAAGGCTATGGGCTCTGACAATATTCCGGCAATAGTACTGAAGGCTTACGCTCCAGAACTTGCCGCGCCCCCAGCCAAGCTGTTCCAGTACAGCTACAACACTGGCATATACCAGCTATGTGGAAAATTGCCCAGATGTGTCCTGTACACAAAAAGCAGGACAAATTCAACCCGGCCAATTACCGCCCCATCAAGTCTACTCTCGATCATCAGTAAAATAATGGAAGGGGTCATCAGGGCTTGGTCAGCTCGGTCAGTTGTGATGCTACTGGGCCACTCTTGGTGATGGACATTGAAGTTCCCCACCCAGAGTACATTCTGTGCCCTTGGCACCCATCAGTGCTATCAAGCGGCATTTGCTTCGCAATAGCCTGCTCACTGATGCTCAGTTCAGGTTCCGTCAGGGTCACTCAGCTCCTGACCTCACTACAGCCTTGTTTCAAACATGGACAAAAGAGCTGAACTCCTGAGGTGAGGTGAGAGTGGCTGCCCTTGACATCAAGGCAGTATTTGACCGAGTGTGGCATCAAGGAGCCCTCACAAAACTGGAGTCAATGGGAATCAGTGGGAAAACTCTCCACTGGTTGGAGTCATACCCAGCACAAAGGAAGATGGTTATGGTTGTTGGAATCAATCATCTCAGTTCCAGGACATCACTGCAGGAGTTCCTTAGGGTAGTGTCCTCAGCCCAACCATCTTCAGCTGCTTCATCAATGACCTTCCTTCCATCATAAGGTCAGAAGTGGGGATGTTCGCTGATGATTGCACAATGTTCAGCACCATTCGCAACTCCTCAGATACTGAAGCAGTCTATGTCCAAACGCAGCAAGACCTGGACAATATCTAGGCTTGGGCTGACATGTGGCAAGTAACATTTGCGCCACACAAGTGCCAGGCAATGACCGTCTCCAACAAGAGAGAATCTAACCATTGGCCTTTGATGTTTAATGACATTACCACGGCTGAATCCACACGACCCACCCACCCCCCCTCCCCACTGCTATCAACATCCTGGAGGTTACCATTGACCAGAAACTGAACTGGACTTATCATACAAATACTGTGGCTACAAGAGCAGGTCAGAGGCTGGGAATCATGCGGCGAGTAACTCACCTCCTAACCCCCCAAAGCCAGTCCACCATCTACAATGCACAGGTTAGGAGTGTGATGGACACACTCCACTTGCCTGGATGAGTGCAGCTCCAACAACAGTCAAGAAGCTTGACACCATCCAGGATAAAGCAGCCTGCTTGATTGGCACCCCATCCACAAACATTCACTCCCTCCACCACTGTCACACAGTGGCAGCAGTGTGTACCATCTACAAGATGCACTGCAGGAATTCACCAAGGCTCCTTAGACAGCACCTTCCAAACCCACGACCACTGCAGTCTAGAAGGACAAGGGCAGCAGATAGGTGGGAACACCACCACCTGGATGTTCCCATTCAAGCCGCACACCATCCTGACGTGGAAATATATCACCGTTCCTTCTCTGTCACTGGGTCAAATCCTGGAACTCTCCCTAACAGCACTGTGGGTGTACCTACACCACATGGACTGCAGCGGTTCAAGAAGGCAGCTCACCATCACCTTCTCAAGGGCAACTAGGGATGGGCAATAAATGCTGGCCCAGCCAGCAATGCCCACATCCCATGAGAGAATAAAAGAAATATCATGGGTGACTTTAAGCTACATGGAGATTGGGTTAATCAGATTAGCAAAGGTAGCCTGAAAATTGAATTCATGAAGTGTATTTGGGACAATTTCTTAAAGGAGCACATTGCCAGAGCCAAACAGGGAGCAGGCTATCCTGGACCTGGTGATGAACAATGAGACAGGATTAATCAATAATCTCATAGTAAAGGATCCTTCAGGTGACGGTGATCATAACATGATTGAATTTCATGTTCAGTTTGGAGGGGAGAAGTGTGGGTCTAAAGCTTGTGTTTTAGACCTGAAAAAAGATCATTATAAAGGCATGAAGGCAGAGCTACTGAACTGAGAAGCAAGGTTAGCAGAGATGCATTGGCAGATTCTTAAAGAGACAGAGAAAGACTCTTTGAGAAGGGTGCATCACCCATGGCTAAATAAGGATGTTGAGGATAGTGTCAAATTGAAAGAAACACTGTACAAATCTGCAAAGATTAGTGGTAGGTCAGAAAATTGGTCAAATTTAAGAACCAGCAAAAAATGACTAAGAAAAATAATAAAGAGGGAGAAAATAGAATATAAGCGAAAGCTAGCTAGTAATATAAAAACAGATAGAAGAAGTGAATACAAATATTTAAATAGGAAAAGAGTAACTAAAGCTAACATTGGTCCTTTAGAGAGTGAGTCTGGGGTATTGGGGAATTGATAATGGAAAACGAAGAAATAGCGGAGGTGTCGAACAGGTATTTTGTGTCTGCCTTCACTGTAAAAGACTTAGAAAACTTCAATAAGAGGCTTGAAAATCAAGAAGTGAATGGGAGAGAGGAACTTAAACCATCATGATCACCAGGAAAAAGATACTAGGAAAACTATTAGACCTAAAGGCTGACAAGTCCCCAGGGCCAGATGGCCTGCATCCTAGGATCCTAAAAGAATTGGCTTCACAGATAGCAAATGCATTGGTTATAATCTTCCAAAATTCCTTTGATTCTGGAATGGTCCGAGTGGAATGGAAAATAACGAATGTAATACCTTTATTTAAGAAAGGAGGGAGACAGAAAGCAGGAAACTACAGGCCAGTGAGCCTAACATCTGTCATAAGAAATTGCTAGGATCCATTATTATTACTGTCCCTTTATCATAAGCACCCAATATTTCTTCTTGTATACTTTGTCCTAAATTGTGGTTACTAATAGGGGGCCTGTAGTCCACTCCCACTAGTGACTTCTTTCCTCTACTATTCCTCATCTCCACCCAAACAGATTCTACATCCGGCTCTACCGAACCAAGGTCACCTCCAACTGTTGCACCAATGCCCTCTTTGATTAACAGTGCTACCCCTCCACCTTTACCAAGCTTCCTATTCTTCTTGAATCTCATATACCCCCTCTTAACACTCATTTACCTACCTATCTTGATGTCGTTGGCAAATTTAGCCACCAGACATTCAGACCCTCCATCCAAGTCATTGATATAGATTGTAAATAGTTGAGGCTTCAGCCTCCTAGCAGGATACTTAGAAAATCATAATGTGATCAGGCAGAGTCAACATGCTTTTGTGAAAGAGAAATCATGTTTACCTAATTTATTAGAGTTCTATAAGGAAGTAATAAGCAAGGTGGATAAAGGAGAACCTGTAGATGTGGTGTACCTGAATTTCCAAAAGGCATTTGATAAGGTGCCACATCAAGTTTGCTACACACAGATAAGAGCTCATGGAGTAGGGGGTAACATGTTAGCATGGATACAGCATAAGTTCACTAACAGGAAGCAGAGAGTAAGGATAAATGGATCACTTTCAGGTTGGCAAGCTGTAACTAGTGCCACATGGATCAGTGCTGGGGCCTCAATTATTTACAATCTACATCAATGACTTGGGTGAATGGTTCGAATGCCTGGTAGATAAATTTGCCAAAGACACCAAGATAGGTAGCTAAATATGCTGTTAAGATGACATTCAAGAAGAATAGGAAGCTCGGTAAAGGTGGAGGGGTAGCACTGTTAATCAAAGAGGGCATTGGTGCAACAGTTGGAGGTGACCTTGGTTCAGGAGATCAGGATGTAGAATCTGTTTGGGTGGAGATGAGGAATAGGAGGGGAAAGAAGTCACGAGTGGGAGTGGTCTATAGACCCCCTATTAGTAACCACAATTTAGGACAAAGTACACAAGAAGAAATATTGGGTGCTTGTGATAAAGGGATGGTGATTTTAAACGGGTGATTTTAATCTACATATAAACTGTAAAAATCAGATTGGCAGTAGTAGCCTGGATGAGGAGTTCATAGAATACTTTCGAGATAGTTTCTTAGAGCAGCACATTCTGAAACCAACCAGAGAGCAGGTTATATTAAACTTGTATTATGTAATGTGAAAGGATTAATTAATGAACTCAGAGTAAAGTTAAATAAGGGCAATTATGTGGGCATGAAAGCTGAGCTAACTGAAGTGAACTGGGAAACTAGGCTAGGTTATAGATCAATAGAGAAGTAGTGGCAGACATTTAAGGGAATGTTTCAGAACACTCACAATAAGTGTATTCCTACTATAACGAAAAATTCTAAGGAGAGGACCCATCATCCATGGTTAACTAAAGAAATTAAGGAAAGGAACAAACTTAAGCATATAACTGTGCAAAGAGGAGTGGCAGGTCAGATGGTTGGTCAGAATGCAAGTAACAGCCAAGAATGACTAAAAGGTTAATAAGAAATTAGAGTATGAGAGAAAGTTAGCTAGAAATTTAAAAACGGCTAGCAAGTGTTTCTACGGGCATTTAAAAAGGTAAACAGTAAGTAAAGTGAGTGTTAGTCCTCTAGAGAGTGACAATGGGAAGTTAATAGTAGATAATAAGGAAAGGGCAGATGAAATGAACAAATATTTTGCTTCTGTCTTCACTATAGAGGATACAACAAACATTCCCATAATAGCTGTAAATCAGGAGGTGGAAGGGAGAGAGGAACTTGGTGAAATTACCATCACTAGGGAACCAGTACTGAGCAAACTGATGGAGCTGTGGGCTGACAAGTCTCCGGGTCCTGATGGACTTCATCCTAGGACCTTAAGAGGTGGCTAATGAGGTAGTTAATGAGGTAGTTGGTGTTAATTTTACAGAATTCCCTAGATTCTGGAAAGGCTCCATCAGACTGGAAAGTAGCAAATATAACCCGTCTATTCAAGAAGAGAGGGAGGCGGAAAACAGGAAACTATAGGCTAGTTAGCTTAATGCCTGTCATGGGACATGTGTGAGAATCGATTGTTAAAGAGATTATAGCTGGACACGCAGAGAAACTCAAGGTAACCGGGGAGAGTCAGCATGGTTTTGTGAAAGGGAAATCATGTTTAACAAATATATTGGAGTTCTTTGAAGGAGTAACATGTACTGTGGATAAAGGGGAGCCTGTAGACCACATCTCGAATACTGGGTGCAGTTTTGGTCTCCTTATTTAAGGAAGGATGTAAATGCGTTGGAGGCAGTTCAGAGGAGGTTTACTAGATTGATACCTGGAATGAGCGGGTGGTCTTATGAGGATAAGTTGGAAAGGCTTGGCTTGGTTCTACTGGAGTTTAGAAGAGTGAGGGGTGATTTGATTGAAGTATACAAAATCCTGAACAGTCTTGATAAGGTGGACGTGGAAAGGATGTTTCCCCTTGTGGGTGAGTCCAGAACTAGGGGGCACTGTTTTAAAATTAGGGGTCGCTCATTTAGGACAGAGATGTGCAGAATCTTTTCCTCTCAGAGGGTTGTGCGACTTTGGAATTCTCTGCCTCAGAAGATGGTGGAGTTGGGATCATTGAATATTTTTAGGATGGAGGTAGATAGATTCTTGTTAGGCAAGGGAATCAAAGGTTATCGGTGGTAGATGGGAATGTGGAAATCGAAACACAAACAGATCAGCCCTGATCTTACTGAATGGCAGAGCAGGCTCGAGGGGCTGAATGGCCTCCTTCTGCTCCTATTTCATTTGTTCGTATATTCGTATGAGGTAGAGTCTACAAAGAGATATAGACAGGTTAAGTGAATGGGCAAAAATTTGACAGATAGAGTATAATGTGGGAAAATGTGAACTTGTCCACTTTGGCAGGAAGAATGGAGAAGCAGCAGATTATTTAAATGGAGAGAGATTGTAGAACTCTGAGGTACAGAGGGATCTGGGTGTCCTGGTACATGAATTACAAAAAGTTAATATGCAAGAACAGCAAGTGATAAAGAAGGCAAATGGAATGTTGGTGTTTATTGTAAGAGGAATAGAATATAAAAGTAGGGAAGTTTTACTGCAGCTGTACAGGGCCTTGGTGAGACCACATCTGGAGTACTGTGTACAGTTTTGGTTTCCTTATTTGAAAAAATATATAACTACATTAGAAATAATTCAGAGAAGGTTCACTTGACTCACTCCTGGGGTGAAAAGCTTACCCTATGTGGAAAGATTGGACAGGTTGAGCCTATACCCACTGGAGTTTAGAAGAATGAGAGGTGATCTTATTGAAACATATAAGATCCTGAGGGGATTTGATAGGGTGGATACCCAGAGGATGTCTCCTCTTGTGGGAGAGACTAGAAGTAGGGGATACCATTTAAGAATAAATGGTCTCCCTTTCAGGATGGAGATGAGGAGAATTTGTTTTCCCTGAGTGTCATAAATATATGGAATTCTCTTCCCCAGAGATCAGTGATGGCTGAGTCACTGAATTTATCCAAGGCTGAGGTAGATAGATTTTTTATCTACAAGTGAGTGAAGGGCTATGGAGGACAAACAGTAAAGTGGATTTGAGACCATAAGCAGATCAGCCATGAGCTTATTGAATAGAAGAGCAGGTACGAAGAACCGAATGACCTACTCCTGCTCCTAAATCCGATGTTTCTATGTTCCTTATGATGGAAGGAAGGTCAGTGATGAAGCAGCTGAAGATGGTTGGGCTGAGGACACTACCCTGAGGAACTCCTACAGTGACATCCTGGAGCTGAGATGATTGACCTCCAACAACCACAACCATCTTCCTTTGTACTAGGAATGACTCCAACCAGCAGAGAGTTTTCCCTCTGAATCCTATTTTTGCCAGGGCCACACTCAGTCAAATGCTGCAGCATGGTATGAAAAAATATGAGGCCTTTTCATCCATGTCTCACTATATTTTCATAGAACTGGGGGTCATAAATCACCCATGGTGTCATATCCAGCATAATGTTAAGGTGAAACAAAAACAAAAATAGCTGGAAAAACTCAGCAGGTCTGACAGCATCTGCAGAGAGGAAGACAGAGTTAACATTTCGAGTCCGTATGAATCTTCATCAGAACTGGAGCATTAATGTTAAGGTGCATTATTTGACTCAGTAAGATCTTTACTCATTAAGGCTAGGTGGTGTGAACAGAATCAGGCAAATCATTCTCACAGTTCCTTACCAAATCCTCTGCATGGTCCTGCTGGACAGAAGGTTGATGTGTATTACCGTGATGTATATTACCCTTATGTAAATTATTGGTTGCCAACCAATCAGCAGTCTCTCCTCATGCAGTATGAAGTTATTGCTTCCCCTGACATTGATATTCTTGCGATTGTCCTGGTGAGTGCGAAACATAAAGTTTCAACAAAAAGTCTCTTTTCAGCAATGTCCAGTTCTGTATTAGCCAACAACTTTTAAATTAATGGAGTATTATGGAGCAGTTGACAGGACACGCCCCCTTTTTACCAGACAGCTACTGTATTCTGGAAAGTCTCAAGTCTTTAAGTGGATGGAATGTGAGTGGGCAGTCGGGTTGGAGGGTGGGCAGTCAGATGGGGTCAGGGGAGGTGGTTGGGGGCGTTGGGGTGTATGTATGGGGTTGGGGGGGTGGGGGGAGGGGTGTTGAGTTACGCTGTCAATCACTGAGTTACACCAGAGATTAAACTATAACAATTTTAGAGTAAGTATCCACATAAGTATCTAGCCCAAGTCTTCAACAATGAAATTGATGTAAGAGACAGTCACAGAGAGCCTGGGCAGTGCAAATCAGCCCATCAAATGTTTGAACTTCCTGGGCAATTCCTGGGCATGTGGACATGCCAGGACTTCCACAGGGATGATGATGTGCACCAACAGCGTACGTTCAAAGCAAAACCACTCCTAATACCAGAAGGCCTGACCCAATATTTTTCCTTCCCTGACAATGTTCCTCCAGCTTCAATTTATGAAGGATTGGCCACCATAATATGAAATTGAACACACGAACATACAAAATAGGAGCAGAAGTAGGCCCCCCCCAGCCTGCTCCACCATTCAATAAGATTATGGCTGATTTGTTTGTGTTTCGAATTCCACGTTCCCATCTAACCCTGATAATCTTTGATTCTCTTGCCTAACAAGAATCTATCTACCTCTGCCTTAAAAATATTCAATGACCCCGCCTCCACCACCTTCCGAGGCAGAGAGTTCCAAAGTCACACAACTCTCTGAAAAAAAATCTCTTCATCTCTGTCCTAAAAAGGACAACCCCTGATTTTAAAACTGTGCCCTCTAGTTCTGGACTCACCCACAAGAGGTAACATCCTTTCCACGTTCATCTTCTCAATACCGTTCAGGATCTTATATACTTAACCAAGTCATCCCTCACTCTTCTAAACTCCAGTGGAAACAAGCCCAGTCTGTCTATCCTCATAAGACAACCCACTTATTCCAGGTATCAATCTAGTAAACCTCCTTTGAACCACCTCCAACACTTTTATATCCTTCCTTAAATAAGGAGACCAATCTGCAGACAGCATTCGAGATGTGGTCTCATCAATGCCCTGTATAACTGAAGAATAAGATCCTTACTTTCATCCTCAATCCCTCTTGTAATAAAGGATAGCATTCCATTAGCCTCCTTAATTACTGGCTGTACTTGCATACTAACTTTTTGTGACTCATGCATTAAAATACCTAAGTCCCTCTGCACCTCATAATTCTGTAGCTGTTCTCCAGTTAAGTAATACTCTGCTCTTTTATTCTTCCTACCAAAGTGAACAACTTCACATTTTCCTGCATTATACTCCATCTGCCATATTTTTGCTCACTCATCCAACCTATCTATATTCGTCTGCAACCTTATGTCCTCTTCACAACATACTTTCCTGCCTATCTTCATGTCATCTGTGAATTTAGCTACCATGTCTTCACTCCCCTCATCCAAGTCATTGATATAAATTGTAAAACGTTGAGGCCCCAGCACAGACCCATGCCGGACTCCACTTGTCACATCCTGCCAATCAGGAAAAGGCCCATTTATGCATACTCTCTATTTTCTGCTAGCCAGCCGATCTTCTACCCATGCTAACATGTTCCCCCCTACATCATGAGCGTTTATTTTCCCCTATAACCTTTGATTAAAGATTTTACTGAGTCAAATAATGCACCTTATCAAATACCTTCTGGAAATCCAAGTACAGCACGTGTACAAGGTCCCCTTATCCACAGCACATATTACTCCTTCAAAGAACTCCAATAAATTGGTTAAAGATTATTTCCCTTTTACAAAACCATGCTTACTCTTCACAATTGCCTTGAGTTTTTCTAAGTGCCGAGCTATAACCTCCTCAATGGTCAATTCTCACACCTTCCCCATGACAGACGTCAAGCTAACTGGCCTATAGTTTCCTGTTTTCTGCCTCCCTCTTTTCTTGAATAGACGGGTTATATTTGCTACTTTCCAGTCTGATGGAACCTTTCCAGAATATAGGGAATTTTGGAAAATTAACACCAACGCATTTACTATCTCATTTACCACCTCTTTTAAGGCCCTAAGATGTAGTCCATCAGGACCCGGAGACTTGTCAGCCCACAGCTCCATCAGTTTGCTCAGTACTGGTTCCCTAGTGATGGTAATTATACCAAGTCCTCCCTCCCTTCCACCTCCTGATTTATAGCTATTACTGGAATGTATAATCTATAGCGAAGACAAAAGCAAAATATTTGTTCATTTCATCCACCATTTCCTTATTATCTACTATTAACTCCCCCTCCTCACTCTCTAGAGGACCAACACTCACTTTACTTACTTGTTCCCTCTTTAAATACTTGTAGAAACTCTTGCCACCCGTTTTTACATTTCTAGTTAGCTTCCTCTCGTGTGCTAATTTCTTTCTCCTGATTAACCTTTAAGTCAGTCGCTGCCATTCTTTATATTCTGACCAACCATCTGTCCTGCCACCCATCTTTGTGGAGTTATGTGCTTTTTCCTTAAATTTGATGATTTCCCTAACTTCTTTAGTTAATCACGGATGGTGAGTCCTCCCCTTAGAATTTTTCTTTATAGTAGGAATATAGGAATCCTGAGCATTCTGAAATATTTCCTTAAAAGTCCACCACTGCTTTTCTATTGACCTCTCCCCTAGCCTTGTATCCCAGTTCACTTCAGCTGGATCAGATTTAATGCTCACAAAGTTGCCTTAAGTTTAAAATACTAGTCTTAGACCCACTCTTCTCCCTTTCAAACTGGATGTAAAATTCAATCATATTGTGGCTGCTGCTGCCGAGGTCATTAATTAATCCTGTCACATTACACAATACCAAGTCTAATATAACCTGCTCTCTGGTTGGTTCCAGAACATTCTGCTCTAAGAAACTATCTCGAAAGAATTCTAGGAACACCTCATCCAGGCTACGACTGCCAGCCTGATTTTTCCAGTTTATACGTAGATTAAAATCACCCATGATTACTGCCGTCCCTTTATCACAAGCACCTAATATTTCTTCTTGTATACTTTGTCCTCCATTGTGGTTACTGTTAGGGGGCCTGTAGACCACTCCCACCAGTGACTTCTTTCCCCTCCTATTCCTCATCTCCACCTAACCCGATTCTACATCCTGATCTCCTGAACCAAGGTCACCTCTAACTATTGCATCAATGCCATCTTTGATTAACAGTGCTACCCCTCCACCTTTATCCAGTTTCCTATTCTTCTTGAGTGTCATATATCCCTCAATATTCAGGACCCAATCCTTGTCATCCCCATTTTCCTAATGGCTATCAGATCATATTTATTTACTTCAAGGTGCACAATCAATTAATTTACTTTGTTATGAAGGCTACATGCATTCAAGTACAGAGCCTTTAGTTTCACCTTTTTGTTATCTTTGTATCATCTACTTTTGACTATTATTGTATTCTTAGGTTTTATCCCTCTGTCACTTCCTTCTATTCTATGACCTTCATTTCCCATATTACTATTATGGTCTCCTGCTTTGAATCTACCCCTTGATTTGCCACATCTACCCAAGCTTGACCTCTCACCTGCCCTTGTTTAGTTTAAAGCCCTTTCTACTTCCCTAGTTATGCAATTTGCAAGGACACGTGTCCCAGCACAGTTCAGGTGTAAACCGTCCCAACATTTCAGCCCCCACTTTCCCCAGTACTGGTGCCAGTGCCCCATGAACTGGAACCCACTTCTCCCACACCAGTCTTGGAGCCACGCATTCATTTCTCTAATCTTATTTGCCATAGGTCAAATTGCACATGGCTCAGGTAATAATCCAGAAATTATTACCTTTGAGGTTCTGCTTCTTAATTTGGTACCTAGCTTCTCATACTGACCTTGCAGAACCTCCTTCCTTGTCCTGCCTATGTTGTTGGTACCTACATGGACCATGACCACTGGATCCTCCCCCCTACCACTGCAGGTTCCTCGCTAGTCCTGAGCAGAGGGCCTGAACTCTGGCACAGGGCAGGCAACACAGCCGTCTGGACTCTTGCTCTTTGCTGTAGAGAGCCCCTCACTATTAATCCCCTACACTATACTATAACCCCCTGTTAATCCCCCTCACTATACTATCCCCTACTACCACTACATTCCATTTTGCTCCCCCTGCTTGAACGGCTTCCTGTACCACAGTGCCAAGGCCAGCCAGCTCATCCACCTTGCACACTTCACTTTCACCCACAGGTTGTGAGCACCTCAAACCTGTTTGACAATTGCAAAGCCTGAGGCTCCTCCCCTACTGTCTGCACAGTCCCATTACCTGTCTCACTGACAGTCACATCCTCATGTTCCTCACTGCTGACCAAAACAGACAACCCTATTCTAATAGGCATGACTGTTTTCTGGAACAAAGTCCCCGGTATTTCTCCCCCTCCCTTATGTTGCGCAGTGTCTGCTGTTCAGCTTCCAGGTCAATAATCCTGATTACTCACTTAAATAACTTAGAATAATTCCTATGTATGCCACTCCTCTTCCCCTGTCTCCTCATGTGCCCCTTACTGATTGTGCAGTTTGTAAAGTCTGTCTCTTTTATAGACCCTCTGATGAGTCACTAGCTAGTTTAGCTTCCTGCTACATTAATAAACGCCACTTGAACCAACTGCTTTCAGATGATTGACAGATAACTGTCACTCCAGGCAGTTCTCTGTTTAACAAACAAACTTAGCTTACCTGAAGGTTAGTACCATGTCAGTTTTTGATTCTTAATCTATAGTTAAAACCTGAAAACGACTTACCAGAACTTACCACGTGAACCTAATTCGCTACTCACTCAGCCTCCATCTCGCTCTGGTGTAGTCAGATGCCTGTGATTCTGGATCCTTGAATGGGTTTTACATAAAGGGCCTGGATCAGAAGCCTTTGTGCTCTCAGGCTCTTTGAGTGTGTTCAGAGATTTGAGAGCTGTAGTGAGGTTAAATACTGATAATAGATACACGGTCATGTGGTCTCATCTCCCATCCCCTACTGAAAAAGGAGGAAATGGATTTCCAGGGAAATCAAATGAAACCAGGGCCTGGAGTTTGGTCCACGCGCCCACACAGATAAATGTTCTCCAGATTCCTTTGGTAGGGAAGAAGCAGAATAATCCTGAATAGAGGGAATAACTGAAGGCCGAGGGAGCCGGGGTGCAAATAGTTGAAGGTGGCAGGAGCGGTTGAGAAAATGGGTAATGAAGTTACACGAGAACCTGGCTTTATAAGTAGAGGCATGGAGAACAAAATCAAGGAGAGTATAGTGAAACATTATAAAACACTGGTTTAGCCTCAACTTCAATATTGTGTCCAGTTCTGGGCATTACACTTTAGGAAGATTGTTAAGGCAATAGAGAGAGTGCAGAAAAGATTCACGAAAATGGTTCCAGGGATGAGGAACTTTGGTCACTTGGATAAATTGGCAATGCCGAGATTGCTGTCCTTAGATAGACATGGTCAAAACGATGACAGGTCTGGATGGAGTAGAGTAGATAGGGAGAAACTGTTCCTGTTGACATAAGGGTCAAGAACCAGCAGGCACTGATTTAAGGTGATTGGCAAAAGAAGCAACGATGACATGAAGAGAAGTAGTCATGTAGTGAGAACTTAGGATCAGGAACTCACCACCTGAAAGTGTGGGGGAGGCAGATTAATTTATGACTTCCAAAAGGGAATTGAATAATTATTTGAAGGGAAAGCGTTTGTAGGGCTATGGGGAAAAGGTGGGAGAGTGGAACTAGCTGATTTGTTCCTGCACAGATGGCACAGGCACGATGGGCCAAATGTAAAGAAGGTGTCTGATTCTTATCGTTTATTTTCTGCATGGAGATCAAGGTTTGATTTAGCCCCAGTGAGTGAAGAGACAATTCAGAACAAAGTCCACATCTTCCTTCAAGATATTCATGACAGTTGATGCACAGCAATCAGAGTTTTGAATGTTATTTTTCTCATGTTCAAACAATAGCTGGCTCCAATAGGTCCTTTACTGGATGGTAATGTGCTGCCAAAGCTGTTAAGGAGTTCTAGTACATT
The DNA here is from genome assembly GCF_964194155.1 of Cetorhinus maximus. NCBI lineage: Eukaryota > Metazoa > Chordata > Chondrichthyes > Lamniformes > Cetorhinidae > Cetorhinus > Cetorhinus maximus. The sequence continues at coordinate 38,527,106 of NC_135904.1, forward strand.
CAGTATGCCACAGAGCTGTGGAATCATTAAATACATCACTGAAGGCATTGTTTTAAAATGTTGGTCATTGGAAAGAAATAACACCACTTGCTCAGTTTGTGGTGTAATAATTGAAATATGAAACAAAGCAGGAGGCCAATAAGGACACAGGGGAATGGGAATAATGACAAAAAAGCAGAGAAATGAAACTCAAAAACAGCAGCAATCATCTTAACAATTCCAGCTTGGAATAGCTGTGAAAGGTAACATAGCTGATTGGAGCTAATCTTTGGTTGATTTGTAAAATGGGCACGGGTATCAGGCTGAGTCAGTGTCTCAACTCCCTGATCAAATTCTACTGACAGAACATTTCTCTACTGCCACAGTTTTATTTTACACACATGTTTTTGATGTTTGCTAGATGTGTAACTCTTATTTTAAAAATGTTGCTTACCCATGGCACAGCAGAAAATGGTCATTGTATCTCATCACAGGCTTTCAAAGCATTTGTCACATTTGCTTCCTATGGATCTATTTGATAATTCACATTGAGGAGCGAGATGGGCAGAGTGACTACAACAATGTGTGCATCCTTTAAAATCGTCCCCAATCCGGTTTTCTCCATCACACATTTTATGCAGATCCAAACAACCCATTGGCTCCATCACTTTTAGTGATCTTATCACTGTCCAAATCAATGGTATTTACTGACTCTTGGGAATTTCTTGTCTGAGATATTTAAACAACCAGAGGTAATCAGACTAAAGTACTGGAGACAATTGAAACCAAACAACAACAGCAATCCCAAACCAAACGCCCAGATATAATTCATACTAAACTATCAGGGATAATTCAAATCAGTCCACCAGAATAATCCAAACCAAACTACAAAAGCACTATTCAAAACAGGCACAAAGCAAGAATGGTTTGCTCTCTCTTTGGTGTTCAGGCAGAAGAGAAGTCGCAGCAATTATGAGCAGCAGGGAGCGGCTTTTCTCTGTTAGCTACCAGTCAGAATGCTGGTGGAAACTTGTCCTCTGGTTGAAGAAAAGGAACCTGCAGAGATTTAAGGACACTAGAAGATCGCCCTGGCGAGGTGAAAGGAGGAATCCCCGGAGTGGGCTTTCCTGCTAAAAGACGGTCCAGGGATTGTCAGAAAACTGAGGGAAATGACTTTCAACTTAAGACTCAGTGAAATGGGGATAAGTGAGCCCATTGGCAACTTGGAAGAACTTTGGACTGTTTCCTGCAAAGACTGCAATTCTGCAAAGAGTGGCTGTAAAGTATAAATGTAGCAAGGGGGGGTTCGAGTTTTGCTAAAATGCTAATCAAGGATGTTCTGTGGTTTAGAGTATTGTTGTCCACCAAGTAATGTTTAGTCAAAGTTGATTTTTGTTTGTTTGTTACAGTAGAGGTCTAAAATTGAAATCTTATTGTTTTATTCCTTTAAATTAGTCACTGGGAATTCAAATCTCTTTATAAAGTTTATCAGCTTCTAGGGGGATTGTACCAGCATTGAAGGCGAGGGTGTGAATGAGCAGGTTGATAGTTGCAGAAATGTTATGGTGAACGGAGGGCCAAAGGCTAGGTTGTTGGGAATTTGAAAATGCAGTTGTAAGACAATTCGGAGAGAGGTTCCTCCAAGGGAAGAGGGATTGGGAGGGAGTAGGGGGCTGTGAGTGGTGAGAAATACAAGGGGGAGACTGGACATGATCTTGTCGATGATTGAGAAGATGGGAGTGAGGTAGCTACGCTGGCTATTTAAACTGACTTCTCTCTGGTAGTTTAGTCTGCATTATTGGCCTGTTTTGAATAGTGTTTTTGTAGTTTACATAGAAACATACATAGAAAATAGGAGTAGGAGTAGGCCATTCGGCCCTTCGAGCCTGCTCCGCCATTCATTATGATCATGGCTGATCATCCAACTCAATAGCCTGCTCCCGCTTTCTCCCCACATCCTTTGATCCCTTTCACCCCAAGAGCTATATCTAACTCCTTCTTGAAAACATACAATGTTTCGGCCTCAACTACTTTCTGTGGTAATGAATTCCACAGGCTCACCACTCTCTGGGTGAAGAAATTTCTCCTCATCCCAGTCCTAAATGGTCTACCCCGTATCCTCAGACTGTGACCCCTGGTTCTGGACTCCCCCACCATCAGGAACATCATTCCTGCCTCTACCCTGTCTAGTCCTGTTAGAATTTTATAGATTTCTATGAGATCCGCCTCATTCTTCTGAACTCCAGCGAATATAATCCTAACCGACTCAATGTCTTCTTATATGTCAGTCCCGCCATACCAGGTATCAGTCTTCACTGCACTCTCTCTATAGCAAGAACATCCTTCTTCAGATAAGGAGACCAAAACTGCACACAATATTCCAGGTGTGGTCTCACCAAAGCCCTGTACAATTGCAGCAAGACATCCCTGTTCCTGTACTCGAATCCTCTGGCTATGAAGGCCAACATACCATTTGCCTTCTTTACCGCCTGCTGCACCTGCATGCTTACCTTCAGCAACTGGTGTACAAGGACACCCAGGTCTCGTTGCACATTCCCCTCTCTCAATTTTTAGCCATTCAGATAATAATCTGCCTTCCTGTTTTTGCTACCAAAGTGGATAACCTCACATTTATCCACATTATACTGCATCTGCCATGCATTTGCCCACTCAATCAGCATGTCCAAATCACCCTGAAGCCTCTCTGCATCCTCCTCACAGCTCACTCTCCCACCCAGCTTTGTGTCATCTGCAAATTTGGAGATATTACACTTAGTTCCCTCATCTAAATCATTAATATATATTGTGAATAACTGGGGTCCCAGCACCGATCCCTGTGGTACCCCACTAGTCACTGCCTGCCATTCGGAAAAAGACCCGTTTATTCCTACTCTTTGTTTCCTGTCTGCCAACCAGTTTTCTATCCATCTCAATACACTACCCCCAATCCCATGCGCTTTAATTTTACACGCCAATCTCTTATGTGGGACTTTGTCGAAAGCCTTCTGAAAATCCAAATAAACCACATCCACTGGCTCCCCCTCATCAACTCCACTAGTTACATCCTCGAAAAATTCCAGTAGATTTGTCAAGCATGATTTCCCTTTCGTAAATCCATGCTGACTCTGTCCGATTCTGCCACTGTTTTCCAAGTGTTCAGCTATTAAATCTTTTATAATGGACTCTAGAATTTTCCCCACTACCAACGTCAGGCTGACTGGTCTATAATTCCCTGTTTTCTCTCAACCTCCCTTTTTAAATAGTGGGGTTACATTAGCTACCCTCCAATCTGTAGGAACTGTCCCAGAGCCCCAGGAATCTCAGATGGTGACCACCAATCCATCCGCTATTTCTAGGGCCACTTCCTTAAGTACTCTGGGATGTAGATTATCAGGCCCTGGGGATTTATCGGCCTTCAATCCCATCAATTTCCCCAACACCATTTCCTTACTAATACTGATTTCTTTCAGTTCCTCCCTCTCACTAAACCCTGTGTTCCCCAACATTTCTGGTGTGTTATTAGTGTCCTCCTTTGTAAAGACAGAACCAAAGTATGTCTTTAGTTGGTCAGCCATTTCTTTGTTCCCCATTATAAGTTCCCCTGTTTCAGACTGTAAGGGACCTACATTTGTCTTCACCAATCTTTTTCTTTTCACATATCTGTTAATTTTTATGTTCCCCGCAAGCTTACTCTTGTACTCTATTTTCCCCTTCTTAATCAATCCCTTGGTCCTCCTTTGCTGAATTCTAAACTGCTCCCAATCCTCAGGTCTGTTGTTTTTTTCTGGCCAATTTGTATGCCTCTTCCTTGGATCTAATACTATCTCTAATTTCCCTTGTAAGCCATGGTTTGGCCACCTTTCCTATTTTACTTTTGCGCCAGGCAGGAATAAACAATTGTTGCAGTTCACCCATGTGTTCTTTGAACATTTGCCATTGCCTATCCACCATCCTCCCTTTAAGTAACGTTTCCCAATCCATCATAGCCAACTCGCGCCTCATACCATCGTAGTTTCCTTTATTAAGATTCAGGACCCTAGTCTCCGAATCAACTACGTCACTCTCCATCTTGATGAAGAATTCTATCATATTATGGTCGCTCATCCCCAAGGGGCCTCGCACAACTAGATTGCCAATTATTCCTTTCTCATTACACAATATCCAGTCGAGGATGGCCTGTTCTCTAGTTGGTTCCTCAATGAATTTATCCAGAAAACCATCCCGTATACACTCCAGGAATTCCTCCTCTATGGTATTGTTACTAATTTGATTTGCCCAATCTATATGCAAATTAAAGTCACCCATAATTACAGTTTGGTTTGGATTATTCTGGTGGACTGATTTGAATTATCCCCGATAGTTTAATATGAATTATATCTGGGAGTTTGGTTTGGGATTGCTGTTGTAGTTTGGTTTCAATTATCTCCAGTACTTTAGTCTGATTATCTCTGGTTCTTTAAGTATCTCAAACGAGAAACCCCCAAGAGTCAGTAAATACCATTGATTTGGACAGTGATAAGATCACTAAAAGTGATGGAGCCAATGGGTCGTTTGGATCTGCATAAAATGTGTGATGGAGAAAACCGGATTGGGGACGATTTTAAAGGATGCACACATTGTTGTAGTCACTCTGCCCATCTCGCTCCTCAATGTGAATTATCAAATAGATCCATAGGAAGCAAATGTGACAAATGCTTTGAAAGCCTGTGATGAGATAAAACGACCATTTTCTCATTGTCCGTGAATGGAAGGATTAAAGCCAGGATGTGGTCAGGATTGAAACTTTTAACCCCGTCCCTCACCTGACCCACCCTTTTTTGATGTTATTATTCCTCTTTAAGGGTTTTATGGGGACCAAGGTATTGTTACGAAGGAGAGGTTTTACAAGTTGGTCATGTTTTGGACTGTCTCTTTTAATTTAAGGTAAAAATGAGTGTCCTGGAAAAGGGGGATATTGAGAAATTATATTGGACTTTGCCTGACAACAGGCCAGGCGATGGTTACTGCCCGGTAGGGGCTGGGAGCCCTGGTCTTATAAAACCTCTCATTCAGGGGCTGAATAATGTGCTGAGGGCATGTTCCACACCCAGAAGCCTTACAATTTCTCGGCCCTTCAAAATGAGCCAAATAACGTGTTAATTGGGGCTGGTTAATTTCCGGGATGGTTTTGAGGCCTTCACCCTGCCCAATCAGTGCTGGAGCCTCTGAGGTCATTGGCCATGACTGGTATGAGGTCACAGCCAGTAATTTAAGGGGTCTCCTGGCATGGGATAGTGTCAGGGGTGCAGCAAATGCCACCTTTCTTCACAGTTTACAGGATCATTTGTACTTTAGCTATTTCCAGGCTTCGAAGGTGCAGGTATGTTATTATGAGTTCTGCTGTCTCTAACTTTGGCACTGAGCAGAGATGACATTCTTTTCTAACCTCAACAAGTTTTCCACATCTTTGCATGGAGGAGTTGTCTGGTTGTTGTATCTTTCCTTCCAGAGATGTCTGCACCATTGAGCAAAGGGAGGGCGGGGGGCCAAACCAGCCCCTCAATTTAATGAGGGCTCCCTCAGAGGCCTCCTATTTGCAGCGTCCAACTGAAGTGACCAGCCGACGCTGACCGGAAGGAAGAGGAGGAACACATGCTGAACATGTGCTGCCTGGGAGGACGTGGCTGAGGCAGTCAGCAGTGTGGGGCTGGGCAGGAGGAAATGGTCCCAGTGCCAGAAAAGGCTCAATGACTCACTCAGTGGCCAGGGTGGGTAAGGCCTCGGTGTGTGCAGTCCTGTGCCAGAGTGCTACAGGGCGAGCTGGTGAATACAGGAGGAGGGTGAGGTTTCCCGAAGCTCCAAGGCAGCGTAATGTAACAAGGTCAGAGCTATCAGTGACCCTGTCATTGTGCTCCTAAAGCTTTGGTCCAGTTAGACGGTAGGGGGTTTGCAGAGTGTGCAGATGAGAGACGAGCACAGCATCCAGGCTGCCCTTTGCTAACTAAGGGTCAGTGACATACTACCAATAAGCTGAAATGGTTAATGAGCAGAATCGTACAACAGCTTTCCAGAAGAATCGAGCCCACAATGCCTGCGAGTGAGGCCGGACTGGTGGGGGTGTTCCAAACCTGCTCACCCCGAGTCCTTTTGAAGAGGAGATACTGACATTAACGAACACACCAGGACCATAGGCAGAGGCACGATTGGAGGAAGGCTTGGGTCTGATGAGATAGCAAAAGGCTGAAACAGATCGAAAAGGCAAGTGGGTGGTGAGTGGAGGGTCAGCATGATGCAATGAACCTTAGTAATATAGCTCAGACATTGAAACCCTGTCAAGCTTCATCATTAGAAGCTTCAGATCATTGTTCAAGTGTGCATTGTGTCTACAGAGTCTCCCCAAACCGCTTGACGCTTTTAGAGTCCAGAAATCTATTTCCCTCTTAAATATATTCAGTGATTTGGCCTCTGCAGCCTCTGTGGTAGAGAATTCCATAGGTTCACCACCCTCTGAGTGAAGAAGTTTCTCCTTATCTCAGTCCTAAATTGTCTACCCCGTATCCTGAGACTGTAACCCCTTGTTCTAGACCCCCCAGACAAGGGAAACATCATCCCTGCATCCAGTCTGTCCAGCCCTGTCAGAATTTTATACATTTCCATGAGATGAGGATGCCTAGTCAGCCCAATCTCTCCTTGCAGAACAATCCTGCCATCCCGAAATCAGTCTGATGAACCTTTGCTACACTGCCTTTATGGCAAGTGTCATGAAGTTGTTAATGTATATAATATTTTGGAAAATATTTTTCTTTTAAAAAAGGGGTTTAGTCTGTGGGTATGTATTAATTGGATTAAAGCCAGTTAGTCTGGGTGCTTTGATGGGTACTAGTTTTGATATGTAAGGGAGATAGCGTGCATTGCATTTTTTTGAATAGAGCATTCAAGAAGTGGGGTGAAAACCGATGCCTTTCTAGCAGCTACCAAGCAATATGTTTATATAACTAATAAAGTTGGTACAATGAAAGGGGTTTAATTCAGAGGTTGTTGATATAATGAGAATTAACATTCAGTGGGGCTGGTAGGTATAATTCAGTAGTTTTCGGGTGTGCAGAGCAGTGACAATGTGAGATCAAAAGGCAGCTGTAAGCCTCCAACTGGCTCCACAGGAACAAAGTGAAAAGAACCTCATTTTGAATTCGTACAATGAAAATGCTTTGCCTGGTGTTTGGTTAAGTCTATGAGTTGCTGTTGCCTTAATGGAGATTAGTTTGGGAATTTGTTAAAAGTTATGACAGTTGTAATTTATAGCCAGGTGTATTTCAATTTTAACCTGTGTAAATTAATAAAATGTTTCTTTTAGTTTAATGTAAAACCTTGAGAACTGGTGGTCTGATTCCAGAATTTAGAGTCGCATCTCAAACCTAACACTTAAAATTATAGGTTATGACAGTTGTTTAAAGTTTCCATCTGGGATTTTTAAATAACTCTGCTTTACCAACTGCAACAGTCATAACAATTGGGGGCTGTGCTGGGATCAATTATATTTCTAATTACTCGATTTGTTAGGAATCGGTGAATCTTAAGCTTACACGTACGAGAGGCTCTTCGAATTCAGGAGTTGGTGAGGTGTTTTAGAAGTGGTGAGACTGCAAGGTGGCTTTGGCAATTGCTAAGACTTGTCTGGGACTAGAAGAGATAACTCTCATTGGGTTGGAGAAAATAACCAAGAGTAAGTTAACAGAGTTGGCAGTTAAGTTACAATTGGTGTTACCTGTGGGGGCTGGGAAATCAGATATAGTGAAAAGTATAGCACAGCATCTACAGTGGGAAGTGAAACCTGACACTAGTGAGTCACAGCTGGAGGTAGTGAGATTTCAGTTGCAAATGAAAAAGCTTGAATTAGAAGCAAAGGACAGAGAAATGACTTTTAAAAGAGAATTAGAAATAGCAAAGATGGAGAAGGAGGAAAGAGAGAGAGCAAGAGAGAATTCCAACTGAAAATGTTGGCAGTTAGAAAAGAAACATTAGTGGGTGAGGAAGGATTTATCTCCAGAGTAGAACCCAGTGGGGAGATGTTTAAATTCATACAAGCTCTTCCAAAGTTTGAGGCGTGTGCTTCACTTTCAGAAGAAATGTCGGTGAATTATGATGTGGTGAAAAAAGCTATTTTGAGTGCACATGAGTTGCTTCCTGAAGCAAACAGGCAGATATTTAGGAATATGAGAAAACAGTCTGAGCAAAGGAATATTGAGCTCGAAAGAGTAAAAGAAAGTAATTTTGACCGGTGGATACGGGCATTAAAAATAGAGACAACCTATGCAGCTCTTAGGGAAGTCATTCTTTTGGAAGAATTTAAAAATTCAATCCCCTCGGTGGTGAGAACTCATGTGGAGGAACAGAGGGTTGATTCTGTAAGACAAGCAGCAGAGATAGCTGATGATTGAGTTAGTTCATTGAGCTAAATCTTTTTTTGTCACCATTTCAAACTGGAAAAGGATAGAAAGTGGGAAGGTGAAAGGAAGGTGAGTAGTCGGGGAAGAGAAGAAGTAGCTGGAAGCTCCCAGGAAGTTTTTTCTCAGAATAAAAAGGAAGGTGTTGAGGATAGGAGTGACATTCGAAAACTGAGGTGTTTTCATTGTAACAAAGTGGGGCCCATGAAATCAGTGTGTTGGAGATTGCAGGAAAAATCTGTAGGAATTATTGGGATACAGAAAAGCTCAGGTAAAAGTGTGCGTTCTGAGATTCAGGCACAGGAGAAACCTGTGGTAATTGAGCAGCCTGTAGAAGTGTTTTCAACAAAAGTGCTACAGAAGGAACGTCCTGGATTGTTTCCTGATTGTGTTATAACGAGATCAAAGGCACATAGGAAAGAACAAAATAAACTAGATAAGCAGCCAGTTCAAAGGCAAGAAGAAGATGTCGAAATCCAATTAGCTGACACTGTATTTGATAACATTGTTCAGGAGGATGGAGTACAGGACAATTCAACTGAAGTGTTTAACTCAAAGGGGTTAGTGGAGTTATAGAAAAAATGATTTGCATTTAAAACAGTTATATCTGAAAACTTATTCATAAACAGAAGCAAAATGTATTCCAGTATCTTCTTATCTTCAAGGGAATACATTAATGAGAAAGTGGCGATCAGATCATGTCTCAGCAAATGAAAGCTGGAGGGAGGTGCATCAGATTGTTATCCCATTAGGGTATAGAAATTTGATTCCGAGGATTGCTCATTAAATTCCAATGGGGGGATATTTAGGAATTAGGAAAACACATGAAAAGATACAGAGGTATTTTTTGGCCAGGATTGCATAGAGATGTAGTCAAATTGTGTAGAACCTGTTATACGTGTCAAGTAACAAGAAAATCACAAGCATTGATTAAGCCAGCACCTTCAATCCCAATACCAACATTTGAAGAACCTTTTACTAGGGTCATATTTGATTGTGTAGGACCCTTCCCTAAGACTAAAAGTGGAAATCAGTATTTATTGACAATAATGGATGTGTCAACCAAGTTTCCTGAAGCAATACCTTGAAGAAATATTACAGCTAAGAAGATTGTGGGGGAGCTAATTAATTTTTTTATGAGATATGGTGTACCTAAAGAAATATAATCAGATCAGTAGTCAAATTTTATATCACATCTGTTTAAGAAAGTAATGAACAGTTTGGGGATAAAACAGGTTAAGCCAACAGCTTGTCATCTGGAGTCACAAGGAGTTTTGGAAAGATGGCATCAAACTTTGAAAAACGATGATAAGAGCATACTGTCAGGATTATGCACAGGATTGGGATACAGGAATTCCATTTTTGTTATTTGCTATTACAGCCACTCCTAATGCATTGACTGGTTTTAGCTCTTTTGAACTAGTTTATGGTCATGAGGTAAGGGGACCACTGGAATTGATTTATGAGAAATTGGTGGGTCAAAATTCAGAAACTACTCTCCTGGATTACATATCAAATTTCAGCGAAAGATTGAACAGAACGTGTGAGTTGGCGAGGGAACATTTAAAGATATCACAACAAGTGATGAAAGTGAAAGTAGATAAGCAGGCTAAAATTCACAGTTTTGTTTCTGGAGAAAAAGTACTAGTTTTGTTACCAGTACTAGAGGATTCCTTAAATGCAAGATTTACTGGGCCTTGCAGATTGAAAAGAAATTGAATGAAGTAAATTTTTAATAAATACTCTGGATAGAAGAAAGAAGCAGAGGGTGTGTCATGTAAATATGCTTAAAAAGTACTTTGACAGGGAAAAGGAGCAAAAAGAGGTGTTAGTGATGGTGGATGATGAGAAAGAGGTAGAAGTGCAGGACTCTGAAATTGATTTTCCTCGAATGAGGGGGTGCTTGAAAATTTAAATGCAATATTGAGTTACCTTCCAAGCAAGTGTCAAAGTGATTTGGAAAAGCTATTGGAGTCACATAAACCTATTTGTAGAAATAAGTTGGGAAAAACACATTTAGCTTTACATGATGTATCTTCAGTGAGGCAACAACCTTATAGATTAAATCCAACAAAGTTATCACAAGCACAAAAAGAAATTGATTTCATGCTTCAAAATGATATCATTGAGTCTAGTTGCAGTAACTGGAGTTTGCCTGTTGTGCTGGTACCGAAACTGGATGGAACACAAAGACTGAGTGTGGACTATCGAAAGGTGATTGCCATGACAAAAGCGGATTCATATCCTATACCACGGTTGGAGGGTTGCATTGAGATAGTGGGACAATCAAAATTTATCACAATGATTGACTTGCTGAAAGGATATTGGCAAGTACCATTGTCAAAAAGAGCAAAGGAGATATGGCTTTTGTGACGCCAAATGGACTATATCAGTTTAAAGTCGTGCCATTTGGTATGAAGAATGTACCTGCAACATTTCAAAGACTGACAAACAAAGTAATTGCAGGTCTGAGCAATTGTGCTGTTTATATTGATGACATAATAGTTTCCAGTCCTACGTGGAAGGAGCATTTACAGCATCTGGAAGAATTATTTACTCGACTACAAGGAGCTAATTTGGTGATGAACTAAAAGTGGCTAAAAGTGAATTTGCAAAAGCGCAAGTTATGTATCTAGGCCATACCATTGGAGGTAGCTCAGAGAGATGTGAAAGTCAAGGCTATCATGGATTTCCCAGAGCCTACAACAAAACGAGAAGTTTTGAGATTTCTGGGCATGAGTGGGTTTTACTGGAAATTTGTACCAAATTTTAGCCAAGTGGTTGCTCCACTGACTGAACTATTAAAAAAGAACAAGAAGCTTCAATGGACATTGGAGTGTCAGAAGGCATTCAATAGTTTGAAATGAGAATTAACATTCAGTGGGGCTGGTAGGTATAACTTCAGTAGTTTTCGGGTGTGCAGAGCAGAGACAATGTGAGATCAAAAGGCAGCTGTAAGCCTCCAACTGGCTCCACAGGAACAAAGTGAGAGAACTTCTTTTTGAATTCATAAGGTGAAAACGCTTTGCCTGGTGTTTGGTTAAGTCGATGAGTTGCTGTTGCCTTAATGGAGATTAGTTTGAGAATTTGTTAAAAGTTATGAAAGTCGTAATTTGTAGCCATGTGTATATCAATTTTAACCTGTGAAAATTAATAAAATGTTTCCTTTAGTTTAATGTAAAGCCTCGAGAACTGATGGTCTGATTCCAGAATTTAGAGTCGCATCTCAAACCTAACACTTAAAATTATAGGTTATGACAGTTGTTTAAAGTTTCTCTCTGGGATTTTTAAATAACTCTGCTTTACCAACTGCGTTGGCCATGACACAAGTATATCCTTTCTTAAGTAAGGAGATCAAAACTGCACACAATACAACAGCTGTGGTCTCACCAAGGCCCTGTACAGCTGCAGTAAGACATCCTTGCTCCTGTACTCAAGTCCTCTCGCAATGGAGGCCAACATACCATTTGCCTTCTTAACTGCTTGCTGCACCTGCATGCTTACTTTCAGTGATTGTGCACAAGGGCACCCAGGTCTTTTTGTACATCAACATTTCCTAATCTATCACCATTTAAATAATATTCTGCCATTCTGTTTTTCCTATTGAAGTGGTTAACTTCACATTTATCCACATTATACTGCATCTGCCATGTATTTGCCCACTCTCTCAACCTGTCTAAATCACCTTGAAGCCTCATAACATCTTCCTCATCACTTACATTCCCACCAAGTTTTGTGTCGTCAGCAAACTTGTAAATAATACATTTGGTTCCCTTATCCAAATCATTGATATATATTGTGGACAGCTGGGGCCCAAACACTGATCCCTGTGGTACCCCACTGGTCACCACCTGCCACTCTGAAAAAGACCCATTTATTCCTACTCTCTGTTTCCTGTCTGCTAACCAATTCTCAATCCATGCCAATATATTACCCCCAATCCCATGTGCTTTAATTTTGCATACTAACCTCTTATGTGGGACATTAGCAAAAGCTTTCTGAAAATCCAAATACGCCACATCCACTGGTTCTCCCTTATCTATTCTGCTAATTACATCCTCAAAAACTCCAATAGGTTTGTCAAACATGATTTCCCTTTCATAAATCCATGTTGACTTTGTCTAATCCTGTTGATATTTTCTAAGTGTCCTGTTGTCACATCCTTTATAAAATACTCTAGCATTTTCCCTGCTACTGAGGTTAGGCTAACCAGGCTGTAATTTGCTTTTTTCTCCCTCCCTCCTTTTTTAAATAGAGAGGTTACATTTACCACCCTCCAATCTGCCGGGACTGTTCCAGAATCTACAGAATTTTGGAAGATGACAACCAACACATCCAATATTTCCATGGCCACTTCCTTTAGTACACCGGGATGTCGATTATCGGGCCCTGGGGATTTATCAGCTTTCAGTCCCATTAATTTCTCCAGCATTATTGTTTTAGTAATACTCATCCTTCAATTCCTCCTTCTCACTAAACCCTTGGTTTCCTAGTATTTCAGGGAAGTTATCATTGTCTTCCTCCGTGAAGACAGAACTAAAGTAATTGTTTAATTGCTCTTCCATTTCCTTGTTTTCTATTATAAATTCTCCCATTTCAGACTGTAAGGGACTAACATTTTTCTTCACTAATCTTTTCCTTTTTACATGCATACAGAAACTTTTACAGTCCACTTCTACATTCCTTGCAAGTTTACTCTCATACTCTATTTTCCCCTCTTAATCAATCTCTTGGTCCTCCTTTGCTGAATTGTAAACTGCTCTCAATCCTCAGGCTTGCTACTTTTTCTAGCAACTTTATATGACTCCTCTTTGGATCTAATATTATCCTTAATTTCTTTTGTTACCATGCTTGGGCCACTTTACCTGTTGTGTTTTTGTGCCAGAAAGGATGTATAACTGTTACAATGCACACATTTGCTCCTTAAATATTAGCCATTGTCTATCTACTATCATACTTCTTAATGAAGCTCCCCAATCCATATTAACCAACTTACACTTCATACCTTCATAGGTTCCTTTGTTAAGATTTAGGCCCGAGTTTCAGATCGGACTTCCATTCTAATGAAAATTCTATCATGTTATGGTCACTGTTCCCTAAGGACTCCCCATAACAAGATTACTAATTAAACATTTCTCATTGCACAATACAAAATCTAGGATAGCCTGTTACCTAGTCAGTTCCTTGACATACTGCTCTCATACATACTCCAGGAATTCAGGCACCACAGTATTATTGCTAGTTTGGTTTTCCGCACCCTTGTTACATGCATCTCTAATTTCCTGTTTAATGCCCTTTAAGGCCCTACCTTACCACTGCTATTTGGAGACCTATATACAACTCCCACTAATCTTTTCTGCCCTTTATTTCTTCTTAGTTCCAACCTGGCTGATTCTACATCTAGAAATTCAGAGCCAATATGCTCTCTCACTATCGCACTGATTTCATCCTTAACTAACAATGGCACATCACCACCTTTTCCTTTTTTCCTGTCTATCCTAAATATCGAGTACCCTTGGATATTCCGTTCCCAGCCTTGGTCACCCTGCAGCCATGTCTCTGAAACCACAATCATATCGTATCTGTTTACATCTGTTTGCGCTGTTAATTCATCTACCTTATTGTGAATGCTCCGTGCATTCAGATACAGGGCCTTTAGACTCGTCTTCTTAACATTGTTACACATTGTTTTGTACTGTGACCCTATTTACTGCCAGCCCTTGTTTCCTCTGCCTTCCACTTTTGATTTCTACTTTTCTGTCTTTCATTCCTATCTTTGTTTCCCTCTCTTGTGTCTCCCTGCTCAGGTTCCCATCCCTCTGCCAATCTAATTTAAACCCTCCCCACAGTACTAGCAAATACCCACGTGGATATTGGTCCCAGTCCTGCTGGGGTGCAACCCATCCAGCTTGTACAGGTCCCATCTTCCCCAGAATCGATCCCAATTCCTCAGGAATCTAAATCCCTCCCTCCTACACCATCTCTCCAGCCACACATTCATCTGGTCTATTCTCCTATTCCTGATCTCACTAGCACGTGGCACTGGGAGTAATTCTGAGATTACTACCTTTGAGGTGCTTTTTAATTTATTTCCTGGCTCCCCATATTCTGCTTTCAGGACCTCATCGCTCTTCTTATCGATGTTCTTGGCACCGATATGACCACGACCTTTGGCTGTTCACCCTCCGCCTTCAGAATGTCCTGCAGCTGCTCAGTGACATTCGCTCTCACTCTTCCTCATTCTTATGCTTTTATAACTCTCCATCTCCCCTCTCAGTCTCGCCCCTTCTCGCGCTCTTTCAAATCTCTGACTTCGCTCTCAGTCTCACTCCACCTCAAGCTCTTGTAACTCTACCACTCCGCTCTCAGCCTCACCACTTCTCGCGTTTATTTAACCCCCCCACTCCGCTCTCATTCTTGCCCTTTCTCACGTTTATTTAACCCCCCCACTCCGCTCTCAGTCTTGCCCCTTCTCACGTTTATTTAACCCCCCCCACTCCGCTCTCAGTCTTGCCCCTTCTCGCATTTATTTAACCCCCCCACTCCGCTCTCAGTCTTGCCCCTTCTCACGTTTATTTAACTCCCCCACTCCACTCTCAGTCTTGCCCCTTCTCACGTTTATTTAACCCCCCCACTCCGCTCTCAGTCTTGCCCCTTCTCACGTTTATTTAACCCCCCCACTCCGCTCTCAGTCTTGCCCCTTCTCGCATTTATTTAACCCCCCCACTCCGCTCTCAGCCTTTCTCCTTCTCGCATTTATTTAACCCCCCCCACTCCACTCTCAGTCTTTCTCCTTCTCGCATTTATTTAACCCCCCCCACTCCGCTCTCAGTCTTTCTCCTTCTCGCATTTATTTAACCCCCCCCACTCCGCTCTCAGTCTTTCTCCTTCTCGCATTTATTTAACCCCCCCCACTCCACTCTCAGTCTTGCCCCTTCTCGCATTTATTTAACCCCCCCACTCCGCTCTCAGTCTTTCTCCTTCTCACGTTTATTTAACCCCCCCCACTCCGCTCTCAGTCTTTCTCCTTCTCGCATTTATTTAACCCCCCCACTCCGCTCTCAGTCTTGCCCCTTCTCGCATTTATTTAACCCCCCCCCCCACTCCGCTCTCAGTCTTGCCCCTTCTCGCGTTTATTTAACCCCCCCCACTCCGCTCTCAGTCTTGCCCCTTCTCGCGTTTATTTAACCCCCCCACTCCGCTCTCAGTCTTGCTCCTTCTCACGTTTATTTAACCCCCCCACTCCGCTCTCAGTCTTGCTCCTTCTCATGTTTATTTAACCCCCCCCCTACTCCGCTCTCAGTCTTGCTCCTTCTCACGTTTATTTAACCACCCCCCCCCCCACTCCGCTCTCAGTCTTGCCCCTTCTCACGTTTATTTAACCCCCCCACTCCGCTCTCAGTCTTGCCCCTTCTCACGTTTATTTAACCACCCCCCCCCCACTCCGCTCTCAGTCTTGCTCCTTCTCACGTTTATTTAACCCCCCCACTCCGCTCTCAGTCTTGCTCCTTCTCATGTTTATTTAACCCCCCCCCCCACTCCGCTCTCAGTCTTGCCCCTTCTCACGTTTATTTAACCCCCCCACTCCGCTCTCAGTCTTTCTCCTTCTCGCGTTTATTTAACCCCCCCACTCCACTCTCAGTCTTGCTCCTTCTCACGTTTATTTAACCCCCCCACTCCGCTCTCAGTCTTGCCCCTTCTCGCGTTTATTTAACCCCCATACTCCACTCTCAGTCTTGCCCCTTCTCGCGTTTATTTAACCCCCCCACTCCGCTCTCAGTCTTTCTCCTTCTTGCGTTTATTTAACCCCCCCCCAACCCCCACTCCGCTCTCAGTCTTGCCCCTTCTTGTGCTATTTTTCCCCTCCAGCTGGGTAAATTTTTCCTCTCCAGCTGATAAAGGTCCAGTTGTTACGGGTGACCAGAACAACCTGTGACCAGCAATGGGCCTCAGTTTGTCTTGCAGGAGTTTGAGAATTTTTTGAGAAGTAACGGAATTTATCACATCACCTCAGCACCACACCCCCCACCCACCAATGGATTAGCTGGGAGATTTGTTCAAACCATGAAACACACTTTCAGCTCAGCATGAGGACATTCCTCCATTCGAAAGCGTATGGACATGTTTCTGCTGACTTACCGAAACACGCCACATGCTACAACTAAAGCATCTCCAGCATTCCTACTAATGGGACAGCGACTGTGCCCTTGTTTTAATCTGCTAAGGCCAACAAAAACACAAGTTGTGTAAGACCAACAGCACAACCAAGTGGTGAGAAGAGCACAAAGATCAAAGCCAAGAATTTTCAGCTCTGGACAAGAAGTTCTAGCTCATAATGATGCTACCGGAGCTAAATGGGTTCCTGCTACCGTGTTTGCTCAGACAGGACCTGTTTTGTACACAGTCCAAACTGCGAATGATCTCACCTGGTGGAGACATGTTGACCAACTGTTTCCAGGACAAGCAGCATCTAAGGATACACCTCTTCTGGAAGAGCCATCTCCAAGTAAAGGAATGCTGACTCCAGTCTCAGCTCCTCAGTTTACCTTGACTGAAGTCAAAGTTGTCTCATCTTCACCTGCATTAGACACAACTTCAGATTCTGCTACAAGTCATAAATTTCCATCAGTCTCCGATGAACATTACCCTGTAAAAGCACCAGAAGTCCACCGTAACCCACACTGGGAGAGAAGACCTCCTGAGCATCTGAATTTATAAAGTCAGAGACTTGAGATGGGTTCAACGGTCATAGAGGCAGCCAACTCTCTTTCCCTAGTAAATTCTTCCCATGTGACTTCTGCCCTGAGGGAACCTCTCTGTAAGCAGCATTATACGGTCAGTTCAATAAAGACTTACACTGAGAAAGAATTGCAATCTTCAAACTCAGAACATGGTGTCAGAAGTGGAGCTAATCTAGTACACAACATAAAGGCAAAATACTGCGGATTCTGGAAATCTGAAACAAAAACAAAAAATGCTGGCAAAACTCAGCAGGTCTAACATCTGTGGAGGGAAAGACAGAGTTAATGTTTCGAGTCCGTATGATTCTCCTTCAGAGCTAAAGGGAAGTAGAAATGTGGTGAAATGTACACTGTTTAAGGGGTGGGGGTGGAGCAGGTGAATCTGGATAGAAGGTTAGTGATAGGTGGGGTCAAAGGAGAGATTGTGAAAGATGTCATGAATAAAAGGTCAAAGGGCTATTAATCGGATGGTGCTGGCTAAAGGGGGTGCTAATGGTGACATTAAGAGTGGAAAGCAGAAAGTGATAATGGCCGGACCAGGGTAAGCGCTCTGGAAAGTGAGAGACGGCCCTAGTGGGAGTGGGGTGGGGGGAGGGGACAGTGGTGGGAGAAAAGATCAAAAAGGCTAAAAGCTGGGGATAAAACAATGAATAGAAATGGAAATAAATTTTTAAAATAATAATAATGAAAGTAAGTGGGAAAAAAATAAAATAAAATAAATAATAAATAATTTTAAAATAAAAAAATAAAAATGAATATTGAAAAAAGGGGATCGGAAAGGGGGTGAGGATGGAGGAGAGAGTTCATGATCTGAAGTTGTTGAACTCGATATTCAGTCCGGAAGGCTGTAAAGTGCCTAATCGGAAGATGAGGTGCTGTTCCTCCAGTTTGCGTTGAGCTTCACTGGAACATTGCAACAGGCCAAGGACGGACATGTGGGCATGAGAGCAGGGTGGAGTGTTGAAATGGCAAGTGACAGGGAGGTCTGGGTCATGTTTGCGGACAGACCGAAGGTGTTCCGCAAAGCGGTCACCCAGTCTGCGTTTGGTCTCTCCAATGTAGAGGAAACCGCATTGGGAACAGCGAATGCAGTAGACTAAATTGAGGGAAGTGCAAGTGAAATGCTGCTTCACTTAAAAGGAGTGTTTGGGCCCGTGGACGGTGAGGAGGGGGGGAGTAAAGGGGCAGGAGTTGCACTTTCTGCGGTTGCATGGGAAGGTGCCGTGGGAAGGGGATGAGGCGTTTGGGGTGATGGAGGAGTGGGCCATGGTATCCCTACGGAATGCCAACAGGGGTGGGGGGAAGGGAAGATGTGTTTGGTGGTGGCATCATGCTGAAGTTGGCGGAAATGGTGGAGGATGATCCTTTGAATGCGGAGGCTGGTGGGGTGATAAGTGAGGACAAGGGGGACCCTATCATGGTTCTGGGAGAGGGAGGAAGATGTGAGGGCGGATGCGCGGGAGATGGGCCAGACACGGTTGAGGGCCCTGTCAACCACCGTGGGTGGAAAACCTCAGTTAAGAAAGAAGGAAGACATGTCAGAAGCACTGTTTTGGAAAGTGATATCATTGGTACAGATGCGACAGAGGCAAAGGAACTGAGAGAATGGGATAGAGTCCTTACAGACAGCATGGTGTGAGGAGCCAATATAGCGTTTTGAAACCCTGGAAATTTGCAGGGAAGCCACAGCTCAGAAAGGCCGACAGAAATGTCCAAATCTGTGAAGAACTGCTGAAAAAGGACAAGGAAAAGCAAACACATACCAAAGGCTGCAAGTAAAATATTGGGTGAGTTAACATGATTGTAAACTTTCCGCTCCCTGCTCTGGTAGAAATTAAAGGTGATATGTTTCAGAACTGGTAGCTTCTCCACTTGCAATGGCAAAACTATGAGCTTGCAACAGATTTAATTAACAAGCCAGAGCCGATATGATTAGCCACACTTCTAACACTGCTGGGGAGGGACTGCTACAATTTGTATTCCACCCTCAATCTATCCAATGAACAAAGAAAACAGGCAGCAGAGATTTTGAAAGCCTTGAACGCACACTTTGAGCCCTAAGTGAATGTAAGTTATGAACGTAATGTATTCAACACTAGAGCCCAAGGTACAAAGGAGTCCATTGAACAGTTTGTGACTGCAGTAACACAGCTTGTAGAATCATGTGAATTCAGGCAAATAAAAGATGATCTGATTGACGATAGTATAGTCCTAGGTGTACAAGACCCCTCAGTGAGAGCAAGTCTACAGAAAGAGGAGAAATATAGCTCAAGAAAACGATTGACGTGTGTAGAAATGCGGAGGTTGTAAAATGTCAGTTAAAGCACATGTATGGCAGAGCAGACCAGGAGATACATTACACCGAGAGACATTCCAGGCTGAAATAGCAGAACAATCACAGACAAAGGGCAGGATGCAAATACTGCGGAGAACATCATACAAAGGAAAAGAAGGATCATCCAGTGTGGGAAAGCAATGTTTTAACTGCAAGAAGCCAAATCACTTCACACATTATTATTTGGCTAGAAAGAAGCAAAGCCAGCCTATACAGATGGCCACTGGCAAGATGTCAGCAGAAGAGGCTGATAAAGCACCATACACCATACAACAGGTTGGCTCCATAGGTGAGAAATGGCTTGTGACTCTTACAATGATTCCCACAGAAGGAGAGTATAAAGTGAACAAGAAGTGTCAGACAGACACTGGCGCATCTTGGACCTTCACAGGCCTGTGCAAAGTGGCTCAGCATGATGATCCAAAAATGAAGCCTTCAAAAGTAAGGCTGAGGCTATACAATAATACAATACTCATACCGAGAGGACAAATTAGTCTGACAGCCCAATGCAATGACAAGAAGGAAGATCTGGAGTTCCAGATCTTATATGGGATGCAATAGCCACTCATCTCAGCTGGAGCAAGTCTAAAGCTTGGATTGGTAACCCTGAACATGTCAACAGAGATTTATGTGTTGCAGCACAAAACCATTGACTGCCAAACAGATCCTAGACGTGTACAAAGATGTGTTTACAGGGCTGGGATATCTACCAGGAGAATATCATCTCGAATTAGATGATAGTGTAAGACTGATTCAGCATCTGCTGAGAAGAGCTCCAGCTACCCTCAATTCCAGCTTAAAAAACAAGATAGAAGAGCTGGAAAAGAAGTGAGTAATCAAGAAAGTGACAATCCCTACAGACTGGATAAGCAGTGTGGCAGCAGTGAAACCTGGGAAGCTATGAGCATGCTTAGACCCAAAGGATCTAAATAAAGCGCTGAAGAGATCTCACTGCTCCATGCCAACCATCAAAGGATTTTTGTCACAACTCGCCAAGGCAAAGCTCTTTACCACCCTGGATGTGAAGGATGGTCACTGGCAAGTGAAGCTGGATGAAAGCAGAGGCTTTCTAACCACATTCTGGGTGCCATTCGGGAGATGGTTGTGCATTTCCACAGCTCTAGCAGAGTATCAACGCAGACAGCATGAGGTAGTCAGTGATCTTCCCAGAGTGGAAGCCATAGTGGATGATCTACAGTCTATGAATGTGGAGACACAGTGGAAGGAGCCATAATGGACCATGATTAGAATTTAATACGACTGCTGGAGAGAGCTCACCAGATAAACCTGAAGCTGAACAAGAAAAAACTGCAACTGAAGATGCCTGAAGTCAAGTACATAGGACATGTACTGACAGAAAAAGGTCTTCACCTGGATCCTGACAAGGTGAGAGCAGTAACAGCAATGCAGCAAACAACAGATATGAAAGCAGTGCAACGATTTGTTGGATTCATTAACTATTTAGATAAAATTTTGCCAATTTGTCATTGGAGTATAAACTGTTATGCAAAGCTCACTGCTAAGGATATGTATTGTTACATGGAACAGCACTCACTGAAATCAAACAACTAGTGATGATAATACCAGTGCTGAGGTACTGTGATGTCAATGATGAGGTCACCTTGCAGTGTGACGCCAGTGAGACTGGTCTCAGAGCAACCCTAATGCAGCAGGACAACCAGTCGCATTTGCACCCAGGGCGCTAACACAAAGGGAACAATGCTATGCTCAGATCGAGAAACAGTGCCTGGGTGTTGTTTTTGCTTTTCATCAATACCTCCTTGGGAGAGAAAAAGTAACAGTGAAATCCAACCACAAGCCACTTCAAGGCATTTTTCTCAAACCGCTATTACCTGCTCCAAAGCGTCTGCAAGGAATGTTGCTCCATTTCCAGAAGTATTATCTGGACGTGACATACAAACAAGGGAACTAGATGTACATCACATACATGCTGTCCAAGAGCAGCTCTCCCCATGAAGATAGTTGAGGATGCTACAACAGAATGTGAAATGCTCCAGATTCAATATGAAGCAGCAACTTGACATCCTCTGGAAGTTACCAACCCAGCAGAGACATTGAATCTGACAGACAAGCGCTTGCTTAAATCAAGTGAATTACCCAACAAGTGCTGCAAGAAGTAGTGTTGAAAGGATGCGAGCATCAAGGACACACCTGTGGTCACAAGAGCATATTGGGCATACCAAGATAAAGTGACAGCCCAAGTTGGCATCTTGTACAAAGGAAATAGAGCCATTATCCCTCAGGACATGAGAAGAGAGATGCTGAAGCACATCCATGCAACCCATCAAGGAATTGAATGGAGCCTGAGAAAAGCAAGAGAAATGCTCTACTGGCCAAACATGAACAATGAAATTAAAGACCACATCAGCCAGTGTGGAGCTTGTAACAAGTGCCAAGTTAAACAAGCTAGAGAGCCATTGATGATGTATGACATCTCAGACAGACCATGGGTGAAGCTGGGAGTAGATCTCTTCACTATAGCAGGAGCTGATTATCTTGTCCCTGTAGATTACTATTCTAACTATTGGGAGGTAGACCAGCTGACTTCAGTGACAACAGGAGAAAGATTGGAA
The DNA here is from genome assembly GCF_964194155.1 of Cetorhinus maximus. NCBI lineage: Eukaryota > Metazoa > Chordata > Chondrichthyes > Lamniformes > Cetorhinidae > Cetorhinus > Cetorhinus maximus. Next base: position 38,549,178 of record NC_135904.1, read on the forward strand.
TGCCTGAAAGCACACTTCAGTCCTTACGGCATTGCAGACATGGTGATGAGTGACAATGTTCCTCAGTTCATGAGTGAAGAATTCAGCCACTTCACAAAGGATTGGGAAATTCAACACTATATATCATCTCCAATCGATCCCCAGTCGAATGGAAAAACTGAGGCAGCAGTGAAAATTGCCATAGGAATCATTAAGAAATTGAGCAAATCTAGTACAGATGTATACATGGCAATCCTCGAGTGCAGAAACACTGACTGAAGACATGGAAAATATGCCAGCCCAAAGACTAATATCATGCCAGTCAGAAACTATTCTTCCAAAAACAAAAATGCTACTGAAACCAGGAGTAGTATCAGACATGAGTGAAAAACTCAAGGTGAAACAGCAGAAAGCCAAATTTCATTTTGACAAGAGCTGAGCATTGGAGAGTCAATCAAGGTACAAACCTTCAACACTCTCAACAGGCGTCAGTCCATGTGGAAACTTGGCACATGCCGAGAGAACTTGTCACCTCGATCGTTTGTGGCAGAATTGAACAACCAAATATACTAGAGAACAACACAGGCATATAGACAGAACTAGAGAAGCTGGTCCTTCAGTGCAGTTGGCCAGTCAGGAAGATGGGATCTCACCAGCTGTACTGAGTACAGAAGGACCATCAATCCCAAAAGGTCATTTGTCCTCCAACAACCACAATGGAACAGAACTGTTACGATGGCAACAAGTGCCACAGGAATGACTTCCTGACAAGAAGCATCACCAGGATGAACAGTCAATGACAACGCGCATGCATAACCATTAAGAGACCTGCATGATTTATGGGCAGAACCTTTTGTCCCGCGGGCGGACATGTGCCATTTTTCTGCCCGTCACATGGGCAAAACGGGCAGGCGGCCGGCCAACATTTTCACAAACATCGTCCAAGGGCAGGATAAAATGGGCCAGCAGCATTGCGAGTGTGAGTGGGGAGGAGCTTTGGAGATAGTTTGCTGCTGGTGACTTATTGGTACTTAGCAGATTCATCTCTGTTTGGGACTTCATTCTTAGCATTTCTAGCCCTCATTTCAGGATCTCTTGCTGTCTGCCAGGCCCTCAGAGGATTCAGACCATGTGGACCCTTCCAGGCATCAGACAGCTTTCTGTAACCCTGGTGATGGGGATTGTGGTCTCTGCTGGAGGCATCTCCTCTGAGGAGGGAGAGAGGGATAGAAGGGGGAGGAGGCCAGGAGTCCCGATGTAGCTTCCAGGGGAGGCACTTATGGGGGGAGGGGCACAGGCATAAGGGGCACAGGGGCAGCAGGTAGTCCAAGGTGGAAGGGGCTGCAGAAGATGCCACTATCCTGCTGCCAGGGTTTACAGGCAGCGATGCAGCTACCTCAATATGTCTGAGGTCCAATGCCGAAGGAGGCTCTGTCTCTCTAGGGAGACAGTCACCTCCATTTGCAAGATAATCGGGTCTGAGATCAGCTTGGACCGTGTGTGGGTGGACACCCCATGCCAATGGCTCTGAAGGTCACAGTGGCCTCAACTTCTATACCTCCAGCTCTTTCCAGGGCTCAGTGGGGTATCAGTGTGGAGTCTCCCAATCAGCTGTCCACAGTTGTGTCAAGCTGGTGACAGAAGCTCTGTTCAGGCGGGTACTGACATTTATTCTTTACCGTACGGACGAGGCCAGCCAGACACAGCGACCCAGAGGCTTCGCAGCGATTGCTGGGATCCCCCGTGTCCAGGGTGCTATAGACTGTACACATGTGGCCATCAAGGCACCAGCAGGTGAGCCCGGTGCCTTCATCGACAGGAAGGGCTTCCACCCCATGAACGTGCAGATAGTGTGTGACCACAGGATGCAAATTCTACAAGTCTGTGCAAGGTACCCAGGCAGCTCCCATGATGCTTATATCCTGAGACACTCCCAGGTGCCGGGGCTCTTCAGTGCTCCAGCCCGGCTGGATGGACGGCTGCTGGGTGACAAGGGCTATCCGTTGAAGAGGTGGCTCATGACGCCTCTCCGCCACCCAAGAACAGAGGCAGAGCAGCGTTACAATAGGAATCATGCCTCCACAAGGGTGGTGATAGAGATGCCCATAGGTCTTCTCAACATGCGATTCTGATGCCTGGACCGTTCAGGGTGGGGCACTACAATACCCCCCCGAGCGGGTGTCACTGATAGTGGTCACATGCTGCGCTCTCCACAATCTGGCACTGGCAAGAGGGAACCCACTGGAGGAAGAGGATCTTGATGCAGCTCCACAGGCCACAGAGGATGAAGCCAGTAGTGAGTCCGAAGATGAACATGGTGAGGAGAATGATGAGGGTGTGGAGCCAGACCTTGGGCAAGGAGGCAGGGACACTAGGGACACCTTGATCCAACACTCCCTCAGCGAGGCTGCCAAAGATCAGCTTCAAACACATGCCAGGGCTGCCGCCTTCAATCCTGGATGTCTGAAATGGCCCTTTTATTTGAACCCAAAGAACACTCAGTGCCTGTGCAATAAAGTTCAGAGCCATTTACATCCAGCATTACACACTGGCGTTCCCCACTCCGATAAAATACAAAGGTGAAGCACACAGGGGCCATGACAATAAAAATAAAATTGATCTCATTGGTGACAATTCTGGACTATTTACATAAACATTTCTGATCTTCAATCCCAGATCAGTAGAGATAATGTAAACATAATTGAACATAAAATCACCCATCATCTGTCCCTCTTGTGCTCAGGGTGCCTTTAACTCACGTTTGCGAGGGTTATTTCTAGGTGCTTCCCCCCTCGCTGGCACCGGCATTGGAGACAGCCGGCTCACTCTGCTGTCCTGTTGGCCTTGATGACCTTGGCAGTCGTCCTCTGGCCAGTGGAGCCTGTGTTGGCCCTGCCTGGGAGGGAGCGGCCAGTGTCAGGGCTGGCATCTCCCCAGGCACCGCAGCCTCATCAGATGCCACGGTCACTGGCGGAGGAGCGGAGGAGCTGCTGCCATCACCCAGAGTGCCCTGAGGGGAGCTCGCAGAGATGATAGGCAGCTTATGCACCAACATGAGGTTGCTCTGGACCTCCCTGCATTGATGGACAGGCACCTAGCTGGGATACTGAGTGCCTCATCTCTTACACAGACACTGACCACCTGAGGTCACTGCCTGTGTGAGGACTTGCAGGTCCGAACGCAACCCCAGGAACCCCTGATTCTGTCCCTGGAGCTGCCTCTCCATGAGAGTCGCCACTTTCTCAATGGAGGAGGCATTACGCTCAGTCATGACTGTCAATGTAGTGCTCATGCTCCACATAGACTCCTCCATCCTGGAGACCATGGCACACATACCCTCATGGATCTCCGCCAGATCCTCCCACACATCTCGCTGGACATCCAGCATCTTCTGCCTAATGGATGGCTCCAGAGGCTCATCATCTGCCTTCGACCCAGCATCATCCTGGTCCCCAGCAGTCCCTCCGACTGCTGTCGCACTGGGCACTCTCTGCCTCCAACTGCACCTCAAGCGATTGTGAAATGCCCTCGCCAATGTGCACCAAGATACTAGCTGCCACCCTAATCCCACCGAGGTGCTGGTATCTGCGCTGGTGCCTAGTTCAGAGAGCGGGTGTGATGCGGGTGCTTGGGGAACATGGTGGTCCCGAGCGCCAGGGGTGGCCCTTCAGGGTCTGCAGATCAGACGCTGGCTGGTGAAGCTAAAAGGGAGAAGGAGGACATGTCATTAGTTAAAGTCATCACACTGTCACTGTGCATGCCAGGCAGCCTGGTGAGACAATGGAGATCTGCCTCACGGTGCCCTCATCTTTCAATGGTCATGGGGAATCCAGGTTCGAGTCTCCCATCAGTGAAGAGACTACACTAGGAAGGTTGTACAATCAGAAACTCTCACCTCTGTGCACTGCACTCTTACCTTCGTCTGGCACCCCCGCCTCTCCGTGCCCGGTTGCATGTGAAGCGTGCCAGATCTCCAGCTCGAGGGCATCCTGCTCAAACTTAGTCAGAAGCAACAGGTTGGGTGAGCCTCTGCCTGTACGTACCCTCCCTGATTGGTTATAGCTTGTCTTCTCCTGAAAAGACAGAGGAGCATTGATTAATCCACCCTCTACCTGCAGCGCCATTGCAGCCTGGCCAACCCCAGCCGAGGAGCACCAGGCAGGGCACATCCAGATCGTGGCCCTCGAGCCACAAGGCACTCAGTCCAAGCAGCCAGGGCTCACCCCCTTGGCCAGCTCCGGCGTGATTGACAGTTGGCACTCAGACTCTAGCACCCCTGAGGTCCACAGGGGAATGGCCACACCTTAACACTTCTGAACACTGACCCATGCCAACATGGTACTCACCCTCCCAGGTACAGCAGGTCATTGAGGTGCTTCGGGCACTGCACCCATGTGCACCGCACCACGTCATGGCTGCTCACCCGGGCTGCCACCTCTTCCCATGCCCTCTCTGTGAGGCGTGGTGCCTCCTCTTCTCATCTCCGGGGACAAGGGTGGACCTCCTGGCAGCCACCTCCCCCAGGAGGATGGTGAGGCACTCACCTGAAAAGCAGCGGGCCAAGTGCCCACCTGACCTGCCCTCCCACCTGGCATTCACAGCTGCACCCGAGTCCATTGTTACAACAGCAGACAGAAGCCCTTCCCTGGCAGCCTTTCTGAGGCTGCCTGGGCCATTTTTAAATCAGCCACCAAACTATTTACACAAGCATTTCTGGTCTTCAATCCGGGGTCAGTATAGATAACACAGGTCATTGGACCTGGTGGCCGACAGGCTCCCGCCCTCGCTCAATCCTTCTCAGCCAGTGCAGAGCCGTGTTTCACACTAGGCGGCCCTTATTGGCCTGGCAGTGTGAAACCGCGGTCGGAGCCCGATTGCGGGTGGCGGTCAGTTTCATGAACGATCCCGGGCCCACCTGCCACGCCCGCCCGACGAGGGGAAAATCCTGCCCTATATGTGCAATGCAAGTGCAGAGACTGACGAGTAGCACAAACAGTTGTTAATGCATGAGAACAGTGAGTGTATAGTGGGTAACTTGGGTAACTCTCAGTTACACGTGATTATTGGATCTTTTCTTTTGTAGAAAAAGGGGAGACATGTGGCATTTGGTCCCAAGGGGGATGTTTGGGTTTTGAAATGCAACATTATTACATGTCCTAGCTGGCTTGCTGTAGTCATGTGACATTTGCCAAGAGGGAATCTCTCTATAAGTAGACGTTATACAATCGGCTCAATAAAAACTTACATTGAGAAAGCACTGCAGACTTTGAACTAGAAACAGTTGTGGAGACGATGGTGTAGTGGTATTGTCGCTGGGCTAGTAATCTTGAGACTCACGGTAATGTGCTGGGGACCTGGCTTCAAATCCCACAATGGCAGATGGTGGAATTTAAATTCAATAAAAATCTGGAATTCAAAGTATAATGATGATCATAAAACCATTGTCAATTGTTGTAATCTGGTTCACTAATATCCTTTAGGGAGGGAAATCTGTTGTCCTTACCTGGTCTGGCCTACATGTGACTCCAGACCCACAGCAATTTGGTTGACTCTTAAATGCCCTCTGAACAAGGGCAATTAGGGATGGGCAATAAATCCAGGCCTAGCCAGTGACACTGACACCCACATCCCATGAATAACAAAAAAGTTGTAGTCACTCTGCCCATCTCTCTCCTCAATGTGAATTATCAAATAGATCCATAGGAAGCAAATGTGACAAATGCTTTGAAAGCCTGTGATGAGATAAAACGACCATTTTCTGCTGTGCCATGAGTAAGCAACATTTTTAAAATAAGAGTTACACATCTAGCAAACATCAAAAACATGTGTGTAAAATAAAACTGCGGCAATAGAGCAATGTTCTGTCAGTAGAATTTGATCAGGGAGTTGAGACACTGACTCAGCCTGATACCCGTGCCCATTTTACAAATCAACCAAAGATTAACTCCAATCAGCTATGTTACCTTTCACAGCTATTCCAAGCTGGAATTGTTAAGATGATTGCTGCTGTTTTTGAGTTTCATTTCTCTGCTTTTTTGTCATTATTCCCATTCCCCTGTGTCCTTATTGGCCTCCTGCTTTGTTTCATATTTCAATTATTACACCACAAACTGAGCAAGTGGTGTTATTTCTTTCCAATGACCAACATTTTAAAACAATGCCTTCAGTGATGTATTTAATGATTCCACAGCTCTGTGGCATACTGAATGTACTAGAACTCCTTAACAGCTTTGGCAGCACATTACCATCCAGTAAAGGACCTATTGGAGCCAGCTATTGTTTGAACATGAGAAAAATAACATTCAAAACTCTGATTGCTGTGCATCAACTGTCATGAATAACTTAAAGGAAGATGTGGACTTTGTTCTGAATTGTCTCTTCACTCACTGGGGCTAAATCAAACCTTGATCTCCATGCAGAAAATAAGCGATAAGAATCAGACACCTTCTTTATAAGGTGGCCCTTTTTTACCCTGTCTGATTCTTTTCTTCCATTGACTTCGGAGGGTAGTATCTTTTCAGTCATTCCCCCTATTCAGGATTATTCTGCTTCTTCCTTATCTAAGGAATCTGGAGAACATTTATCTGTGTGGGGGCATGGATTACATCACCAATAACTCCAGGCCCTGGTTTTATTTGATTTCCTTGGAAATTGAGACAATTTCCTCCATTTTCAGTAGGGGTTAGGAGATGAGACCACATGACCGTGTATCTATTATCAGTATTTAACCTCACTACAGCTCTCAAATCTCTGAACACACTCAAAGAGCCTGAGAGCACAAGGGCTTCTGATCCAGGCCCTTTGTGTAAAACCCATTCAAGGAGCCAGAATCACAGGCGCCTGTCACCCAATTTCATACAGTGGTTGCTAACCCTCCAGGTTTGTCCTGGAGTCTCCATGAATTGTAGCCGGATGAAAATTATCAGGACATTAAAAACACTGTGTTTTTAAAATATTCTCTTTATCAGTGATCAAACAAAACCGCGGAGCTGGGCAAAAAAGGCTTTTTGAACAAAATTTAGAATCAGTCAATAGGTTAGTGAAGATTCTGTTGGTTTCTCGATTGGCTGCGGGAAGGCATGAGAACAGGACAGGACAGGGCCCTCAACCGTGTCCGGCCCATACCCCGCGCATCCTCCCTCACGCCTTCTCCTCCTTCCCAGAAACATGATAGGGTCCCCCTTGTCCTCACTTATCACCCCACCAGCCTCCGCATTCAAAGGATCATCCTCCGCCATTTCCACCAACTCCAGCATGATGCCACCACCAAACACATCTTCCCTTCACCCCCCCCGGCGGCATTCCATAGGGATCGTTCCCTCCGGGACACCCTGGTCCACTCCTCCATCACCCCCTACTCCTCAACCCCCACTTATGGCACCTCCCCATGCCCACGCAGAAGATGCAACACCTGCCCCTTCACTACCTCTCTCCTCACCGTCCAAGGGCCCAAACACTCCTTTCAAGTGAAGCAGCATTTCACTTGCATTTCCCCTAACTTAGTCTACTGCATTCGTTGTTCCCAATGCGGTCTCCTCTACATTGGAGAGACCAAACGCAAACTGGGCGACCGTTTTGCGGAACACCTGCGGTCTGTCCGCAAGAAAGACCCAAACCTCCCTGTCGCTTGCCATTTTAACACTCCACCCTGTTCTCTTGCCAACATGTCTGTCCTTGGCTTGCTGCATTGTTCCAGTGAAGCCCAACGCAAACTGGAGGAACAGCACCTCATCTTCCGACTAGGCACTTTACAGCCCTTTGGGCTGAATATTGAATTCAACAACTTTAGATCTTAAACTCCCCCTCCCCCCATCCCCACCCCGTTTCTTTCCCCCCCCCACCCGCTTTTTTTTCAATAATTTATATAGATTCTTCTTTCCCCACCTATTTCCATTATTTTTAAATCTAAAACTAAAACCTTTAGTCTTTCCACCCCACCCCCACTAGAGCTGTACTTTGAATATCCTGTTTTCCATTCTTAATTAGCACTTTTCTCAGACAAAGACCACCACCTTCAACACCTCTTTGACCCTTTTGTCTGTGACATCTTTTGATTATCTGCTCACACCACACCCTCAATGTGTCTCTTCACCCCACCCCCCACCCACCTTAAACCAATTTATATTTCTCCCTTGTTGAAACTATGCTGCAGTTCTGCCGAAGGGCCATGAAGGCTCGAAACGTTAACTGATTTCTTCTCCGCCGATGCTGCCAGACTTGCTGAGTTTTTCCAGGTAATTCTGTTTTTGTTTTGTTTTGGATTTCCAGCATCCGCAGTAGCTTTTAGCTTTTTGTTTTTATCTATGAGAACAGGAATGTCGGGCAGCCAATGGCAGAGGCAGAGTCAGGATGTCATGTGATGAAGGAATATCCGAGTTCAAACTCTGATCCCAGACCTTGGAAAAATACCAAGTTTCCAGGTCAGTTGAGAAAATGCTGGAATCTATTATTAAGGAAGCTATTAAAGGAATTATTAATGCACATAGAAAATCATAACATGATCAGACAAGGCCAAGTTGCTTTCACAAAAGGGAAATTGTGTTTGACAAAGTGAGTTGAGTTTTTTGAGGATGTTGTTGCGGTGTGACACTTTAAATAGACTGGTTCAAAAGTGACATCCTTGGCCTGTTTGTGAGTTTGTGTGATACACAACAAACAATGATCTGATCAGGATAACCATTGTTTATAATAGGTGTATTATTATTTTATATTATAAATTATAGCCATTATTTAGTATAGTATAGCAGAGTAGCTTTGATACTCTCTATTTCTGCATCAAGCCTGCAAGTTGAGCATTTGGGCTCTATTCACAAGATTGTCGATAAAGCCAATCGAGCTAATCATGAATCCCGACATGTATATTAACTGATAAAGGTAGGCTTGCAGTAGACAACAACAGATTAAGCAAGCCGTTTCACCCTGCTTCTAAGCAGGGGCTATCGAGTGGTATTTTTAACTGATAGAACGATGCTATAATTCCAAAAAGATGTTCTGCCTTTCACACAATTGAGCAACATTATGTATGAATTTCAGTTCTGGTACAATGCCAGGTACATCAGCCATACATCCCAGCGATTGGCCGATCGAATCAAACTGCACGCTCCTTTGGTTACTCATAATAGGCAGAGTACAGGCCATACTCAACCAGCCCACACTTGCAAAACACAAAATAAAACAAATACTATTAGAAATGATCGGGCAGCATTTGCTGAATAATCCTGAATGTGCTAATAGCTACAGTAACAATGAATGTAAGATAATCAGTTGAGCTCATAATGTGACTCATTTACACTTACTGGAGGCAACATGCATTCATATACAGGGGTCCATTCTCTGAAAATAAGAAGAATATGTTCAAGCCTTGTCCCTTTTTGGAATTACCTGTGAGCTTGGTGAGCATATAGTCCCTGTTGTTTTCTCCAAGGCAATGCCTTGGCCAATCAGAGTAGACTTGACAACCAATCGCTGCCCTTTTCTCCTGTCGTATAAATTGTTCTGATTGTTTGAAATTTGGCATTCTTGTGATTGAGCCAGTGAGTGCAGGATGAAAAGCCTCAGCAACATGTCTCTCTTTTCAGCAATGTTCAAATCCCAAAATATTTGTTCAATATCCCTACCGTTTCCTTATTCCTCATGATAATTTTTCCTGTCTCTACCTGATACTTTAACTACTCTCTTCCCTTTTATATATTTATAAAAGCTCATGCAATCTTTTTTATTTTCTTGGCTAGTTTACCATCATATTCCATTTTCTCCCCTTTTTATCCACTTCTCAATGACCCTTTGCTAGTTTATAAAACACTCCCAATCCCCAGGCTTACTATTGTTCTTTGTCATATTATTAACCTCTGTCCGTAATCTAATGCTATTTTTAACTTCTTTAGTGAACCAAGGTTGGATTTTTCTTAGATCTAGAGTATATCATTTTCAAACTTAATATGGAATTCAATTGTATTATGATCACTATTTCCCAGTGGACCTTTACTATGACATTACTAATTAACCTGCCTCATTACACAATACTAGATCTGAAGTCGTTGGTTCCTAATCTCTAGTTGGTTCCACAATGTATTATTCCAGGAAAATGTAAAATAAAGCATTCCAGAAACTCATCTTCCAGACCACCTTTGCCAATTTGATTAATCCAGTTTATATTTATTACATTTATTGCATTGCCTTTGTTACAAGCTCCAATTATTTCTTGCTTAATGCTCCATCAAAGGGGGCCTATAAACTTCTCCCAACATTTTCTGACCCAAGTTATTCCTAATCTGCAGCCATACTGACTCTACTTCCTGATCTTCTGAGCCAAGATTCTTTCTCACTAATGCCCTTATCTCATTCTTAACTATCAGAGCTACCCCTCCTCCTTTTCTATTCTCCCTGTCTTTTCAAAATATTGTGCATAACCATGTCTCTGGAGTGGTGATCAGACCTGAACTATTTATCTCTGTTTGTGCAATTAGTTCATCTATCTTATTGTGAATGCTTCACACATTCAGATAAAGAGCATTTAATTTTAGCTCTTTACTACTATTATTTGCATGGACTTTATTCAGTGATGCACCATTATCGTTCAACTCTCTGTCCCTTCCTGTCCCATTCTGCTTGTCTTTACTCAAATTGCTATACTATTCTGTTTCCTTGACTTTTCTCTTTGGATTTTTAAATTTCTCTTCACCTGAACTCCCACATTTTAAATGTTTCCCAAGTTGTTTGACATTGTTGTTTGCCAATAGTTCTGCCGATTTTATTTTCTAAAGTTCTATTTTCAGCCCCTCAATATCAACGTTTCTCCAATCTATTAATGTGCTATTTGTCATACTTATGTCCTTCTCTATTGTCATTTTAAAGCATGTTATATTATGGTCACTATTGCCTAGATGTTCCCCTTTCTCTTATCTGCTTTAGTTCATCCCTCATTACTAAATTTAAGTATCAATATCTTTCTAAAAATCAGGTCTGCAGTTAGCATTTAATTGCTATTTACTTAAAGTAAGCTAAGGAACTAAAGTAAGTTAATAAACTAAAGCAAGTGCAGGAGGCCATGCCAGGAGCAGCACCAGGCATACCTAAAAATGAGGTGTCAACCTGGTGAAGCTATAACACAGGACTACTTGCGTGCCAAACAGCATATGCAGCAAGTGATAGGCAGAGATAAGTGATTCCACAACCAATGGATCAGATCTAAGCTCTGCAGTCCTGCCATATCCAGTCGTGAATGGTGGTGGACAATTAACTCACTGAAGGATGAGGCTCCACAATTATCCCCATCTTCAATGATGGGGGAGCCCAGCACATCAGTGCAAAAGATAAGGCTTTCATTTGCATCTTCAGCCAGAAGTGCGGCCTCCTCCAGAGGTCCCCTGCATCGCAGATGCCAGTCTTCTGCCAATTTGCTTCACTACATTTGATATCAAGAAACGGCTTAAAGCACTGGTTACTGCAAAGGCAATGGGCCCTGACAATATCCTGGCAATAGCACTGAAGACTTGTGTTCCAAAACTTGCTGTGCCCCTAGCCAAGCTGTTCCAGTACAGCTACAACACTGGCATCTCCCCAGCTAAGTGGAAAATTGCCCAGGCACGTCCTGTATACAAAGAGCAGGACAAATCCAACCTGGCCAGTTACCGCCCCATCAGTCTACTCTCCGTCATCAGTAAAGTAATGGAAGGGATCATCAGCAGTGCTATCAAGGAGCACTTGCTTAGCAATAACTTGCCCACTGACACCCAGTTTGGGCTCTGCCAGGGCCACTCAGCTCCTGACTTCATTACAACCTTGGTTCAAACATGGACAAAAGAGCTGAGCTCCCGAGGTGAGGTGAGAGTGACTGCCCTTCACATCAAAGCCGAGTGAGGCATCAAGGAGCCCTAGCAAAACTGGAGCCAATGGGAATCAGGGGGAAAACCCTCCACTGCTGGAGTCATACCCAGCACAAAGGAAGATGGTTGTGGGTGTTGGAGGTCAGCCATCTCAGCTCCAGGACATCACTGCAGGAGTTCCTCAGGGTAGTGTCCTCGGCCCAGCCATCTTCAGCTGCTTCATCAATGACCTTCCTTCCATCATAAGGTCAGAAGTGGAAATGTTCACTGTTGATTGCACAATGTTCAGCACCATTCACAACTCCTCAGATACTGAAGCAGTCCATGTCCAAATGCAGCAAGACCTGGAAATATCCAGGCTTGGGCTGACAAGGGGCAAGTAACATTCACGCCACACAAGTGCCAGGCAATGACTATCTCCAACAAGAGAGAATCCAACCATCGCCCTTGATGTTCAATGGCATTCCCATCACTGAAACCCCCACTACCAACTTCCTGGGGGTTACCATTGACCAGAAACTGAATTGGACTAGCCATATAAATACTGTGGCTACAAGAGCAGGTCAGAGGCTAGGAATCGTGTGACGAGTAACTCACCCCCTGACTCCCAAAAGCCTGTCCACCATCTACAAGGCACAAGTCAGGAGTGTGATGGAATACTCCTGGATGAGTGCAGCTCCCACAACACTCAAGAAGCTTGACTCCATCCAGGGCAAAACAATCTGCTTTTTTGGCACCTCATCCACAAACATTCACTCCCTCCACCACCGACGCACAGTAGCAACGGTGTGTACCATCTACAAGATGCATTGCAAGAACTTACCGAGGCTCCTTAGACAGCAGCTTCCAAACCCATGACCTCTACAATCCAAGAGGACAAGGGCATCAGATAGATGGGAACACCGTCACCTGGAAGTTCCCCTCCAAGTCACTCACTATCCTGACTTGGAAATATTTTGCCATTCCTTCACTGTCGCTGGGCCAAAACCCTTCCTGACAGCACTCTGGGTGTACCTACACCACATGGACTGCAGCGGTTCAAGAAAGCAGCTCACCACCACCTTCTCAAGGGCAACTAGGGATGGAGAATAAATGCTGGCCCAGCCAGCGGAGCCCACATCCCATGAATGAATTAAAAGAAAGTTAATAAACAAAAGTAAGTTTCTTCCAGCCTTTGGCAGGGACAAACAAGCTCTACTGGAGACTGGCTGATTAGTTAATTGGCTGACTAGTCCAATCTAGTTGTTCTAGTCTCAGCTCTAAAGACTATGAATGTCGAGGTCTGGGTGCAGCTTTGCAAATGGAGTGCAGATTGCAAGCAGAGTGAGCTGATATGAGTTTGGTGAGTGGGGAGGAGTTGCTATTTCTCCCTACTTTTTCTTATCTCAGTGCAGTGGAAGGAGCTGGTTGGTGAGTAACTGGTAAGCCAATTAGGAATTAAGAAACATATAACTTTTAGTTGAAGGTGGTACTGGCATTTAATAAGTACACTAAATTGTAGTATACATTGGAATTAGTCTAAGTTAATTAAGAAAGTCATTAACTTAAATGAACCAAATAACATAAGTAACAATGGCAGGACAGGTGTTGTGTTGCAGCTGTGGAATGTGGGATATCCTGGTTGCCAATTCAATCTAGGACAAACACATCTGCAGAAAGTGTAAGCAGCTAGAGGAATTCCAAATCAGGATTATTGATCTGGAAGCAAACTGGAGACACTGTGCAACATCAGGGAGGGGGAGAAATACCTGGATACTTGGTACCAGAAGATGGTCACACCTCTAAGAATAGGATCATCCGTTTTGGTCAGTGGTGAGAAACAGGAGGGTGTGACTGAGGCAGGTAAAGGGACCGAGCAGATAGTAGTGGAAAAGCCTCAGACTTTACAATTAGCAAACAGATTTGAGGTGTTTGCAACCTGTGTGGACAAAAGAAAGATCCGCAGGATAGATGAGTAGACTGGTTATGGCACAATGGTACAGGAAGTCGTTTAAGCGGGGGGGGAGTAGGAATGTAATGGTAGGAGACAGTATAATCAGGGGGATAGACCCTTTCCTCTGCAGCTGAGAGCAAGAATCCAGAAGGCTGTGTTGTTTGCCCAGTTCCAGGATTCAGGATATCTGCCCAGGGCTGGAGAGGAACTTGCAGTGGGAGGGGGAGGATCTAGTCGTCATGGTCCATTTAGGTACCAGCAGCATAGATAGAACTATGAAGGAGGTTCTGCATAGAGAGTATAAGGGGCTAGGCACCAAACTATAAAGCAGAACCTCAAAGTAATAATTCCTGGATTATTACTTGAGCATGTGCAAATTGGCATAGGACAAATAAAATTAAAGAGATGAATGCATGGCTGAAACCTGGTGTGGGAGAAGTGGGTTCCGTTTCGTGGGGCACTGGCAGCAATACTAGGGAAAGTGGGACCTGTACTGTTGGGACGGTCTACACCTGTACTGTGCTGGGACCGGTGTTCTAGTGAGCCACCTAACTCGGGATGTAGAGAGGGTTTTAAACTAAATAGTAGGGGCAAGGGATCAAATTTGGGAAGTTGTGGTAAATCAAAGAGTAGAGGCAAGGCAAGAGAGACAGGTATTAATATGGGAAATGATAGACAGACCATGACAGGAAGTACAAATGTAAAGGTGAATCAGCAGATAAGACACGAGGTTAAAAAAATAATAAATGGACAAAACTAAAAGCTCTGTATCTGAATGCTCATTGCCTTCAAAACAAAGCAGATGAACTGAGAGTGCAAATAGAAATAAATAAGTATGATCTGATATCCATTACAGAGACATGGCTGCAGGATGACAAAGATTCAGACCTGAACATTGTGACATTTGGGAAGGACAGGAAGCTGGGTATAGGTGGCGAGGTGGATCTGTTAATTAATGATGGTATGAGCGTATCAGAGAGGGATGACCTAAATTCAGGAAACCAGGATGAAGAAGCGGTTTGGGTTGAGATGAGAAATGATAAAGGCAGGAAGTCACTTGTGGGAGTGGTGTACAGGCTCCCTAACAGTAACCACACAGTAGGACGGTGTATGAAGGAAGAAATAAAGGGATCTTGTCAGAAAGGTACGGCATTAATCTTGAGGGGTTTTAATCTGTATATAGACTGGAAAAATCAGATGGGCAAACATAGCATAGATAAGGAATTTATTGAATGTTTTCGGGATAGTTTCTTAGAACAACATGTTCTGGCATCAACCAGAGAGCAGACTGTTCTAAACCTGGTATTGTGCAACAAGATAGGATTAATTAGTGATTAATTAATAAGTAAAGGTGCCCCCTGGTAGCAGCAATCATGATATGAATGAATTTTACATGCAGTTTGAGGGAGAGAAGAATAGGCTTAAGACTATTATTTTAAACTTAAATAAGGACAATCATGAGGGCATGAAATCAGAGCTAGCTAAAATGAGCTGGCAAATGAGATTAATGGTTAGGTCAATAGAGATGCAGGGACAGACATTTAAGGGGATATTTCAGAATACACAGAATAGATACATTCCGATGATAGAAGAAAAGTTCCAAGGGGAAGATCCCCCCCCTGCCCCCAATCTGTGGTTAAGTAAAAAAATTAAAGACAGTATCAAACTTAAAGAAAAAGCATATAATTGCGCAAAGACAGGTAACAGGTCAGAAGGTTGGAAAGAATATAAAGAACAGCAAAGAATGACAAAAAGATTAATAAGGATGGAAAAATTAGAGTACGAGAGAAAACTATATAGAAATATAAAGACAGGTAGTAAAAGTTTCTATCAATATTTTAAAAAGAAAAGAGTTAACAAAGTGAGCATTGGTCCCATGGTCAGTGAGTCTGGAGAATTAATAATGGAAAGGAGATGGTCAATGAGTTAAACAAGTATTTTGCATCAGTTTTCACTATAGAGGACACAGGTAACATCCTGGAAACAGCTGCAAATCAGGAAATGGAAGGGAGGGGGGACCTCAGGAAAATTACAATCACCAGGGAAGTGATACTGAGCAAATTGCTGGAGCTATGGGCTGACAAATCCCCGGGTCCTGATGGATTTCATCTTAAGATCCTAAAAGAAGTGGCTAACACGATAGTTGATGCGTTGATTTTAATTTTCAAAATTCCTTAGATTCGGGGAAGGTTCCATTAGATCGAAAAATAGCAAATGCAACTCTTTTGTTCAAAAAGGGAGGGAGGCAGAAAGCTCCAACTACAGGCCGGTTAGCTTAACATCTGTCAAAGGGAAAATGTCAGAAGCTATTACTAAAGATACAGGGCACTTAGAAAAATTCAAGGTAATCAGGCAGAGTCAACGTGGTTTTGTGAAAGGGGAATCATGTTTAACCAATTTACTGGAATTCTTTGAAGGAGTCATATGTGCTGTGGGTAGAGGGGAACCGGTGGATGTACTGTACTTAGATTTCCAGAAGGCATTTGATAAAGTGCCACATCAAAGGTTATTGAGGAAAATAAAAGCTCATGGTGTAGGGGGTAACATGTTGCCATGGATAGCCAACAGGAAACAGAGAGTAGGCATAAATGGGTCATTTTCTGGTTGGCAGGATGTAACGAGTGGTGTGCCACAGGGATCAGTGCTGGGGCCTCAACTTTTTACAATTTGTATAAATGACTTGGCTGAAGGGATGGATAGGCTGGTTGCTAAATTTGCTGATGACAAAGATAGGTAGGAAAGTAAGTTGTAAAGAGGATATAAGAAGGTTACAAAGGGATATAGGTAGGTTAGGTGAGGGGGAAAAGACCTGGCAAATGGAGTATAATGTGAGAAAGCGTGAAATTGTCCATTTTGCAGGAAGAATAAAAAAGAAGCTTATTATCTAAATGGTGAGAGATTGCAGAGCTCTGAGATGCAGAGGGATCTGGATGTCCTAGTGCATGAATTGCTGAAGGTTAAGATGCATGTACAGCAACTCATTAGGAAAGCTAATAGAATGTTACCGTTTATCATGAGGGAAATTAAATACAAGAATAGGGAGGTTATGCTTCAACTATAGAGGGCATTGGTGAGACCACATTTGGAGTACTGCATACAGCTCTGGTCTCCTTATTTAAGGAAGGATGTGAAATGTGTTGGAAGCCATTCAGAGAAGGTTTGCTTGAATAATACCTGGAATGGGTGGGGTGTCTTATGAGGAAAGATTGGACAAGCTAGGCTTGTATCCGCTGGAGTTTAGGAGAGTAAGAGGCGACTTGATTGAAACACATAAGATCCTGAGTGGTATTGACAAGGTGGATGTGGAGAGGATGATTCCTCTTGTGGGAGAATCTAGAACTAGGGGTCACTGTTTAAAAATAAGGGGTCACCCATTTAAGACAGAGATGAGGAGAAATTTTTTCTCTCAGAGGGTCATGAGACTTTGAGACTCTTCCTCAAAAGGTGGTGGAAGCAGAGTCTTTGAGTATTTTTAATGCAAAGGTAACTAGATTCTTGATAAGCAAGGGGTGAAAGGTTATCGGGGGTAGGAGGGAATGTAGAGTTGAGGTTACAATTGGATCAGCCATGATCTTATTGAATAGTGGAGCAAGCTAAAGGGGCACAATGGCCTACTCCTGCTCCTAATTCGTTTGTTTGCAAATCGGAAGGTTCAATCGCGACTCACCCCTCTTTGGGTTTTTTACATATCGAGTTCGGGAGTCCTGTACACATTTTAGAAACTCAATTTCCTTATCCCATTTATCCACCTCACCCATCCAATTAATATCAGGGTAGTTGAAGTCCCCTGTGATTATTGTTCCATGTTTTTTGCTCAATTCCCTAAATTGTCAGCATATTTCTTCTTCCCTCAACTTTCTACCAAAACTACACCTATTAGTGTGATTGGTCCTTTTTTTAATCTCTATCCATATACAGAACTTTTTTTTGCCAACAGCTGCATCCATTCTTTCTTCTGTCATTGTCATTTTGAATAAATAATTACTCCATCTCCTCTCCCACACACCCCAACTCTCACCTACTCTATGTTATGCTCTGTAATGTTAAATTCCCAGCCATGGGTAGAATTTTACAGCCTCGTTGTAGCGGGGGTGGGGCTGTAAAATGCGGCGAGCTGTTCGAAAGTCCATTAACTTCGGCAAGACCGTAAAATCCTGCCGGCTTAAAATTCCATCCCATGTCTCAGTAATTCCCACTATGTCTGCTTCCTCCCAATAAACAATTGCCTCCAGCTCCATTGACTTATTCCGGACACTGTGGGCATCACAGTACAGACATTTTAATTAATTTTCAATGGGATTTGCTCTCAATTTATGTTTAACCATCTATTTAGACTGTTTGAAAACTTGGCTTATTCCCAACAATCTCCTCCCTTACTTAACTCTTTCCAATGATCCCATTTCCTGTTCTGTTCACACATAGGCTGCTGATATCTCTTGTAAATAATCTCCTCCATCACCCACCCCACCCCAATCTTACTGGTCTAAAATTTGGCACCTCCCTATTTATCCTTTCCACTCGGGCACAGGTACACCCTCGTTCAGGTGAAGCCCGTTGCACTGGTACAATCCCTTCATCTCCCAGAACTGGTGACACTGACCCAAGGAAAGGACATTTTCTTTCCCCCAACACCACAGGGACATGTGTTAATTCTCTTGATCTACAGCTCAGCCAGTTTGTATGTGGTTCAGCTTCCCTCTCTGTGCTACCCTGCCTCTCGCACTCCTCTATCAGCCGCTCCCTCTCTCTGTCACTCCCTCTATCAGCCGCTCACTCTCTCTGTCACTCCCTCTCTCTGTCACTCCCACTATCAGCCGCTCCCTCTCTCTGTCACTCCCTCTCTCTGTCACTCCCTCTCTCTGTCACTCCCTCTCTCTGTCACTCCCCCTCTCTGTCACTCCCTCTCTCTGTCACTCCCTCTCTCTGTCACTCCCTCTCTCTGTCACTCCCTCTATCAGCCACTCCCTCTCTCTGTCACTCCCTCTCTCTGTCACTCCCTCTATCAGCCGCTCCCTCTCTCTGTCACTCCCTCTCTTTGTCACTCCCCCTCTGTCACTCCCTCTCTCTGTCACTCCCTCTCTCTGTCACTCCCTCTATCAGCCGCTCCCTCTCTCTGTCACTCCCTCTCTCTCTGTCACTCCCTCTCTCTCTGTCACTCCCACTCTCTGTCACTCCCTCTCTCTGTCACTCCCCCTCTCTGTCACTCCCTCTCTCTGTCACTCACCCTCTCTGTCACTCCCTCTCTCTGTCACTCCCTCTCTCTGTCACTCACCCTCTCTGCCTTCTCTGTCACTCCCCTTCTCTGTCACTCCCTCTCTCTGTCACTCCCTCTCTCTGTCACTCCCTCTCTCTGTCACTCCCCCTCTCTGTCACTCCCACTCTGCCACTCCCCCTCTCTCTGTCACTCCCTCTCTCTGTCACTCACCCTCTCTGCCTTCTCTGTCACTCCCCTTCTCTGTCACTCCCTCTCTCTGTCACTCCCTCTCTCTGTCACTCCCTCTCTCTGTCACTCCCCCTCTCTGTCACTCCCACTCTGCCACTCCCCCTCTCTCTGTCACTCCCTCTCTCTGTCACTCCCTCTCTCTGTCACTCCCCCTCTCTGTCACTCCCACTCTGCCACTCCCCCTCTCTCTGTCACTCCCTCTCTCTGTCACTCCCTCTCTCTGTCACTCCCTCTCTCTGTCACTCCCTCTCTCTGTCACTCCCTCTCTCTGTCACTCCCTCTCTCTGTCACTCCCTCTCTCTGTCACTCCCCCTCTCTGTCACTCCCACTCTGCCACTCCCCCTCTCTCTGTCACTCCCTCTCTCTGTCACTCCCTCTCTCTGTCACTCCCACTCTCTGTCACTCCCCCTCTCTGTCACTCCCACTCTGCCACTCCCCCTCTCTCTGTCACTCCCTCTCTCTGTCACTCCCTCTCTCTGTCACTCCCTCTCTCTGTCACTCCCCCTCTTTGTCACTCCCCCTCTTTGTCACTCCCTCTCTCTGTCACTCCCTCTCTCTGTCACTCCCTCTCTCTGTCACTCCCCGTCTCTGTCACTCCCCGTCTCTGTCACTCCCCGTCTCTGTCACTCCCCGTCTCTGTCACTCCCCGTCTCTGTCACTTCCCGTCTCTGTCACTCCCCCTCTCTGTCACTCCCCGTCTCTGTCACTCCCCGTCTCTGTCACTCCCTCTCTCTGTCACTCCCCGTCTCTGTCACTCCCTCTCTCTGTCACTCCCCGTCTCTGTCACTCCCCGTCTCTGTCACTCCCCGTCTCCGTCACTCCCACTCTGCCACTCCCCCTCTCTCTGTCACTCCCCGTCTCTGTCACTCCCCGTCTCCGTCACTCCCCGTCTCTGTCACTCCCCCTTTCTGTCACTCCCTCTCTCTGCCACCCCCCCTCTTTGTGCCACTCTACCCTCTCTGCCACTCTCCCTCTGCCATTCCTCCTCTCCATGTTACATCCCCTCCCTCTGTCACTCCCCCCTCTGTCACTCCCCCCTCTGTCACTCCCCCCTCTGTCACTCCCCCCTCTGTCACTCCCCCTCTCTGTCACTCCCCCTCTCTGTCACTCCCCCTCTCTGTCACTCCGTCCTCTGTCACTCCCCCCTCTGTCACTCCCCCTCTCTGTCACTCCCCCTCTCTGTCACTCCCCCTCTGTCACTCCCCCTCTGTCACTCCCCCCTCTGTCACTCCCCCTCTCTGTCACTCCCCCTCTCTGTCACTCCGTCCTCTGTCACTCCCTCTCTCTGTCACTCCCTCTCTCTGTCACTCCCTCTCTCTCTGTCACTCCCCCTCTCTGTCACTCCCCCTCTCTGTCACTCCCCCTTCTGTCACTCCCTCTCTTTGTCACTCCCTCTCTTTGTCACTCCCTCTCTTTGTCACTCCCTCTCTCTGTCACTCCCTCTCTCTGTCACTCCCCCTCTCTGTCACTCCCCCTCTCTGTCACTCCCTCTCTCTGTCACTCCCTCTCTCTGTCACTCCCCCTCTCTGTCACTCCCCCTCTCTGTCACTCCCCCTCTCTGTCACTCCCCCTCTCTGTCACTCCCCCTCTCTGTCACTCCCCGTCTCTGTCACTCCCCGTCTCTGTCACTCCCCGTCTCTGTCACTCCCCGTCTCTGTCACTCCCCGTCTCTGTCACTCCCCCTCTCTGTCACTCCCTCTCTCTGCCACTCCCCCTGCTCCTGTTCTCCTGTTGCTCCTGTTGCTGCTTCTCATTTGAGGGCCATTCTCAGGCATTCAATGTGGATCCCGTTCTGATGTGCATACCTCCAAAACATAAAAACTCTCAGCAACAATACTTCGAACTTGCCCATTTCTCACTGGTGGGTAAGAAAACAGTTGTGAGTGTTGAGGATTTATTGTTTTATTGCCCTGAGATTGATTGGACCCCCTCAGCTGCCATTTTGTCCCTGTCTTGTTTCATGAACAAATTGCAGGAAACCTGGGCAATCGTGGAGCCAACATGAAAGTGAAAACAGTCTCATTCTCATTCTGTTGAGTGATACACATTTGGAAATTGGCCTCTCCCAAGTGCCTTGTTCACCTACAGTCTGACCGCCTGCAATCAGGAGACTGGTGGCAGCTTCCTGTGCAGTGTCCATATGTTAAAATTCCACAGCTCGGACCTTTGTTCTCCTATTAACTCCTGCTTTCTGGAAGGAAGCTTTGATCCTTTACAATTACCATTACAACTCTCGTTACCCTTTGTTCCATCACATCTTTGCAATTTAATCTCCCCATCCTCTAACTTGTCCGTGACCTTCCCTTTTTGCTGCAGCTGCCCCTCCCCCCACTTTCTCAACAGCCTAAAACCCATCACATTTCTCACTCTCTCCAGCTCTGAAGAAGTCACATTGGACTTGAAGTGTTAACTGTTTCTTTGCACAGATGCCACCAGACCTGCTGATCTTTTCCAGCACTTTCTTTTGTTAAAATCCCCCTAGACAACCTGTTTCTCTTTTCCAAGATGCTGCCTGACCATCGCCAACAAGAGAGAATCCAACCATCGCCCCTTGACATTCAATGGCATTACCATCTCTGAATCCCCCACTATCAACATCCTGGGAGTTACCATAGACCAGAAACTGAACTGGACTAACCACATAAATACTGTGGCTACAAGAGCAGGTCAGAGGCTGGGAATCCTGTGGTGAGTAACTCACCTCCTGACTCCCCAAAGCCTGTCCACCATTTACAAGGTACAAGTCAGGAATGTGATGGAATATTCCCCACTTGCCTGAATGAGTGCAGCTCCAACAATACACAAGAAGCTCAACACCATCCAGGACAAAGCAGCCCACTAGATTAGTGCCTTAAACATTCATTCCCTCCGCCACTGACACACAGTAGCAGCAGTGTGTGTACCATCTACAAGATGCACTGCAGGAATTCACCAAGGCTCCTTTGACAGCACCTTCCAAACCCATGACCACTACCATCTAGAAGGACAAGGGCGGCAGACAGGTAGGAACATCACCACCTGGAAGTTCTCCTCCAAGCTACTCCCTGCCCTGCCTTGGAAAGGTATCATCATTCCTTCACTGAAGGAAAATAAATCCTGGAACTCCCTCCCTAACAGCACTGTGGGTGTACCTACACCACAGGGACTGTAGCAGTTCAAGAAGGCAGCTCACCATCACCACCTCAAGGGCAACTAGGGTTGGGCAATAAATGCTGCTCTTGCTAGTGACACCCACATCCTGTGAAGGAATAAAAAAAATCTGCTGATGATTCCAATATTTTTATTTCAGATTTCCAGAATCAACTGTATTTTGCTTTTGAGATTTTACCCCCTGTTCTGAGGTGATTATGCTAACTTCCCTGGAACCTGACAACATTCTTCCGTCTGACACAGCCCTGCAATCTCCCATGTTGTCTGTTTATGAGTGAGGCACTGCCGGATTACACAGTTTGACCTCCCCCCCCCTCCCATTCTCAATGTGACTGGCAGTAGATCTGAGAACACAGGAAAACTCTAAATGACAACATCATGATTTGGCCAAATTATATGAATAAGGTTCCAATTTGCCACAGGAGCTTTGGAATGTCTGTTTCTTTTTATAGCAATTTAAATGTTACTTACTAATTTTGAGTGGACTTGGAAGAAGGGATTGAAGGTCTGGTTGCTAAATTTGCTGATGTTACAAAGGTGGATAGGAAAGTCTGTTGTGAAGAGGACATGACAATATAGGTAGGTTCAGTGAGTGGGCAAGTGGAGTATAATGTGGGAAAATGTGAAATTGTCCATTTAGGCAGGAAGAATAAAGAAGAAGTGTCTGAAGTTAAGGCCTCACATTCTACATTTTATAATATTTATATATCCTTATGGCTAATTTGCATAATTTAAAAAATTGACAGTGACCTAAAGTCTGGGACCATGAACAAAAGGGGCATTTGGCAGCATCAAATAAACTTGCACCTCATTTTCTCTGAAGAGACCCTTGTGGGCTGCAGAGACCAAATTCAAAGGGAACCAAACAGGGGCCATCTACATTTCATAAGACAGGCCTGGCCCAGTGATCTGCTCGGACAAAGGGCCCCAAAACCTCCCTTTAATTGGAATCATTGGAGCATCAACAATCTCAGGGACCCAGACAAAGGGATATGCAGCCTTTGTCAAAGCCAAAGTGGTGAGATGGGAGTCATGTGACATGACACCCTGCGTGGTGGAACCTGTAATATTGCCATGTGGAGCTGCAAAGCTCAGTCTGCCATCTTCCCATCTACCCAGTGGTAGCACAGAAAAGGGGCTCTGCCCAGGTTGGAACACCTGGCCCCATCTACACTGTTTCGACTGGGACTTCTGCACCAGCGCCTATAAGACTGATTCATCGTTGCCTGCCCATCTCATCATGGAAGTCAACTCCACTGGGAAAGTGAATCATCCAGCATTTCAGCCTGCCGACCTCTGTGAAGGACTACACCATTGGACTTGGATTCTCTGTGGTCTTTGCCCTGTAAATCTTTCTTTCTCTATCCCTCGTTTACTGTATGAGTGCATAGGAGGCTACATCGCAACCCCCTCCTGTGTATTGAGTGTATGCAAATAAAGTAACCCTCTGGGTTCATCCTATCATGAGTTTGCTGTGGGGTTCTTTATAGAAAATTGGATCACACCAAAACTGACAGGTTGGGGGACACGCCACCACTTATAAAGAGGGAAACAAATCAAGATACCTTTCTGTTTACAGGCGGGTGGTGAGAGGAGAAATCAGGGCTGTTTAAGTTAACCCACCTCCTTTCCATAACAGAAATTGGGAGCTCAAATGCAGGAAAACCCATATGAATTTGATCAGAGTCCAGGGTAAGAAACAAGCCAAGAATGATATTAAAAGTCAACTGGAAGCCAAAAGGGGAAAACTCAGTAGCTGGAAGAAATTTTAAAATGCAGTAACTTACCCACAACAAATTCCTTTTCCCTAACACTGAGAAAACAGCAACTTCTGATGCCCAGATGTGGATCAAGCAAGGAAATTTGAATGGTGAAACTTTAGCATCCCTTAGCACAGAGTGACTGAAAGTAGTAGCTAGGGAGGTACAGTTTATATTACCCAGTAAAATGAGAAGGAGTGAACTGATCCAGTTGTTGGTAGAACATTGGGTTTCACTTTACCAGGAGTTCAACCATGACTCCAAATCCCCTTCCGAGCTGGAGAATCTTAGAATTGTTTCAGGACAGAGGGAGAGAGGTACAGGAGAGGAAAGAGAGAGAGAAAGGGAAAGAGAGAGAGAGAAGGGAAAGAGAGAGAGAAAGGGAAAGAGAGAGAGAGAAGGGGAAAGAGAGAGAGAAAGGGAAAGAGAGAGAGAGAAGGGAAAGAGAGAGAGAAAGGGAAAGAGAGAGAGAGAAGGGAAAGAGAAAGAGAAAGGGAAAGAGAGAGAGACGGGAAGAGAGAAGAATCCCAGCTCCGAAAATTGGAAATGGAGCGAGCAGCTCAAAGGGAGAGAGAGAGAGAGAGAGACCAGATCGCTGGAAGCTGTGGGGTAAAATCTCTCTCTACCCGGTAGCACCCCCTATCGCCCCACTCCTGAACTACTCTCTGAGGCCCTTAAGGATGCCAGATTCATTCCCAAATTTGAAGAGAGTGAGGTGGAATCATTTGTTTCCACTTTTGAGAAAGTAGCAGGGCAGCTAAACTGGCCATCGGATATCTGGGTGCTTTTAATTCCCGGACAGCTGACAGGGAGAGGCCCAGAGCTCTACTCCACGCTGCTTCCTGATGTGTCCAGGAAATATGAGCAGACTAAGGCTCCTAAATGCCTACGAGTTAGTCCCAGAGGCATATCACCAGCAATTCCGGAACGCTCATAAGAAGCTCACACAAGCCTACATCGCGTTTGAATGGCTGAAGCAAATCACTTTCAACTGATGGATAAGTTCCCTAAGCATCCAACACATCCAAGAGGGGTTGTGTGAGTTGGTATTATTGGGGGAATCAAAATTTGCTTAGCCTCCAACCTGCAGATGCACTTAGAGGAGCAGAGAATCCCCACAGCCGGGGATGCAGCCATCACTGCAAATAGTTACAATCTTATCCATAGGCCTGGAAACTCAGACAGACCCTTTCCAAACCATTCCCATCAGCATTGGAAAGATAAGTTGGGAAACCCAGATAGGAAAGGTCCTCTACTCAGAGGAGAAAACACAAAGGAGGATACGAGAAGCACTCCCACAGCCCAAAAGGAGAAACCCCGGATGTAATAAAATCGGCCATTCCAGGCCTGAGTGCTGGAGATTGCGAGGGAAGCCTGTAGGTTGAAGAGGGCTCCATACGACGCCCCAATGGGTAGCGCTGCAGAGCAGGTAGAGCCTGTCACTACTGAAACTCCCCCTTCGGAGGGCATGGCACTGTGTGTGTCAGAGCCAGATAAACACCCAGAGAGCTTCCAGGGTTTGGTGCTTTCAGGAACAGTGTCCCCATACCCGTCCCAGAATGTTAGCAAGTCTGTTGTACTGCTTCGGGACACAGGGGCCACTCAGTCCTTAATGTTAGAAGGAAACCTAACCCTATAGCCAACCACAACTCCCCCTGGACCCTCTCCCCCACACTGAGTACACCCTGACAGCCAAATCCCTGAGCAGTAGCATGGGAGGAGGGTCTGTGTTTGCACCTCTCCATAGGGTCCACCTTGTGACCTTGTTTCAGGCCCTGTTACAGTTGGAACTGTCCCTGAACTACCAGTAGCAGGAATCGATTCCCTCCTTGGAAACGATTTAACTGGCTGCAAAGTGTGGGCCAGCAAAAGAAAAGAGGCCAACGTCAGCCAGCAGAAATCTGCAGGAGAGCAGAAAGCTGGGGAAGGTCCAGAGGCCCAAAAGGGTGAAATAAACCCCATAACCATTAAGTGAGAGCTGCTCGAATGTAACAAGGCCGAAACCAGGCCAGAGAAGTTAAAAGAGGCCCAGGGAGGGCCAATAGAATTTCAAACTGACTCACAGAATATCCCAGAATTAAACAGGGCCCGGAGAAGTTACAGAACAGGGAAAGAGACAGTGAGGGAGATGCCTCACTTAGTTGAGGAGCCTGAAGGAAGGCAAGTTATTAGACCAGGAAAGGGAAAGATTAAGGAATTGCCCAAAGTATTGCTGGCAGAAAGAAACCTTCTTTCTAACAGTGAATAGGGACAAAGGGAGTCCCTAAACAGACAAGCCAATAGGGAGTGAGATGCCTCACCCAGTTGAAAAGCTACAAAGGCATGTGGCTGGAGCTGCACCTCCACTTGAGGATTCCAGGGAACATGGCACAAGTTAGGAGAGCACCCACTCCAAAGTCAAAGACCCCACCGAGGAAGCCAGTGATTGGTTTAGCCGGTAGAACCATGAAAGCATAGAAAAGTTACAGCACAGAAAAAGGCCATTCAGCCCATCGTGTCTGTGCCAGCCGAAAGAAAATAAAGAAAAAAAAACTAGCTGCTCATTTTAATCCCACCTTCCAGCACCTGATCCATAGCCTTGCAGGTTTCATAAGAACATAAAAACGTAAGAACATAAGAACTAGGAGCAGGAGTAGGCAATTCAGCCCCTCGAGCCTGCCCCGCCATTCATTACGATCATAGCTGATCTCATTTCGGCCTCAACTCCAATTTCCCGCCCTCTCCCCATAACCTTTCAACCCGTTACTAATTAAAAATCTGTCTATCTCCTCCTCAAATTTATTCAGTGTCCCGGCATCCACTGCACTCTGAGGTAGTGAATTCCACAGATTCACAACCCTTTGAGAAAAGTAATTCCTCCTCATCTCTGATTTAAATCTACCACCCCTTAGCCTAAAACTATGGTCTTTCATTCTAGAATGCCCCACAAGGGAAACATCTGCTCCATGTCTACTTTGTCTATCCCCTTTAGCATCTTATATACCTCAATTAGATCTCTCATCCTTCTAAACTCTAGCGAGTATAGGCCCAAACTGCTCAATCTCTCCTCATAAGACAAGCCCCACATCTCTGGAATCAATCTAGTGAACCTCCTCTGAACTGCCTCCAATGCAACTACATCCTTCCTCAAGTAAAGGGACCAAAACTGTGCACAGTACTCCAGATGCAGTCTCACCAATGCCTTGTACAGCTGCAACAACACTTCCCTATTTTTATACTCTATTTCTTTTGCAATAAATGCCAAAATTCCATTTGCCTTCCTTATTACCTGCTGTACCTGCGTACTAGCTTTCAGCGATTCATGCACGAGGACACCCAGATCCCTCTGCACTGAAGCATTCTGAAATTTCTCTCCATTTAAATAATAAGTCGCCTTTTTATTCTTCCGACCAAAGAGGATAACCTCACACTTATACACGTTAAACTCTATCTGCCAAATTTTGGACCATTCACCTAACCTGTCCATATCCATTTGTAAATTCATTATTTCTTCATTACAACTTACTTTCCCACCTATCTTGGTGTCATCTGCAAATTTAGCTATAGTACCTTCTATCCCTGAATCCAAGTCATTAATATAGATTGTAAATAGTTGGGACCCAAGGACCGAACCCTGTGGCACCCCACTAGCCAGCCAGTCCCTCAGCTCCATCCTCAGCTCGATCCATGTCCTCACCTCCAGCCAAGAAGACACCTCCTCCATTGAAGAGCTGGAAATAAGCAGCCTGGAAGGCCCATCACAGCGCTTACCCACACCCTCCACCAGCGCAGAGACACACACCTCGGTGGGACCTCGATCTAGAGCGGGCTCGGGTTCACAATCTGATTGTCACCACACGGACACGTGTCCGCAGCAGGAGGAGGCAGGTTCAACCGAGCTCCCCGGCACTCGGAGGACTGATGAGGAAGAGGCATCTGTGAGGTCCGAGTCAGATGATGAACCTCTGGATTCGGCCTTCCAACACATCCTGTAGAGTCAGCAGAAGGCAGGGGAACATCACCCAGAGCTGTTGGAAGGTCTCAGCAGGGTGGCACACTAGTCGGAGGAGTGCGTCCGCCTGCTCTCTGATAAAGTGGTGCCCACATGTGTGCATACGGAGGTCTCCATGGGGATGATGGCAAATGCCTGGAAGACCCTGGTCCAGCAGAATACGGAGATGTGTGCAGACTCCATTGCAGAAGCCATGAGTGAGTTCCTGCAGTGGCAACACGAGAGGGAAATGGGGCACCTCGACATCCCTCCAGGTCCTCCTTTCCCTCAAGGAGTCAGGCTGGGGCCCCCGGATGAGCAAAGGGAGGATGAGCAGCAGCTGGACACCCCTGGGTCATCCACTCAGGAATCTCAGAGGCTGTCCTCTCCCTCCGAGTCCCCTTTGCCTCTGAGCCCCTCAGCCTCACAGAGGGAGCAGCTGGTCAATGAGTGCTTCTGGAGGGAGGAGTGTGTGTGTGGCAGGGCCTTTCAGAGCCTCATGCAAGCCTCTCCCCTGCAAGCAGATCCTTCACTTCTCACACCCATCTCAATGTCCTGAGCAGTTTGAATGCTGCCTGCTGGGATTCACTTTCAATTGACCATCTGAGCTGAGCTGGATCTCCGCCCAATGATCACACTCCCATGTTGTACCTGAACCTGCCCACCACAACTCTCACTTCACTTTCGATGTCGACAGCATGGTCTGGATTCACTGCATTGTGCACTGCCCCGTCTTTTACACTTCCCCGATCACCCATCTTCTTTCCCCCATCACAATTGACACCCCCGGCATCAATTTCCACCTCCCCTCCGTGACCTGCCTTTTCCTTCAGGGATGTCCAGGTGAAGTTCCCTTCCTTTCCAAAAATCCAACCACCATCCATACTTCCCTCCCCCACCTCCTCCTTCCCACCCCCGGGGTCTGTATCTGCCTCCGAGTCCCCACCAAGCACCCTCACCATCCCTCCAATCGCTATCATCGAACCCTCACCCTCCCACCCTACCGCCACACTCTGCCCTCAGTCATTCTCACCCTTCCTCCATACCTCACCCACCCTCAGTTCACTCCACAGGAGGCAAACAGGGACCTATCCAACCCTTCTCGTGCAGGTCACCTGCACATCCCCCCTCCGCACCCCATCCCATTTTGCACCCCTTCCCCCCCAGAACCCCTGTCTTCCCTGGAACCCTTTCCCACTTGGAACACCTTCCTCACCAAGTGTTCTCACCGCCCCCCCACCCAACCAGATTCCCTCCACCCCCTGCTTAATTCCTGCCCTTCCTGCACCCTTTCCTCTTCCGCCACCCTTAGTCCTTCCCCCCACCCCCCGACTCCTTCCTCAGCCTTACCTCTTCCTCCAGCCTCACTTCATCCTCCAGCCCTACTCCTACCCCCTTCCTGACTCCTTCCTCCGCCCTTGCTCAGTCCCCTCTCCGCACTCCTTCCCTTACACCTTCCACCCCCCTGACACCTACCTCCCCAGTTGCCATCTTCTCTCCCATTACCCCCTCCTCCTTCCACTCTCCCTTCCCCCAACCTCTCCCCCAACACTTTCATTGCCCCCCCAATCTCACACCCCCGACACCTTAATTTCCCCCTCCCAACCTCACCCCCCCAACACCTTCATTTCCCTCTCCCAACCTCACCCCCCAACACCGTCATTTCCCCCTCCAATCTCACCCCCCAACACCTTCATTTCCCCCTCCAACCTCACCCCTCACTGACACCTCTTCTTCTCCCAGCCGATCCTAGACCTTCTTCTCCCACATCAACCGATGTGAGCAGATCCTCCATGAGCTGCTTCGCAGCAGAGCCGTGTCCATGACAGTCCACCCAGCATGCCATGGACCATCCTGCAGGGTGCCGTTGCTGCTGGGCTCCAGCATCTTCTGCTCCTCGGATGTCCGCGATGTGAGCAAGGCCGTGGTGGGTTAGTCCCAACCTCTGCACATTACAGTTGTGAAGATGTGTTCTACACCCCAGTGTGTTTTCCCCCCCAACGTGGGCAGACAATCCAGCAGGGGGTGGGGGGTGACTCCTGCAGACAGGCCTGATAATGATAAGCTGCTGTATTACAACGAGGTTCCCGACATCCGATGGTGGAGAACGTGGTCTGAATTCGGTGGGCTGAGTGATCAATCGCGAACTAGTTTCATGCCATTGTGAAACTGATCGCGGCGTATTGTCCACTCACACCACCGAACACAGCTGACACCGGCAGGCATGGAAAATCCCGGCCTCTGTTTCCTGTAAGTTAGCCAATCCTCTATCTGTGCTAATGCTTCAGCCCCACCAGTAACTTTTGATGTGGCACCTTATCAACAGCCTTTTGGAAATCCAAAGACACAGCATCTACTTGTTCCCCTTTATTCACAATTTTCTGCCCACCTGACCAATCCATTGCTATCTTCCTTCAATCTGCTGTTTCCTTGCTCATGCTCAACCACATGACCATTTTTGGTATCATTTGCAAACTTCTTGGTCATGCCGCAAATATAAGTCAAATTCATTTTTATATATCCTGAGCAGTCAGTACTCAGCCCTATGGAACCCTGCTGGAAACACCATTCCAGTCATAAAAACCCAGGAGACCAGAGCATTTTGCTTCCGCCCAATGAGCTAACTTTGGAGCCAATTGGCTACTTTGCCTCAGATTCTTTGAGCTTTTACTTTTCTGACCAGTCTGTCATGTTGGACCTTGTTAAAACCCTTTCTAAAATCACTTGAGGAACAGCACCTTAGTTCTCAGCCAAGAATACATAAAGAGGCTTGGCTGAGTGCCCAGAAATCCACTATCTTAGAACCATAGAACCATAGAACACTACAGCGCAGAAAACAGGCCATTCGGCCCTTCTAGTCTGTGCCAAAATATTATTCTGCTAATCCCATTGACCTGCACCTAGTCCATAACCCTCCAGACCTCTCCCATCCATGTATCTATCCAATTTATTCTTAAAACTTAAGAGTGAGCCCGCATTTACCACGTCAGATGGTAGCTCGTTCCACACTCTCACCACTCTCTGAGTGAAGAAGTTCCCCCTAAACCTTTCCTCTTTCACCCTAAAGCCATGTCCTCTCGTGTTTATTTCTCCTAATCTAAGTGGAAAGAGCCTACTCGCATTTACTCTGTCTATACCCCTCATAATTTTGTAAACTTCTATCAAATCTCCCCTCATCCTTCTACGCTCCAAGGAATAAAATCCTAACCTGTTTAATATTTCCCTGTAACTCAACTCCTTAAGACCCGACAACATCCTAGTAAATCTTCTCTGCGCTCTCTCAATCTTACTGATATCCTTCCTGTAGTTAGGCGACCAGAACTGCACACAATACTCCAAAGTTGAAACACACATGGAGAGAAATGCTTGATTGACAGTTATGGCTCTCTGATCTATGCTTTCAATTTCACAATGGTTACACAAGATTAAAAGGCTTCAAGTACTTCCAGTTTCTGCTACTGATACTTTAAAAGATCTTGACAATTGACAATGTTATTGGCCTGTAGTAAAAGGAGTTTTTTTTAAGAAAGTGGAAATTTATCAATGAATGACTTTTTTAAGGCTTTGTTTACATTGCCACTATAGGGTTCATTAGTTCTATACAACGTATGGTTGCTCAACAGACATGGAAGCGCCATAGCTTGGCATGGAGGCAAGAGGGGCCACGGAGGATGGGTGGAGCATAGCCTGGCATGGTGGGGGGCATGAGGAGGACCTTTTGAACTCAGCTTTCAAAAAGTTCCCTAATCCAGACTATGATTCATATATCTCTGTGGTGCCGTGAACAACAACTCTTTGAAAAGCTGGTCCGAGTCCATGAAGGTTGCAGAGGACTAGCACCTGCCTATCCCTGCATTGCAGCCAGCCAAGTGGGGGGTTCATGATGCGAGTTCACAACCCAAACCAGCCTACTGCATGTAGGTGTAATGGAAAGAAGACAAAACCTGCATTTATACAGCACCTCTCACAATGTCCAAAATCGCTTTACAGCCAATTAAGTATTTTTGAGTTGTAGCTGCTGGTATAATGTAGGCAATGTTATCAAATGGCAGAGTAGGTTGGAGGGGCCGAATAGCCTACTCCTGTTCCTAATACATATGTTCATATGTCATTCTGGATGGATGATATGAGCTGGGCTAGATGGCCTTTGTCATCCATAATCATCTTGTGTACAGAGGGCAGAATCATGGCTCGAGTTCCATTTGTTTTGTTGTTAATGGAAGTTTACTGTGAGCAGGTTTTGTGGGGTGAAATTGCCAGGCCAGGAGTGTGTAATGGGTTCATAGTGAATCAGTAACCTGTTTTACAATGCACATGATTCTCAAGCGTCTTTTCCATTGACTTCAATCTTGTCTTTTTGTTCACATACCTATTATCCCACTCTATCTTGGTGTTTTTTATGAGTTCTTTGAGGTATTGAAATATCGTGATAAAGTTGTGTTACATAGTAGATATTGAAAATAAATTGTAGTGGGGAAGCAGCAATCAGCAGAGTCTTCAGACTTACTGATTAAGAAAGCACAGATACAATTGTGAACCATTGAGTCTTTGTCTCATAAAAGTTGCATTGCACAGATATACCTGAGGGCTCCAACACTTCTCATTGACAGTGAAGGCCTATATTGTTCAATCATTTCACTTTGTTGCTCAGGAGTCATTTGATCTTTCTACCCTGTGAAATTACATGATAAAATAGAATCCAATTACATCCCTTGTATGAAATAATTATGTTGAATAATATCATAGGCTTCTACAGAACGGAAAAGATCTTGTGCAGTTTATCTGGGTTGCAAGTACTGAATCTTCCCCAAATATGGATTTGCTGTCAATGGGCAGATTTGGTGCAATGTGCAGAACCTGTTAATGAGGCTGAGGCAGTCATCAAAATCAGTGTTATTGTCTGCACAGTTTTACCAATAACTAGTGGAATATTTTCCTGTCAAATTAACAATTTTGCACGATTTTGCTGTTCAAGTAAAATTTGTACTCTCTGGTTTGTTCAATAGTCACAATGGGATCACCTATAGGCTGCACACAAACTAACACTGTATTATATCATGCTGCTCTTAATATTAATGACCCATGCTGCATGTATATAGGACGATTTTTGTAACTATATGCCAACAATGGCCATAATCATTTTACTAGTGATTGATTGATGAATTAACTGGTGAATCTTGAAGGGGGGAAATATATCATGCATGATTGAGGGGAGGATTAAAGTGGGGAGGGGAGAATAAGGGGCCTGGAAAGAGGAGAAGCACCAGAGGCCAGGATTTCTCTCCCTGGCCCTGTTAGTCTCTG
The DNA here is from genome assembly GCF_964194155.1 of Cetorhinus maximus. NCBI lineage: Eukaryota > Metazoa > Chordata > Chondrichthyes > Lamniformes > Cetorhinidae > Cetorhinus > Cetorhinus maximus. Next base: position 38,582,542 of record NC_135904.1, read on the forward strand.
GGATGCTAGGATTGTCCTATGATGAGATACTGAGTATATTTGGTCTTTATTATCTGCAGTTTAGAAGAATGAACTAAAGGAAGTTAATATCAGTAAAGATGTAGTACTTGAAAAGTTAACTGGATTGAAGGTTGATAAATCCCCTGGACCAGATGAGCTTCATCCCGGAGTGTTGAAGGAGGTGGCTAGAGAGATAGTGGATGCGTTGGTGGATATCTTTCAAAATGCCATAGATTCTGGAAAGGTTCCTGCAGACTGGAAAGTGGCAAATGTAACCCCACTATTTAAGAAGGGAGGAAGGAGGAAAATGGAGAACTACAGACCTGTTAGTTTGACACCAGTAGTAGGGGAGATTTACAATCTATTATAAAGATGTGATAACTAGACATTTAGAAAAGAATAGTAAAATTAAGCAGAGTTAACATGGATTTCTGAAAGGGAAATCATGTTTGACAAACTTGTTGAGTTTTTTGAGAGCATTTCTTGTAGCATTGATAAAGGAGAACCAGTGGATGTGGTGTTTTTGAATTTTCAGAGGCTTTTGATAAGGTCTCACACAGGATGTTAGTAAATAAAATTAGAGCGCATGGGACTGGGGGAATATACTAGTATGGATTGTGAATTGATTAACAGACAGAAAGCAGAGAGTAGGAATAAACGGGTCATTCTCAGGATGGCGGGCTGTTACCAGTCGGGTACCACAAGGGTCAGTGCTGGGTCCACAGCTGTTCACAATCTATATAAATGATTTGCATGTGGGGACCAATTGTAATATTCCCAAATTTGCTGATGACACTAAACTGGGTGGGAACATAAGTTGTGAGGAGGATGCAAGGAGGCTTCAAGAGGACTTGGACAGGCTAAGTGAATGAGCTAGAACATGGCAGATGGAATATAATGTGAAGTGTGAAGTTATTCACTTTGGTAAAAAAACAGAAAGGCAGAGTATTTCTTAAATGGTGCGATTGGGAAGTGTTGGTGTCCAAAGGGATCTGGGTGTCCTTGTTCATGAATCACTAAAAGCCAGCATACAGGTGCAGCAAGCAATTAGGAAGGCGAATGGTATGTTGGCCTTCATCGTGATGGGATTTGAGTACAGGAGTAAAGATGTCTTGCTGCAGTTATATAGAGCCTTGGTGAGACCTCACCTGGAGTATTGTATACAGTTTTGGTCTCCTTACCTAAGAATTGATATGTTTGCCATAAAGGGAGTACAATGAAGGTTCACCAGATTAATCTCTGGGATGGTGGGATTGTCGTATGAGGAGATATTGAGGAGACTGGGTCTGTATTCCCTAGAGTTTCAAAGAATGAGAGGTGACCTCATTGAAACTTACAGAATTCTTACAGGGCGTGACAGGGTGGATGCAGATAAGATATTTCCCGTGAATGGTGAGTCTAAAACCAGGGGTCACAATCTCAGCCATTTAAGACTGAGATGAGGAGGAATTTCTTCACTCAGAAGGTGGTGAATCTTTGGCATTCTCTACCCCAGAGGACTGTGGAAGCTCAATCATTGAGCATGTTCAAGACAGAAATCAATAGATTTCTGGAGACTAATGACATCAAGGGATATGGAGATAGTGCGGGGAAGTGGCATTAAGGTAGATGATTAGCCATGATCTAACTGAATGGTGGAACAGGATCGATGGGCTGAATGGCCTAATCCTGTTCCTATGTTCCAATAAGAGGCGATCTTATTGAATTATACAAAATTCCAAAGGGACTTAACAAGATAGACGCTGAGAGATTGTTTCCGCAGGTCAGGGAAACTAAAACACGGGGGCTCAGTCTCAGGCTGATCATGAAGGACTGAGATGAGGAGAAATTTCTTCATTCGATGGGTTGTGAATCTTTGGATTGTGGATGCTCCGTTGTTTCAACAGTAATCGTGGGTTGATCCGAAATGTGAACGGTTGAATTTCAATTGGGATCCATATGGAATAAGTTGGAGCCAGAGAGAGTTGTTAAGGAATGAGATGTGATCGTGAAAGTGAGTTTTCTTACATATCTGATCCAACAAGAGAAGGGAATCAGAAAGCAATAAAAGTAATTCTGCCTGACCTGCTGAGTATTTCCAGAATCTTGTGTTTTTACTGTAGATTTCTAGCATCTCTGTTTTGCTTCTCCGTTGAATTTAACAATTTCAGATCATAACCTTAGTTCATCTCCAGCCCTGGAATGTTTTTGTTTTTGAATGTTGCTGATGATTCTGCTATTCCCATTTACACCTCCTCTAGATCCATCCTTTGTTCCTTTATTTGTGCCTTAACATCTCTTTCTGGCCTGCACCATCATCCCTTTTTATCATTTAATCTCTCCTGCCTTTCACCCTATCACCCTTTGTTCTCCCCATCCCCTTCCTCTTTTCTCTGTTACATATCTTAACTTTTTCCAGTTGAAAAGCCATCAACCACACGAAGATTTGATAGAGACGTTCAAAATCATGGGTGGTATTGAAAGAGTGAATAAGGAGAAACTGTTTTTAAAGAAAGGAGGGCCCAGATATAAGATCATTGTCAAAGGAAGGAGCAGGGCAGAGGAGAAGACTTCAGCGAGTTGTTGTGATCTGGGAGGTGCTGCCTGAAAGGGTGGCGGAAGCAGATTCATTAGGAACTTGCAAAAGGGAACTGGATAAATAATTCAAAAGGAAGAAAGTTACAGGGCCAGAGAGAAAAAGCAGCAGAGTAGACAAAGAGCTGCCATTGGAATGGGTTAAATGGCCTCCCCCTGTGCTATAGGATTCTATGATTATTGACTGTAAGACACTTTGGCAGTGTTCACTGTCTACATTCACAATAATCATTTTACTATTATTCTCACAGTGTGGTTCTATAACCTTCAAACTCTTGTTTAAGTTGAATCCAATGTGCAGTCACTTTGCTACTCAGGCCCAGATTTTCGTCATGACTGAGAACTGCTCCATTGTGGTGAAAATCCCGGAAATGGCCGAAATTCGAAGTCCTGCCCCTGAACACGACTTGTTCCATTTTCGTCGAGGAGTGGGAGTGGAGTCGGACCGGGGTTTGTGTGTGCACAGTTTACAGAGGGATTTTGGTTGGCCAGGAGTGTGAAACCTGAAGTGTGCTGATTACACCAGGTAGGAGGAGGACTGAACTTGGTGGATTTGTTTGGATAGGCAGGGTCCGCTTTGGAGAGATATGATACTCCTTTGGATAGGGTCCCGGGACACCTTTAGGAGAGGTAAGGCGCCTTTTAGGATTGTTAAAGGTGAACATGATTATGCACTTTTTGGAAATGTCAAATCTGCCAAAGAACTGTCAAAGAATACTAGGTGAGTTGGCATGAAGGGGATGGTGGGTAGTGGGCATGGGTTGGCATGAGTTTTCATTAAGTTAACATAGGGCTGTGTGGGGCATAGGGCGTATGAGAGGTTAGCGGGGTGGGTGGAGGTGCATGAGGTGGCATAGGTTGGCATGGATGAGACAGGGGTGAAGGGTGTGGGCTGGATGGATGTTTTTTGTTTTATTAATTTTAAAATTTAATTCAACACAGTGCCTTCTGCCCAGCCCACCTCTGCATTCAGCAGCCTCTGCACTCGTTCCTGGGGTGGTGGGCCAGACGTTCAATCCAGACTGTGACCCTGGCACAAAGATCTGACCCACTGGCAGCTATTTTTAAATGTCGGTTCACAGAGCCAGCAATTCTCCTGTCTCTGCACCTGAACCGGGAGCGAAAATCCGGGTCAGAATCAATCACTTTGGGCTGATCCTTACGATCAGGATAGGACTCAAAAGAGACCTGAACACTCGATCACACCGCTCCTCAGCACGATTAATTCTAACGAGCAATGTTTAAAGGCTTTATCAGAAAGATTTCTTGTTCATATTAAGCTGTAAAGTCCTCAAAATGAAGCCTCGGCCATTACTCATTCCTTCCACAGCTGTAGAGATTGGGAGCAGGTACCTGTGATAACACTCAGCCCTCCACGCATTTGCTGAGGGAGTGGACAAGGGCAGCTCCACTCTTAACCAAGGCTCCTTAGCAAAACTGATCCAAAACTAATGGATAAATTATTCGAGTGCACAAAGGTAAAATGTTTTGAACCCCTGCAAAAGTGTTGAAATGAAGAATAAAATGATCACGAGATAATAATGAATCTTAAAAAATTGTTTTCAACTGAAAACTGAACAAGTCTGGTTTTGTTTAGCTTCCCCTAGGTTCTCACTGCTTTGTTACCAGTACATTCACTTTTTCTGGCACTCTGTGTAAACCCATAGGTTGCTGGGAGACTCACCATATCACACCGCCTTTCGTCAAAATTGTTTAGTGTTCCTATTTATTAGCAGAAATGGTTCTGATATTAGGTTGCAATGTACAAGGAAACACTTTGCAAAAATCAAATCATGGCCTTTTGCTGTCAAAAGTCATCATTTATTCCCAAACGGATCAGCGTCTTAAGAATGTTTCCAAAAGTTGAGCGCTGGGGATGAAATGATGTCTGCAGAGATTGTGAGATTCTGTGAATTTCCGCTTGATAAAGATTCCGGAACAACTCGGAGGTCAATAGGTCACAACTTGTAAAATGTAGCTGTTTGTAAACTCTTTCTCCTGAAGACGCAAACTTGGGATGAAATTATGCATTGGCACACACGCAGGCAAGTGTTAAATGCTGCTTCTTGGTGTTTGTCATGGAATGTTGGCAGGCTATTCCTCTAAAGGGGGAATCACAGCTGAGTTAAATCATGTTTGCACCTGACATCCACAGACACGGTTTTCACACAAGTCACAGAGGAGAGATTGTAAAACTGAACAACTTCTGATTTCTCCTCCCACCCACACCATCCTTTCACTAAATCAGAAAAGCCAATTAAAACTGCTGGATCTCAGTCTGGGAAATCATCACCGACCAGGAATTAAAGCTGGGACATTGTGGTTTGAATATTCACTGAGCACATGCGTGTTTGAGTGTGAGTGAGGGAGTGTAAGTGTATGTGTGTGTGTGTGGAGGGGCAGGCATGAGGGGAGTGGGGGAGGGAGTGCATGTGGGTGGTGGGTCAGTGTGTTTGTTATTGGGATCTGGGTGAATGTGCCTGTGTACGGGCGGTGGGTGTGGGCGGGGATATGTGTGTGTTGGGGATTTGTGTGCATGTGTGTGGAGGGGTGTGTGTTTGTGTAGGTGTGTAGATGTGTGTGTGTGTTGGGGATTTGTGTGGGTGTATGGGGTGTGTGTTTGTGTAGGTGTGTAGATGTGTGTGTGTGTTGGGGATTTGTGTGGGTGTATGGGGTGTGTGTTTGTGTAGGTGTGTAAATGTGTGTGTGTGTTGGGGATTTGTGTGTGTGGAGGGGTGTGTGTTTGTGTAGGTGTGTAGATGTGTCTGTGTATTGGGGATTTGTGTGGGTGTATGGGGTGTGTGTTTGTGTAGGTGTGTAGATGTGTCTGTGTATTGGGGATTTGTGTGGGTGTATGGGGTGTGTGTTTGTGTAGGTGTGTAGATGTGTGTGTGTGTTGGGGATTTGTTTGGGTGTATGGGGTGTGTGTTTGTGTAGGTGTGTAGATGTGTGTGTGTGTTGGGGATTTGTATGTGTGGAGGGGTGTGTGTTTGTGTAAGTGTGTAGATGTGTGTGTGTGTTGGGGATTTGTGTGGGTGTATGGGATGGGTGTTTGTGTAGGTGTGCAGATGTGTGTGTGTGTTGGGGATTTGTGTGGGTGTATGGGGTGTGTGTTTGTGTAGGTGTGTAGATGTGTCTGTGTATTGGGGATTTGTGTGGGTGTATGGGGTGTGTGTTTGTGTAGGTGTGTAGATGTGTGTGTGTGTTGGGGATTTGTTTGGGTGTATGGGGTGTGTGTTTGTGTAGGTGTGTAGATGTGTGTGTGTGTTGGGGATTTGTATGTGTGGAGGGGTGTGTGTTTGTGTAGGTGTGTAGATGTATGTGTGTGTTGGGGATTTGTGTGGGTGTATGGGGTGTGTGTTTGTGTAGGTGTGTAGATGTGTGTGTGTGTTGGGGATTTGTATGTGTGGAGGGGTGTGTGTTTGTGTAGGTGTGTAGATGTGTGTGTGTGTTGGGGATTTGTGTGGGTGTATGGGATGGGTGTTTGTGTAGGTGTGCAGATGTGTGTGTGTGTTGGGGATTTGTGTGGGTGTATGGGGTGTGTGTTTGTGTAGGTGTGCAGATGTATGTGTGTGTTGGGGATTTGTGTGGGTGTATGGGGTGTGTGTTTGTGTAGGTGTGTAGATGTGTGTGTGTGTTGGGGATTTGTGTGGGTGTATGGGGTGTGTGTTTGTGTAGGTGTGCAGATGTGTGTGTGTGTTGGGGATTTGTGTGGGTGTATGGGGTGTGTGTTTGTGTAGGTGTGTAAATGTGTGTGTGTGTTGGGGATTTGTGTGTGTGGAGGGGTGTGTGTTTGTGTAGGTGTGTAGATGTGTCTGTGTATTGGGGATTTGTGTGGGTGTATGGGGTGTGTGTTTGTGTAGGTGTGTAGATGTGTCTGTGTATTGGGGATTTGTGTGGGTGTATGGGGTGTGTGTTTGTGTAGGTGTGTAGATGTGTGTGTGTGTTGGGGATTTGTTTGGGTGTATGGGGTGTGTGTTTGTGTAGGTGTGTAGATGTGTGTGTGTGTTGGGGATTTGTATGTGTGGAGGGGTGTGTGTTTGTGTAGGTGTGTAGATGTGTGTGTGTGTTGGGGATTTGTGTGGGTGTATGGGATGGGTGTTTGTGTAGGTGTGCAGATGTGTGTGTGTGTTGGGGATTTGTGTGGGTGTATGGGGTGTGTGTTTGTGTAGGTGTGTAGATGTGTCTGTGTATTGGGGATTTGTGTGGGTGTATGGGGTGTGTGTTTGTGTAGGTGTGTAGATGTGTGTGTGTTGGGGATTTGTTTGGGTGTATGGGGTGTGTGTTTGTGTAGGTGTGTAGATGTGTGTGTGTGTTGGGGATTTGTATGTGTGGAGGGGTGTGTGTTTGTGTAGGTGTGTAGATGTGTGTGTGTGTTGGGGATTTGTGTGGGTGTATGGGATGGGTGTTTGTGTAGGTGTGCAGATGTGTGTGTGTGTTGGGAATTTGTGTGGGTGTATGGGGTGTGTGTTTGTGTAGGTGTGCAGATGTATGTGTGTGTTGGGGATTTGTGTGGGTGTATGGGGTGGGTGTTTGTGTAGGTGTGTAGATGTGTGTGTGTGTTCGGGATTTGTGTGGGTGTATGGGGTGGGTGTTTGTGTAGGTGTGTAGATGTGTGTGTGTGTTGGGGATTTGTGTGGGTGTATGGGGTGTGTGTTTGTGTAGGTGTGCAGATGTCTGTGTGTGTTGGGGATTTGTGTGGGTGTATGGGGTGTGTGTTTGTGTAGGTGTGTAAATGTGTGTGTGTGTTGGGGATTTGTGTGTGTGGAGGGGTGTGTGTTTGTGTAGGTGTGTAGATGTGTCTGTGTATTGGGGATTTGTGTGGGTGTATGGGGTGTGTGTTTGTGTAGGTGTGTAGATGTGTCTGTGTATTGGGGATTTGTGTGGGTGTATGGGGTGTGTGTTGGTGTAGGTGTGTAGATGTGTGTGTGTGTTGGGGATTTGTTTGGGTGTATGGGGTGTGTGTTTGTGTAGGTGTGTAGATGTGTGTGTGTGTTGGGGATTTGTATGTGTGGAGGGGTGTGTGTTTGTGTAGGTGTGTAGATGTGTGTGTGTGTTGGGGATTTGTGTGGGTGTATGGGATGGGTGTTTGTGTAGGTGTGCAGATGTGTGTGTGTGTTGGGGATTTGTGTGGGTGTATGGGGTGTGTGTTTGTGTAGGTGTGCAGATGTGTGTGTGTGTTGGGGATTTGTGTGGGTGTATGGGGTGGGTGTTTGTGTAGGTGTGTAGATGTGTGTGTGTGTTGGGGATTTGTGTGGGTGTATGGGGTGGGTGTTTGTGTAGGTGTGTAGATGTGTGTGTGTGTTGGGGATTTATGTGGGTGTATGGGGTGTGTGTTTGTGTAGGTGTGTAGATGTGTGTGTGTGTTGGGGATTTGTGTGGGTGTATGGGGTGTGTGTTTGTGTAGGTGTGTAGATGTGTGTGTGTGTTGGGGATTTGTGTGGGTGTATGGGGTGTGTGTTTGTGTAGGTGTGTAGATGTGTGTGTGTGTTGGGGATTTGTGTGGGTGTATGGGGTGTGTGTTTGTGTAGGTGTGTAGATGTGTATGTGTTGGGGATTTGTGTGGGTGTATGGGGTGTGTGTTTGTGTAGGTGTGTAGATGTGTCTGTGTATTGGGGATTTGTGTGGGTGTATGGGGTGTGTGTTTGTGTAGGTGTGTAGATGTGTGTGTGTGTTGGGGATTTGTGTGGGTGTATGGGGTGTGTGTTTGTGTAGGTGTGCAGATGTGTGTGTGTGTTGGGGATTTGTGTGGGTGTATGGGGTGTGTGTTTGTGTAGGTGTGTAAATGTGTGTGTGTGTTGGGGATTTGTGTGTGTGGAGGGGTGTGTGTTTGTGTAGGTGTGTAGATGTGTCTGTGTATTGGGGATTTGTGTGGGTGTATGGGATGTGTGTTTGTGTAGGTGTGTAGATGTGTCTGTGTATTGGGGATTTGTGTGGGTGTATGGGGTGTGTGTTTGTGTAGGTGTGTAGATGTGTATGTGTTGGGGATTTGTGTGGGTGTATGGGGTGTGTGTTTGTGTAGGTGTGTAGATGTGTCTGTGTATTGGGGATTTGTGTGGGTGTATGGGGTGTGTTTGTGTAGGTGTGTAGATGTGTGTGTGTGTATTGGGGATTTGTTTGGGTGTATGGGGTGTGTGTTTGTGTAGGTGTGCAGATTGTGTGTGTGTGTTGGGGATTTGTTTGGGTGTATGGGGTGTGTGTTTGTGTAGGTGTGTAGATGTGTCTGTGTATTGGGGATTTGTGTGAGTGTATGGGGTGTGTTTGTGTAGGTGTGTAGATGTGTGTGTGTGTTGGGGATTTGTGTGGGTGTATGGGGTGTGTGTTTGTGTAGGTGTGCAGATGTGTGTGTGTGTTGGGGATTTGTGTGGGTGTATGGGGTGTGTGTTTGTGTAGGTGTGTAAATGTGTGTGTGTGTTGGGGATTTGTGTGTGTGGAGGGGTGTGTGTTTGTGTAGGTGTGTAGATGTGTCTGTGTATTGGGGATTTGTGTGGGTGTATGGGGTGTGTGTTTGTGTAGGTGTGTAGATGTGTCTGTGTATTGGGGATTTGTGTGGGTGTATGGGGTGTGTGTTTGTGTAGGTGTGTAGATGTGTGTGTGTGTTGGGGATTTGTTTGGGTGTATGGGGTGTGTGTTTGTGTAGGTGTGTAGATGTGTGTGTGTGTTGGGGATTTGTATGTGTGGAGGGGTGTGTGTTTGTGTAGGTGTGTAGATGTGTGTGTGTGTTGGGGATTTGTGTGGGTGTATGGGATGGGTGTTTGTGTAGGTGTGCAGATGTGTGTGTGTGTTGGGGATTTGTGTGGGTGTATGGGGTGTGTGTTTGTGTAGGTGTGTAGATGTGTCTGTGTATTGGGGATTTGTGTGGGTGTATGGGGTGTGTGTTTGTGTAGGTGTGTAGATGTGTGTGTGTTGGGGATTTGTTTGGGTGTATGGGGTGTGTGTTTGTGTAGGTGTGTAGATGTGTGTGTGTGTTGGGGATTTGTATGTGTGGAGGGGTGTGTGTTTGTGTAGGTGTGTAGATGTGTGTGTGTGTTGGGGATTTGTATGTGTGGAGGGGTGTGTGTTTGTGTAGGTGTGTAGATGTGTGTGTGTGTTGGGGATTTGTGTGGGTGTATGGGATGGGTGTTTGTGTAGGTGTGTAGATGTGTCTGTGTATTGGGGATTTGTGTGGGTGAATGGGGTATGTGTTTGTGTAGGTGTGTAGATATGTGTGTGTTGGGGATTTATGTGGGTGTATGGGGTGTGTGTTTGTGTAGGTGTGTAGATGTGTGTGTGTGTTGGGGATTTGTGTGGGTGTATGGGGTGTGTGTTTGTGTAGGTGTGTAGATGTGTGTGTGTGTTGGGGATTTGTGTGGGTGTATGGGGTGTGTGTTTGTGTAGGTGTGTAGATGTGTGTGTGTTGGGGATTTGTGTGGGTGTATGGGGTGTGTGTTTGTGTAGGTGTGTAGATGTGTATGTGTTGGGGATTTGTGTGGGTGTATGGGGTGTGTGTTTGTGTAGGTGTGTAGATGTGTCTGTGTATTGGGGATTTGTGTGGGTGTATGGGGTGTGTGTTTGTGTAGGTGTGTAGATGTGTCTGTGTATTGGGGATTTGTGTGGGTGTATGGGGTGTGTTTGTGTAGGTGTGTAGATGTGTCTGTGTATTGGGGATTTGTTTGGGTGTATGGGGTGTGTGTTTGTGTAGGTGTGCAGATTGTGTGTGTGTGTTGGGGATTTGTTTGGGTGTATGGGGTGTGTGTTTGTGTAGGTGTGTAGATGTGTCTGTGTATTGGGGATTTGTGTGAGTGTATGGGGTGTGTTTGTGTAGGTGTGTAGATGTGTGTGTGTGTTGGGGATTTGTTTGGGTGTATGGGGTGGGTGTTTGTGTAGGTGTGTAGATGTGTGTGTGTGTTGGGGATTTGTATGTGTGGAGGGGTGTGTGTTTGTGTAGGTGTGTAGATGTGTCTGTGTGTTGGGGTTTTGTGTGGATGGGTGTGTGTTTGGTTTTTTTTATTCATTCATGGGATCTGGGATTCGCTGGCTGTGCCAGCATTTATTGCCCATCCCTAGTTGCCCTTGAGAAGGTGGTGGTGAGCTGCCTTCTTGAACCGCTGCAGTCCATGTGGTGTAGGTACACCCACAGTGCTGTTAGGAAAGGAGTTCCAGGATTTTGACCCAGCGACAGTGAGGGAACGGTGATATATTTCCAAGTCAGGATGGTGAGTGGCTTGGAGGGGAACTTCCTGGTGGTGGTGTTCCCATTTATCTGCTGCCCTTGTCCTTCTGGCTGGTAGTGGTCGTGGGTTTGGAAGGTGCTGTCTAAGGAGCCTTGGTGAGTTCCTGCAGTGCATCTTGTAGATGGTACACACTGCTGCTACTGTGCATCGGTGATGGAGGGAGTGAATGTTTGTGGATGGGGTGCCAATCAAGTGGGCTGCTTTGTCCTGGATGGCGTTGAGCTTCTTCAGTGTTGTGGGAGCTGCACTCATCCAGGCAAGTGAGGAGTATCCCATCACACTCCTGACTTGTGCCTTGTAGATGGACAGACTTTGAGGAGTCAGGAGATGAGTTACTTGTCACATGATTCCTAGCCTCTGACCTGCTCTTGTAGCCACAGTATTTATATGGCTAGTCCAGTTCAGTTTCTGGTCAATGGTAACCCCCAGGATGTTGATAATGGGGGATTCAGTGATGGTGATGCCATTGAACATCAAGGGGCGATGGTTGGATTCTCTCTTGTTGGAGATGGTCATTGCCTGACACTTGTGTGGCACGAATGTTACTTGCCACATGTCAGCCCAAGCCTGTCCAGGTCTTGCTGCATTTGGACATGAACTTCTTCAGTATCTGAGGCGTTGTGAATGGTGCTGGACATTGTGCAATCATCAGTGAACATCCCCACTTCTGACCTTATAATTGAAGGAAAGTCATTGATGAAGCAGCTGAAGATGGTTGGGCTGAGGACACTACCTGAGGAACTCCTGCAGTGAAGTCCTGGAGCTGAGATGACTGACCTCCAACAACCACAACCATCGTCGTTTGTGCTCGGTATGACTCTAACCAGTGGAGAATTTTCCCCCTGATTCCCATTGACTCCAGTTTTGCTAGGGCTCCTTGATGCCACACTCGGTCAAATGCTGCCTTGATGTCAAGGGCAGTCACTCTCACCTCACCTTGGGAGTTCAGCTCTTTTGTCCATGTTTGAACCAAGGCTGTCATGAGGTCAGGAGCTGAGTGGCCCTGGCAGAACCCAAACTGGGCGTCAGTGAGCAGGTTATTGCTAAGCAAGTGCCGCTTGATAGCCCTGTTGATGACCCCTTCCATTACTTTACTGATGATGGAGAGTAGACTGATGGGACGGTAATTGGCCGGGTTGGACTTGTCCTGATTTTTATGTGCAGGACATACCTGGGCAATTTTCCACATAGCCGGGGAGATGCCAGTATTGTAGCTGTACAGGAACAGTTTGCTTAGGGGCACAGCAAGTTCTGAAGCACAAGTCTTCAGCACTATTGCCGGAATATTGTCAGGGCCCATAGCCTTTGCAGTATCCAGTGCCTTCAGCCGTTTCTTGATGTCACATGGAGTGAATCGAATTGGCTGAAGACTGGCATCTTTGATGCTGGGGACCTCCGGAGGAGGCCGAGATGGATCATCCACTCAGCACTTCTGGCTGAAGATTGTTGCGAATGCTTCAGCCTTATCTTCTGCACTGATGTGCTGGGCTCCTCCATCGAGGATGGGGATATTTGTGGAGCCTCCTCCTCCAGTGAGTTGTTTAATTGTCCACCATCATTTATGACTGGATGTGGCAGGACTGCAGAGCTTAGATCTGATCCGTTGGTTGTGGGATCGCTGGTTGTAGATGTGTAGATGTGAGATGTGTGTTGGTGGATTTGTGTGTGTGTGTGGGCTCTGGTGGTGGGTAGGTGGAGAATGTGGGAGGGGGGTGCATGGATTCTTGATCTTTTCAAAGTATATTTGGAAGATTGGTAATATTTTATTCATTTTCGATTTGTTGTTGGGGTATGGGCAATGCCCTTGCTGAGAGGAGAGGGGACTGAGAGTTTGTCCTGACCTACAATAGCCGAGTGCACATTTGAGCACCTGCTCACTTTTGAATATTTTATTTGGTGTCCTCCCATGCCATTCATCATCTTAATCCTTTCGCAGCCGAAGGACCAGGGAAATAACACACCAGCAAACCAGCAAACAGACACAGCCCACAAAATAGTCCCAAAAACACTACCAACGAAAAACAAAGACCAAAAATACAGTCGTGGCCCTTTCTCACACACTGTACACCATCCAATTCCCCACCCTTTCACACACACACACAAAGTTATGACCGATGCAGTTGGTAAAGCAAAGTTATCTTGTCATAACCTATAATTTTAAGTGTTATGTTTGAGATGTGACTCTAAATTCAGGAATCAGACCACCAGTTCTCAAGGTTTTACATTAAATTAAATGAAACATTTTATTAATTTACACAGGTTAAAATATATATACACATGGCCACAAATTACTACTATCATAACTTTTAACAAATTTCCAAACTAATCTCCATTAAGGCAACAGCAACCCATAGACTGAACCAAACACCAGGCAAAGCATTTTCACCGTACGAATTCAAAATGAGTTTCTTTTCACTTTGGTTCCTGTGGAGACAGTTTTGGAGGCTTACAGCTGCCTTCTATCTCACGTTGCCTCAGTTCTGCACACCCGAAAACTGCTGAAGTTATACCTTCCACCACCCATTCAATGTAACTCTTCTAACTATAAAACCCCTTTCATAGTACCAATTCTGTTAGTAATATAAAGATGTTGCTTGGTATCTGCTAGATAGGTGTCAGTTTTCACCCCACTTCTTCAATACTCTATTCAAAAATGCAAAATCACTCTACCTCTCTTACATCTCAAAACTAGTACACGTCAAAGCACCCAGACTAGCTGGCTTTAATCCAATTAAGACACATCCACAGACTAAACCTCTATTTTAAAAGAAAAATATTTTCAAATAATATTATATACGTTAATAGCTTCATGACACTCACACCATCCAGCTCCCCACCCTTTCATATACACACACACAGTACACCATCCAAGTACCCCATCATTTCACACACAATGCATCCTGGAAAATTGGAACAGGAATAGGCTATCAACCACTGCAGCATGTTCCACCATTCAGTGAGGTTAGGGTGATATGTATCTTGACCTCATTAACCTGGCATGGCTCCATATCATTGTATAGTTTTGACTTGCAAAAAAAAAAAATCTCATCTTTAAAATTTGAATTGAGCTAGCACCTATTGCCTTTTGTCGGAGTGAGTCCACACTTTTACCATCCTTTGCATGAAGAATGCTTTCCTAACTTCTCCACTGACTGACACATTTCTGACTTAAATGATAACCCCCTGCCCTAAATATTTTGCCCTCACAACAGCACACAAGGAATTGGAATAACTTATCACACTCTACCCTATCAATTCCTGTCAGAATCCTAACAATATCAATAAAACCATCCCTTATTCTTCAATATTCCAGGAAACTGCATAAACTGGGTTTATGCAATCTTGCATCATAATTTAGCCCTCGGAATCACGGTAATGTGCAAGCGATTGTGTGGGACACTCCTTCTACAGCCATGCATCCTAAGGTTTGGTTGCCAGGATTGGTGACATCACTCCAAGCCTGGTCTGATGAAGGTTTTGTATCACTGCAGCATGACTTCCATACACTTGTGCTCTGGATGTAAAGGCCAGCATTCAATTCACCTTTCTGATTATCTTCTGTGCCTCTCTGTGACATTTTAATGACCCATGTATCTGGACCCCCCACTCCCCACTCCCCCCTCCACTCCTCCAATGTAAAAGAACAATTCCTGAATGGAGGGAACTTTGGACATCATAGTTAGGGCATCTGCAATGCAACCAACTTGCATCAAAATCCTGGGATGGAAATTGTCTGGTGCTGGGGATTTGTCGCTCTTTAATGTTATTATCTTTTTCAGTGCTGTTAACTTGCTCATGTTAATTTGGTGAGTCCCTGTCTCTGATTTGAATATCTGTTTCCTTGGGAAGTCCGACATGCTGACCTGTTTCTGTGCAGTAAATATTGACGCAGTCATTATTCAGCGAATCCTGTTTCTTTATGCTCATTGATAGTATCACCAATATATTTTCCAAGGAGTCCACAATTGCTACTGACCACCCTCTTTTTCAAATATAACTGTAAAAACATCTGTTGATTTTCATATCAAGTTTCTTTTAATCCTCCATTTTTGTGGCTCTTACTGCTTTGTCACTCTTTGCTGTTCTTTGTATCCTTTCCATTTACCAGATGGTTTTTTTTTGCATTTTCTTGCTTTTTCGTTCAGTTTCATGTTGTCTCTTACGTCTAACTGTGCATGGCTGTTGTTTTTTCGCATGCAGAACTCTTGCTCCTTAAGCTATAAACTGGCATGACATTAAATTCTTTTTCTGTTATTTTATTTTATCTTCTGCTATTTTACCCATTAACAGATTTGCTCAGTTTACTGTGGAGTCTGTCTCATCCCAATGAAGTCAGTCTTAATCTAGATTCCTCATACTGAAACAGAAATGCTTGAAATACTCTAAGTCTGGCAGAGAGAAACAGAGCTAACATTTCAGGTCTGTGACCTTTCGTCATGTTTAGAGATGTTAGGAAGGTTTTGAGAAAGTGTCGACGGTGGGTGGGGGTGTTAGGGTGGAGGACAGGAAATTAAATAACAGACAGTTCCATGGCGCAAGGTGAAAGGGTGTGGTAATGGAAGAAGAAGCAAAAGATGTATCTAAGGAAGTGTGAATGGCAAAATAGCTGCTGTCTGAAAGTGAAGTAAAGCAAAAGAGAAATGGGAGAAGAAAAAAACAAACCAGCAAAGAAAAATGACACAAAATGAGTTAGGATTTAAAGTTCTTGAACTCAACGTTGACTGTGAAATGGAATGGACACGGTTGAGGGTCCTTGTCAACCACAGTCGAGAAAAAAAGGAAAACATATTGTTACAACAGTGGATTGCAGCCCCAAATTACTTAGGACATATTGCACTTTTAAACAAAAAGACATACAAGCAAAAGCTGGTTGAAAACGTAAAGTAACCACTGTTCCTCTGTGGATTATACTTGACCGACTAGTTCAGAGAGACTATGCAATGTCGCACCTAAAGCGGTGTTAAGGCCTACTTCAGACAGACACACTTGAAAGGGAGAAATGAAATGCAAAAGGCTGAACTTTAATCTCCTGTGGTTGCAGAGACAATGGAGACTGATTAACACACTTCAGCAGAAACTGTCTCCTGTTGAGTTATATATCAGAATGTGGAAATGATCATTGAAAGAAAACAGACTCTAGGTGAAAGACATGTTTGTTTTATTTGCTTCTAGGAATATACAAGGAAAGGGGTTAAAAAGCTCACTGCAGACCTGTTCTGTGTGTTCTAGTTCTGGTGTGTTAGGGGGAGTCACAGCAGATCATCGACTAGGCACCACCTTACAGCTTGAAGGCAAAAGCTCTTTCACTCGCTGTTGCTGGAGGCAAATCAGCAAAGCCACATTCAAATAGGAAATAGGACAGCTTCTTCAGCTAACTGGCAGGACCAAGTGTCACCAAACCAACTGCTAAATTGCCAGTCAGCTCTACTGGAATCACCCAACTTAACAGCCACAACGTTTCACCATCTATGCCTCACTGACCAGCCAAAGACTGATTTTTTGTTTTGGACTCAACTTCTCAAACCTGATGTGTGTATGGGTATTACGTTATTATTTTTTCTCAGGTTTTAGTAACTAATAAGTGTACTCTTTCTTTGACGCAAGAAAGCCTGGTTAATTTGGCTCCTTCTAAAGCATAAATACATTTGGACTAGGAAAAGGTACCCACAAGGAAGAGATGCCTTTTAAATTAACCTTGTTGACACCAGCCGAGGGGGTTGAATAAAGAAGGGGAGCCAGTTCATCCCTCCTCACCCAGGAGCATAACAAAATTGGACATTAACAACTTGATGTATCTTGTCCGCGATCGTAACAAATTGGGGGAAACCAGTCAGAACAATATCGGAAGCACTAGCATGTAAAGTTAACATTGTCTGAACAGATGTGACAGAGATGGAGAATCTGGGATAATGGAATAGAATCTTTACAGGAAGCAGAGTATGAGGAAGTGTAGTGAAGGTGTCTGTGTGAATCAGTGCGCTTATAGTGAATATTCATTGATAGCCTATCTGCAGCAATAAAGACAGGTGGTGAGGAATGGAAGGGAATAGCCAGAGATAGACCAAGGGAAGGGTGGAAATTTTCCAGTTCAGGGCTAGAACACAAGTCAATTTATTGGATAAAGAATTTTAGCAGCTGTTTCTTGTTTCCCCCCTTTCAAACACTATGTTGAACTTAATATTATGTTCACTATTAGACTTTTGGAATGTTACTCTCTCTCTCTTGCTTTCATGCTATTATTTGTGACTTTTTTCAAGTTGAGTCCTCCCTCTATTCAGCAGATTAAAGTTGTGACTGTCCGATCCATCTTTTTTGTTAGGATCCAGACTGCAGCCCAGTTCAGTGGAGTCCATTCCAATGGTTCCTTCCTTCTTGATGACAGTATTCCAGCAATGGATCCCCTCTTACCCACATCACTTCTTTAGCTATCTCCCTAATCTATTTATCCCTATACCAATTTACACATGGTTTAGGTAATAATCCAAAGATCATAAACCATTAGGTCCTGTTTTTTAATTTAGCTCCTAGATCCTAATATTCTTCAAACAAGACTATGTGCCTACTCTTCCCTATGATGTTAGTCCCAACATAGATCACAATAACTGGATCTTCCTCTCCAATATCCATTCAAGTCGGTTTGAGTTCTCATCCTTCCAAAATATCAAGTATCCACAAATAGTTAGGTCCCAGACTTGGTCACCTTGCAGCCACATCTCTGCAATGGCTATCAGGTCATAGAAATAAATACGTATTTGTGCTGACAATTGATCCAAATGCTATGCACATTCAGATGCTGAACCTTTAGTTCGGTCTTTACTGTTGCAAACTCTGGTCATCTATCTGCTGGTGCACTCGCAAGTTTGTACGCTCGCTCCCTTCCTGCCATGCTCTGACCAAAAATTTGCATCTTACCTAATTGTTATCCTGCACACCACATTTTCTGTTCTTAAGGGCTCCATAAAACCCCCCAGTGAGTTCCTTTCTTCATTTTGAACAACTCCTTTTTTAAATTGCACTGGTTAATCTGGGCTTTCCTCAAAGGCTATTATAACTCTGTCCTGTAAACAGGAAGCCCAAAACCGCAAGCAGTATTCCTGAGATGTACTATTATAAAGTTTAAATCACAATTTTAAAATAAAAACACATTCTCCCACAAGATTTTCTACACCAGGCTGATGTTTTGGCACTTCTCTGTATTGTAAAATGTGCCTTAATTGTAAAATTTCTGAGTTATCACTGGTCCCAATGATTCACCAATGCATTTCCAGCATTAAATGGAATTTTCTGTTTTATGCTTTAGGCTCCCAGCCTCTGCTCTGTCCCTCTCAAGGCTCCTGTTTTCTTTCAGCCAGTTTGCTACTTTCTCCTAGTTTTGTGAGAATGGTGACACTATCACATTGTAACTAAATCACAAAAACAATAAATTTTATTCATTTTTAATAAACAGTATGTACACAAATCAGTACACAGGAACTTAAGAATTTTGCATGGAGATTTGCATTGCAAAATTTCAGAACTTTACCAGTTAAAAGGCAGATAACACTATTCATAGATAGTTATACTTACTATTCATAGATAGTTGCTAAATTGCAACTTTTTAATTAAAAAAAAATCAAATTCTGTCAAACAAATCATCCCAAATTCTTCAGGAGGTATGCATGATAGAAAGAAAGCCCATCCTTTGGCTGTCCCTCAATGTGGATCTCTCTGCAATTCTGGAGATATTTTGATTACATCAACCAGCTTAAACCACTGCAAAATTACAAATGCATCCATAATGAACTTGCAGAATCCCTATCACACAGGCATGTACACACACACAAATACAAAACATATCAGTATCGCCACAGCTAGTTTCAGCTGCAATTGTGGCAGTGTACATTCATAACAAAAATTTGGTTTAAAAAATCTTTCCCTTTAAATTTTTGTAGATCTGTACTAAAATGCATTAAACAGTTAATTCAATGGATGAGAAGAAATCCCACTAATATTCTCATTAACTAGGCATGACAAGAAAACACTGTATGCAATATTCTTTAATAAGCAGAAAGCAATGACAAAACTAAATACACTGTATGGTTAGAGGTGTCCTTTTATTTTAAATTCATTTCATGGGATGTGGGTATCACTGGCAAGGTCAGCATTTATTACCCATCCCTAACTGCCCTTGAACGGAGTGGCTTGCTAGGCAATTTCAGAGGGCAGTTGAGAGTCAACCACATTGCTGTGGGTCTGGAGTCACATGTAGGTCAGACCAGGTAAGGATGGCAGATTTCCTTCCCTAAAGGACACTAGTGAACCAGATGGGTTTTTATAACAATGATAATTTTGTGGTCACCATCACAGACCAGCTTCCAATTCCAGATTGTATTAATTAATTGAAATTCTACCAGCTGTCTTGGTGGGATTTGAACCCATGTCCCCAGACCATCAGCCTGGGTCCCTGGGTTTGTTCAGTGACATTACCACTACTCCACCATCTCTCCTTAATAATATAAATATAATGTAAACATAATTAGGTTGTCCCAAAAAAAAAACAATAGTTTGTGTTTTTAATATGCCACCAACATAGTCCAAAACAGAGGGCAGTTGTCAGGAGCTGAGTGTATTAATGAGAGGAATGGAACAGGCAGTTTTGCTATATCACTCACTGGAGAATGGGAAAATTCAGTAGTGTGTAGGTATAATGATGCATGTTTATGTGTACATCACATAAAATCACCTTCGATAATTGTGGAATAAAAAGTATCAGCGTAGAAATATTGATCCTATGCACAGAGCTGAAATCTTGTCTCATTTGTTACTAAATATTTAATTTGTGGCTATGAGCATTGGATTCTGCCAGGCATCGAGTTGTGGAAACTGTAATTAATAAAGAACAGGGGATCTGATTCCACTGCAGTGAGTAGGAGAGGGCATCTCACTCATGGGAAGGCAAAATGGTGTGTAATTTGCACCAGGGAGGTGCTCAATAGTTTCATTCGTTCTCCACACACTTTCTGCTGCCTGGTTGTCTGAAAATAAAAACACAAAATATGCACACACTAGAAACAAACAAGTCACAGGAGGTGGCTGAAAATAATGCGAAATGTAACTTAAAGTAAGCTACATAAGTAACATTTCACAAATAGCACAGCATCTGGTTAACTGGCTTTGTGCTGTTGTTTTAGCAGAAGAGATGCTCTGTTGGCAGCTTGAACCATGAGCACACTTTGTGACACTGGTTTGCAGTAAAAGTATCAAAGTTTTACATAGGATCAGCAGACAGCACACGGTGAAAGTTCGATTAAAAAACCAACTGCATCTTCTGAAAATTTAAAGTGTGCTTCTCAGATTCAACAAAGGATTAGCTTGAAGCACAGGTCAGGGTTTTCCAGACCGGTCACAGGTGGGACCCGCTGAGGGGGAGGCGGTGCCCCAGCCAGGAGTCCATTGACTGGCGGCGGGGCCGCGAGATCCCGGCGGCGGGGCCGCGAGATCCCGGCGGCGGGCGGGTGTGGAAAATCCCGCCTATAGTCTAAGTTCCCATCCACGTTTAAAAGGAAGAATGCAGTTCTTCTGAAAGGTTTTAAAGAGATAAATAATTGATTTGCAAAGCTAGATTCTTCTCCCATTTGTTTACGTGAAGTATTTTTAAATGCTCAGGAGCTGTATCCTCATCTCCCTGGAGATGATACTACCAACAACTGCTCCATCCAGTTGTACAGTGGCCGTGGGCCAAGAACAGGCTGGGTTATAAACACTAGCATTTTTTGCTTGCCTGAAACAACAATTTTCCTTAAAATGGTAACTGTAATGACCTATATAAAAAAGAGTGAATGACTCATTTGGTTTGAGCTGAAGGGCTCCAAGGAAAGGAGTTGACTAGGGCTCGATTAGAACCTTTAAAAAAGGAGTGTACCTGCTGAAGAGGGGGTTAATAGTTGGGGAGGGAACCCTAAAGTAAAATCAACAGATGCTGGAGGGAGGGAATCTCCTTTGGAAGGCCCACACATGGGGAAAAATTGTTTGATCATCTGTGCATAAACTATCGTCTGGCAACAGTCCAGAAAAAGTCAGAGCACAGTCTCTGAGTCATACCCCAAAGTAGACAAGGTCTGCAAATGGTGTACACAGACCTGGTACCGAATGTGTGCACTACACACAGGCAATACTTTAGCCAGGCCCGAAACATAAAAACCCACCTGGATAAGAGTGGTGAAAGGCCTCTCACTCAGTTCATCCAGTGCTGGAGAATCTGTGTCTGAAGGAATAGTTAGTTACATTTCCTTTCCTTCTGGTCTAATCTGGATTGCAAAAAAAATATGGATTGCAAAAAAAATATGGAAATGTTACACTATGTCAAAAAAGAAATTCCTTCTGTACTAGAGCCACAGTTCAATTATACTGTATTATGGGACTGCAAGAAATTACTTTTTTTTTTGGAGGGCAGGGGCATGAGAGGAAAAGTAACAACTGTGTGTGTCTAGAGCTGGGAAAAGACATGTTGAGGATGCTACAAATACAGTGCCAATCCTGGACAGTCAGTACAAGATGCTGAATCACATGCCCCCAGGGAAATTAAATCAATGTAAATCTTTGGAAAAGATGGTCACTGCATAAAACATCACAAACATTCCTAAACATACATAACACTTGTTGAAGTCAGCACTTAAGGCGCCAATATTGTGAAGTAACGACTAAGCTCAGTACATTCTGAGGAAAAAAGGAATGAAGTCAACAACTAAGTCCCAACACCCCAGTTCATCAGCAAAACATAGGATGAAGTCACAACTTTTGTCAGTGTGCAATGGCCCAGCTGCTATAAAGTGGGCACAGTTGTATCAAATTTAAATATCAACCCAAAATTATTCACATTATAAGTTAGATTCAGAAAGCCACAGGGAGCTAGACATTCTCTTCTCATTGAGGTTGGTGACCATAGCCATCTCCCTGCTCTAACTGGAACATAGCCAGTCATGTGAGATAATCTGATTCTTCATTCTAGTCACCTGAACAGTAAAACAGGGTCTGTGCAGCCAGAAATGCTGATGTGAACACTCATCACAGTTTCTTTATTCAAAGTAAAATGACCTTTTGCCGGTAAAACATTTATTTATTTACAATATCTGCTACTGCTTTAATCAAATAATAAAAATATTTTAAAAATAAATTAGAGTTCTCCAGCCAAGCTGGGTGTTAGGCCGTCCTCTTTAAACCATGAGTGTTGCTTTTGCTGAGATTGAGTCTTTGTTTCTCCAGCCATAGCTCTGCCAGTTGCTGCGTAGAACCATAGGCTGAAGCTTTGGAGGCCATACACATCTTATATTGTTTCGCTTCCAGGTTTGTGTCACAATAGATTGGATGGTAGATGTGGACAATTCCAACTTCTTGGCTCCTGAATGGCTTTAAACCAACTTCAATGAATTTGTTGAAGAGATCTACATCCTCCATGCCCCAGCCCTGGATCGAGACATCAAAGCCACCAGCAAGCAGAAGGTCACTTTTGTAAACACAGGTGATCCCAAACCCATAGTGTCTCCAGAATCCAGTCTGTATTGTGAAGGCATAATTGTTGTCATTAGGAACTTTCCCTGCATGTACAATCTTTGGGTCATATTGGGTGAAGATAATTGGAAAGTAAGCTCCTTTCCCTGGCACAGCATTATCCCTGCAACGCTGCAGAAAATCCACTGTAAAAATCAAGTCAACATCGCAAAACAGGAGTAGAGAATCGTTGCTAAACTGGGCAGCTCCAAGCTGCAGAGCAAGAGCCCTGGAAAATTCCCCTGCTACAGGGAAGAGCTGCACCTCTGCTTTGGGATATTTTACCCGATAGTCCCTCATCAGTTCTACTTGTTTAGTTTTGTCTGGATTTGAATCAGAGTTGAACAGCAAAATAACCAATTTGACATTTTGATTTGAAATCAGACAAGTTCTTTCAAAGTTTTCCATGAATCTTGCAAACATTTCAAACCGGCCAGACAGCGGGACCAAGATGTTGATTTTCTTATCTTTGGGCTCCTTGGTCCCAACATTAGCAGCTCCAAGTTGGAAAGGGACAAATATTTTGAGGGGGTTCGAGAGAAAGAAGAGAGATCGTGAGTTACTGTTAATTCTATTGGCCAAATCTTTGGCATCAATCTCTTCATGCTCAGCAAACTGGATCTTGCTGAAAGTTTGCTGCAGGTAAGCATGTCTCCTCACAGGGACAGTCATCTTTTTTCCCTTGTGTTTTTTATAGAGAAGTAGCAGGTCAAGTACATACTCCGCCCCATACATAGGGTTAACCCTTCGGTAACCATACTGAATCTCTTTGAAGTCAATGATCCGGCCTCTGGTCTTGGCATTTGCATTGATCATTTCCATCAACTGCATGATAATGTCATCTAAAGCTTCTTTCTGAGAGGAGTCCATCCCTCTCCGCGGAGGCTGCACATCGAAAGCTGAATAAAGATATTTCCCTGTCAGGAACTCCCACTCCAGCACCTCTCCCCTGTGTTGAGGCTGGAATCGCATGAATGAAGGTGGGATTCCCAACTGAAGGTCGTCTTTGTGAAGCTCAGAGTTGCTGTACCTGCCCATCAGCACGATCTCCCGATGAAGCTGAATAGTGCGATGGCGAAGCTCTGCGATCTTTCGGCTGAGCATGTAGCTGTGGAGCCGGTACTGATATTCAGGACTCTTGTTGGGATGTAGAGTGATTGCCCGCTGGATCTTGCTGTTATGTAGATCTTGGATGTAGCCTTTTTTATTCTGTTCATAGTTTTCATAAAATAACTGCTGCATCTGAATAAGTAAAAGGAAAAAGTACTCAAGACTTAAGATACAGACATCACACAATGTGCTTTCTCTCCCTGACCCAAGATGCTAACTCTCTGCCTCTATGTGGTTCCAGTATTCACCTCCCAGTACCTATCCCAAATGTTATTATTTGATTATCTGAGCATCAACACTGATAGTGGGGGCTTGACCTCAGACTTAAGCACGATCCCAGAGCCATTCGGGTTAAGTCCTGGCCACATCCCAGGGCAGGCAGGAGGGTCACCTGAAGTGGAACCTCAGCCTAATTTTTCTACCTTGCCCACAGGCACACTTCCCAATGGAACAACTCAAAGTGGCACCTCAGCCAAGGACAAACAAGACTCAAACCAAGGCTCTTTTTGGTCTGAGTGGATCAGAGGTGCTGAAACCTGAACCAGGGAAATCAATATTCAAAACTGCTGCACTGACTTTCAATTTTGAATTGCTCCAGGTGCTAAAACACATGACGAATTCTTACTAATTTTTTTGAACTAAGACATAGAATGTATGAAAAAACAGATTGTGATGTGAATGCTGTACATTGTAAACAAAGCAAGCAGCAGAGAATTTGCTGAGTGTGGAAATTTGGTGCGGAGGTGGGGGGGGGAGGAAGTGCTCATTCTTGCTTTTTGACACTTGGAATTTGTATTAAAAGCTCAGAACTTATAATTAATTGAAATTAATAATTTAAACTGGGCTAAGTGAATTAATTACTTAAAAATTTAATTAAATTAAATATATAAAACAAGGTTACGGCAAGATGTACAGGAGTTGCTGATCTGCAGCATATGGGAGTTTGAGAGCAGTGTGATTTGCAAGCAATCACATTTGCAGTAAGTGTCTGCAACACAAGGAATGTCAGTTCAGAGTTGTCAAGCTGGAGCAGAGTTGTCAAGCTGGAGTTTGAGGTGTTTAAGACATTGTGATGTTTCAGGGTGAGACAAGATTATCTTCTGGGTCAAAATTTCTAGTCACCTCTCTAGGGTTAGGTAGTGGTTTAGATTTGGTTAATGGTCAGGTACAGGAGGGCAGGGTGTAACAGTGATTCAAGCAGGTTAAGGAGACTGTAGATGCAATGGTAGTGACTTTGTCCAACAGGTAAGAGGGTGCTTGCTACCAGTGTGGATGAGAATAAAATTAACAGGGAGGACTGGCAAATTAACCACAGCACCATAGTACAGGAGGTGGCGGGAGGAGAGGAAATGAAAAGCAATGCGGTAGTGGTAGAGGATAGTATATTCAGGCAATAAATGCTGTTCTTTGCAGCTGGGACTATAAGATCACAGAGTGTTCAAGGAGCTAGGCCTAAATTAATAAGCATAACCTCAAAGGTAATAATTACCAGATGTGAGTCATGTGGGAATTGGTGAAGGATTAAACATATCAGAGTTGAACGTGTTGCTGAAATAGTGCTGGGGGAGGCAGGGGTTTCAATTCATGAGGCAGTGGCACCCTGAGAAAGAGGAAGCTTTTCCTTTTGACGAAATCCACTTAAATTGGACTGGGAACACTGTACTAGAGGACTGAAGAATTAAAGCAGTAAATAGGGCTTTAAACTAATAAAGGGGAATGGAGAGTTTGGGTATAGGTAGATTTCTAAGTCTAAAGAGCTGAATGATGATCTGGGTAAAATCTTGAAGTGTCATGAAAGGAGAGAAAAGAAAGATTTGCATTTATATAGCATCTTTCATGATCAAAGGAAGTCCCAAAGCACTTTACAACCAGTGTGTAGTGACTGTTGTAATGTAGGAAACAGGGCAGCCATTTTGTGCACAGCAAGCTCCAACAAATAATGCGATAATAAGCAAACAATCGGTTTTTGTGATACAGGTCCTAACAGGGCCACACGGCTGAAGGCTTCATTAAAGCTTTGTTTCAGACATAGACAAAAGAGCTGAATTCTAGCGGTGACGTCAGACTGAATGCATTTGACATCAAGGCTGCATTTGACCAAGTATGGCATTAAGGAGCCCTAGCAAAACTGGAGTCAATGGGAATCAAGGGGAAGACTCTCCATTGGTTGGGGTCATACCTAGCATAGGAAAATAGAAACATAGAATATAGGAGCAGGAGTAGGTCATTTGGCCCTCTGAGCCTGCGCCACCATTCAACATGATCATGGCTGATCCTCTATCTCAACTCCATACTCCCACTCTCTCCCCATACTCAATGATTGAGATTGTTGGAGGTTAATCAACTCAGGACATCTCTGTGGGAGTTCCTCAGGATAGTGTCCGAGGCCCAACCACCTTCGGCTGCTTCATCAATGACCATCCCTCCATCATAATGTCAGGACTGTGAATGTTCGCTGATGATTGCAGGATGTTCAGCACCATTCACAACTCCTTAGATACTGAAACAGCCCATGTCCCTATGCAGCAAGGCCTGGACAACATTCAGGCTTGGGCCAGTAAGTGGCAAGTAACACTCCCGCCACACAAGTGCCAGGCAATGACCATCCCCAACGAGAGAATTCAACCATCTCCCTATAACATCCAATGGCATTACCACCACTGCATCCCGCACTATCAACTGGGGGTTACCATTGACCAAAAACTGGACTGGACCAGCCACATAAATACTGTGGTTACAAGAGCAGGTCAGACAGAGGCTGGGAATTCTGTGACAAGTGACTCACCTCCTGACTCCCCAAAGTCTGTCCACCATCTACAATGCACAAGTCAGGTGTGAGATGGAATACTCTTCACTTGCCTGGATGAGTGCAGCGCCATCACCATAGGAAGCTTGACACCATCCAGGACACAGTAACCTACTTGACAGGCACCCATCCACCACCTTTAACATTCACACTCTCCACCACCAATGTACCATGGTGGCAGTGTGTACCATCTGCAAGATGCATTACTGCAACTCACCAAGGCTCCTTCGGCATCACCTTCCAAACCCACAGTCACTACCATCTAGAAGGACAAGGGCAGCAGATGCATAGGAACACCACCACCTGCAAGTTCCCCTTCAAGCCACTCACCATCCTGACTCAGAAATTGATTTGGGTCAAAATCCTGGAACTCCCTCCCTAACAGCACTGTGGGTGTACCTACACCACATGGACTGCAGCGGTTCAAGGCAGCAGCTCACCTCCACCTTCTCTAGAACAATTAGGGATGGGCAATAAAAATGCAGGCCTAGCCAGTGACGCTCATGTTCTGTGAAAGAATAAAAAAAATAGAAAAGTTGAGGAAGAGTTGGATACGAACAACTTGAAGGCAAAGGAGGTGTAAATTTGAAGCAAAGTTGATGAAATTTTCAATTTCAGGGAAAGGAAGTAACATCAATATAGTCATCAACATGTCGGAATAAAAGGTGGTTTGGGAAGGGGATCAGAGTAGGACTGGTACAAAGAATTTCACATTGCCCACAAAAAGTAGAGGACACCCTGTGAGCAAGCTTCAATGCAAAATTGATCAGACTTGTAAAACTAGGTTTTTAAACTGAGATTTAGGCCATCTTCATTTTGTGACCTAGAGGCCAAATACTCTGCAGGTTATTTCATAGAAAGGAATAAGTGATAAGTATGTCAATACAAGTGGGCATTGGGTACCATATGACCACAGGTTTATTTTAATATGCCTTATTTTAAGTCATCACTAATTGAGGCTGCTTTACAAATGAGATATGCAACTGAAGTTGGATATTGGTCAATCTGGGTCGCTCCCAGGTTATTGTGGGCAGGTACAACCTGTTAAACAGGTTCATGGTGTTTTGCTTATTTGAATGGAGGATTACTGCCCATGAGCAGTGATCATTTAAACGGAAGTTATTGTGAACACCCGAATGCATACACTGGCATGGTTCCAGTGTTTGGAGAGATTATTTTAAACCCTCAGTCTGTCAATTTTGCTGCAATAAACGTTGACAACCGTTATGGAGTCTGGGTCATAAAAACACCATTTATACTCAACACAGTGATCGGTCAAGTGCTTTAATTGAGAAAACGTCCGTCATCAGGTAGGGGATGGGAATGCTCACCCCTGGCGAGACTGGAGGATGCGAATGTGGGCCTTGAGCATAGGAGAGTGGCCTTTTCCTGAGGATTTCCCTATTCTCCAGTATGTCTTTCAGACAGGCTTGCTAGACTCAACCACTACACATCCAAGGACAGCACAAGACCCAGCTCCTGAAGGGCGAGTTCAGTGCAGGGCGCCGAGACAGACCTTGCCACCATATTTTCCTTTCTTATGCAATGTTCAATCTCTCTCAGATATTGGTGAATATACCAGTCAGCATTGCTCCTGAAGCAAAGGGTCATTTCATTGTCCCACTTAGTAACCTTTACAGACAAGGATCTGATGTTTCAGGTTCTTAAGTTCGAGTGACAAGTCTCACTCCTCCCTCACCACCTCACCCAGAGGAGCTTTTGACGGAGCTGGACTTGTACAGATTCCTATAGAATGCTGTAAAAAAAAAAAATCAGTGGATCACCTTGAAGGTGGTTAATGCTCCACTGTGAGTATTAGCTGTGTGATTGTGGCAGCCTTTGATGCCTAAAACCAAATCCAGGCATTTGCCTGACTGAGCAGCAGAGGACATCAGCCCTGCATGAACCGATTGCCCGTTCTGTACAAGAGCCAGAGTACCTGTAGCAAGTAAACAATGTTATGCAGTTTCTCAAGATTCCATAACCTTTCACCTTAACCAAACTGGTTGACTATGGCAGCTGTGCTTTCTCAGATCATTTAGCTTGTGATATAATCTCAGAACAGGCCTTTGCAGAGAAGTGTGGGAGCCTCCTCATTTACAGCATAAGTAAGCTGGTCCTGCAGACAGGGTAGAGTGTTGGACAATCCCAGGGAACACAGTAATGTGTTTGAGAAGGGTAGGATTAATCTTCAATGAATTCGATGCACAAGTTGCCAGGTATATGGATCGTGAGCTGTGGTTTGGTACTAGGTGCTGCGACTGTTGGATAAATTCTGCATTACAAGACAAGCTTACACCCTTCGAGATTAGATTTTCTTCCATGTCGATTGGACAGAACTTTTTCCAGTGTCTCTTCAATGCCTTTACACAACAAGGGTTATGAAAATCTGGAAATCTTTTCCTCAAAAAGGCTGCAGAGCCTGGGGATCATTCGAAATTCAGTAGATTTTTGTCTGCAATTACCAAGGGATCAAAGGCAGATACATGGAGTTAAGACACAGGTCAGCCAGTCAGACACAGGAAGGAACCAGAAAGGGTACCTTGATGAGGTACTGGCTCCTTGTATCAGTCTTTATCAAGGAAGGTCATGGTAAAGACTAGAGTCATGGTACTTGAGGTAGTGGAGATACTTGATGGGCTAAAAACTTTTTTATAAGTGGTATCAGAAAGGCTGGCTATGCTTAAAATTGATAAATTACCAAAACTGGATGGAATATATCCAAGGATGCTGAGGGAAGTAAGGGTGGAAATTGTAGAGATACTGACCATAATCCACCAGTCATCCTTACAAACAGGGGTGGTGCCACAAGACTGGAGAAATGCAAATGTTACACCCTTGTTCAAGAAAGGTGCAAGAATAAACCCAGCAACTACACTCAATTTAACCGTGGTAATTAGAAAAGCTTTTAGATAAGATCATCTGGGGCAAAATTAAGGAACTTGGACAAGTGTAGATTAATTAAGGAAAGCCAACATAGTTAAACATGATTTGCCTTTAACAAATCTAACTTGATTTAGAGTTTTTTGATGAGGTAACAGAGAGGGGTGATGAGAGTAATATGGTTGATGTGGTGTATATGGACTTCCAAAGGGTGTTTGAAAAACTGCCACAGAGAATATATATAGCACATAAATATGCCAACAGCCCAACTAGTCAGTGCTCGTCTTTATACTCAAGCAGTCTCCTCCCTTCCATCTACTTCATCAGCCTATCTTTCTATTCCCTTTTCCACTTTTTAGTATCTAGTTTTTTTTTTAAAAAGAAAGTTCTTGAGAAAGAATCTAAACTATTTGCCTCAACCATTTCCTGTGGTAGTGAATTTTCCATTTTAATAAACAAGTAAAAAGTTCTTTTTATTTTTCTTATTGGATTTATTAGTAATAATCTTGTATTTATGGCCACAAGTTTTAGATTCTCCCACATTCTCTCCACAATTACCCCATCCAGCTCAACTTTAATGATCTCTAAGCCTCCCGCAAGTCTTTTCTAAAGAAAAGCATCTGTTCAATTTTTCACAATATCTCAGTTCTGGTACCACCTTCGTAAATATCTTTTCCACTTCTCCAGTCTCTGTCCTTTTCATAATATAAAGATCAGAACTGTGAAGCAGCAGGTTTGGCCTGACCAGGATCCTACATAAGATAATAATAGGCTTGCTCAAAGAGTTGAGACCTATGGAATAAAAAGGGTCAGCATGGATAGGAAGTTGGCCGAGTGACAGGAAAGCGTGTAGTGGTGAAGAATTGATTTTCAGACTGGAGGACAGTATACACTGGGTGCCCTAGGGGTCAGTGCTAGGACCACTGCTTTTTATAATATATAATGACTTGGAGGGTGTACAGGGCAGAATTTCAAAATACTTACAACTCATCTGCAAGTTATGAACTGGGAAGAGGAAAGTGATAGACTTCAAGAAGGCATAAGACAGGCTGGTTAAATGGCCGACATGTGGCAGATGAAATTTAATGCAGAAAACTGTGAAGTGATTCATTTTGGAAGGAAGAACTAGGACAGGGAATATAAAAATGGGGTACAATTCATGCAGCAGCAGAGAGATCTGGGAGCAAAAGGGCACTAATCATAGAGGGTGCAGGGCAGGTTGAGGAAAGCAGTTGAAAAGACATATGGAATTGAGCTTTATATAAATAAAAGGTTATATAAATACAAGGTACAAAAACTAGCAAGTTGTGCTGAACCTTTATAATCCACTGGTTTAAGGGGTGCACGAGAAGACAGGAGACTGTGCAAGTGAAATGGAGACCGAGTGAGTTGCGGATTAGGTTCATGTGGCAAGTTCTACTAAGTCTTTTTTAGGTTTATATATAGGTTGACTAACTCTGACACAGAACTAACAACCTTCAAATAAGTTAGACTACTTCGTTAAACATGGAACTGCCTGGCAGTTATCTGTCAATCAGCTGAAAGTAGTTGGTTTCATTGGTGTTCAGCTGAATATCCAAGGATATTCACCATTTAGGAGGGATAGACAAAGAACAAAAAAGGTGGTGGGCTAATACAAGATCAGTATATTAGTAAGAGAGGTTCTTAGATTGAAGGATCAAGTTGTAGAATCAGTTTGGGTGGAGCTAAGAAACAGTAAGGGGCAGCAAACATTGATGGGAGTTATTTATGAGCCACCAAACTGTAGTGCTAATGTTGGGCACAGTATAAATCAGGAAGTTAGAGATGCATGTAATGTGGATAATACAGTAATAATGGGTGACTTCGATTTACACAGTTTTGTTCCCCTTATCTAAGAGGGGATATACTTGCCATAGAGGAAGTGCAAAGGAGGTTCACCAGAATGATCCCTGCGGCATCTTACGAGATATTGAGGAGACTGGGCCTGTATTCCCTAGAGTTTCAAAGAATGAGAGGTGACCTCATTGAAACTTACAGAATTCTTACAGGGCGTGACAGGGTAGATGTAGATGTTTTCCTTAGCTGGTGAGTCTAAAACCAGGGGACATAATCCTAGGATAAGGGGTAGGCTACTTAAGATTGAAATGAGGAGGAATTGCTTCACTCGGAGGGTAGTGGATCTTTGGAATTCTCTACCCCAGAGGACTGTGGAAGCTCAGTTATTGAGCATGTTCAAGACAGAAACCAATAGATTTCTGGAGATTAATGACATCAAGGGATATGGAGATAGTGCAGGAAAGAGGTGCTGAGGTAGATGATCAGTCATGATCTAATTGAATGACAGAGCAGGCTCGGCAGGCTAAACAGCCTAATCCTGATCCTATGTTCCACCCCACTCAAGAAAGGCTCCGAAGATGCAGAAAAGATTAAAAGAATGCTTTCAGTCATGAGGGAGCTCAGTAAGGAGAAATTGGGTTGTTTTCCTTAGAAAAAGAGGGTGAGGAAAAACAAAGGAGAAATGAAAGCTGTGTTCAAAATCATGAGGCGTCTAGACAAAGGAGATGGAGAGAAATTGTTCCCATTGGCAGAAGTGTCAAGAAACAAAGAATTGAGATTTAAAGTGACTGGCAAAAGAATCAACAGTGACATGAAGAAAAACTGCTGATGCAACAAGTGGTTAGGATCTGGAATGCACTGCCTGAGTGTGGTGGAGGCAGAGTGAATTGGGGCTCAATTGGATAAGCAGTTGAAAAAAAACAAATCACAGGGCTAGGGGGAAAGACGGGCAAGTGGGACCAGCTATTGTACTTTTCTAGACATCTGGCACAGACCTGATGGCCAAATGACCTCCTTCCATGTAGTAACCATTCTACATTAAGAAAAGGAGGGTGGTCAGGAGCAATGTTAGCCCCTTGAAAGTTGATAACGGCGATGTTGTCAATGAAAATAATGAAGTGGCAGACATGCCAAACAATTACTTTGCATCAGTAGAGAAAGAATTCAACATGCCAGACTACCAAAGGAAACTTATTGAATCAGATTTAAAATTCACATAAGCCAAATAACAGTAGCAAATCCCTGGGACCAGATGGTTTTGATCGCAGGATTTTAAATGAAGTAGGTGAGGACTTTGAAGGATCATAGTTGGGGCATCTGCAAAGTTCTCGACTCGGGAACCCCTCTTTTAGTCACATCTCTCTCTAGCTTCGCTCCCATCTCCCCTTATGCCTTCAGAACTTACTTTGTCACAAGGTCCAACCTTCCTGCTCTTGAACTCATTCTCACTAAAGAACTGACCTCCCAACTTTCCTTCCTGGTCCCCATGTTAGCTGACATTGTAAACGGTTCCTTCACCTCACCACAGTTGCAAATGAACGTCCCATTTCCAACTTCTCTGTCCTCTTCAAAGTCCTTGAGCCTGCCTCCCAAATCCGTGCCCATCATTCCTGTAACTCCTTGCTTGGACCCCTCAGGTAAACTGAAATAAACCCGTAAACTCAATGGCACCCTGTGACACTGGTACATTATCATTTCTCATCCTCTTCAGCCTTTGAGATTGGAGGCAGACGGTGTGGTCAACAAGGTCCTTACGTCTAGCTGGGGGAGAGGGAAGTCCTCATCAAATTCTGCTCTTATGCATTTAGGCGTAGCCAAGGAATTTTCCACAATGGCTCTCAATCCTGCACCGTTAATTCCAGAGTTATCCATGGATCTATCCTAAGCCCCATCCTGTTCCTCACTGACTTGCAATGCTTTGTTGCCATCTACAGACTTGTCAGTATCTATGTTGATAATGCCCAGCTCCACCTCCCCCCACCTGTGTTTCAGATATCTGGTTCAAGATGAACTGCAATTTCCTCCAATTAAATGTAGGAAATCAAAGTCATAACCATTGCCTCACCCCATAAACCTTGTATCCTTGCCACTAATTCCCCATTTCAATGTGATTGTTCAAACTTTAGTGCCGTAATTAAATGTAAGCCGAACTTCCAACTGAAAATATTCTGCAAACACATGCACTCCACCTTCAGTATCACTCACCTCTGTCCTAACTTCAGCCCATCTGCTGTTGAAACCTTTATCCATGCTTCCAGACATGACCATTTGAAATATCTCCAGGCCAGCCTCCCATCCTCCAACCAATAAAAACTTCAGCTCATCCAAAATTCCATTGCCCTTATTCGAACCCTCACCAAATTACCCACTCATCACACGTGCATGCTGATGTTATTGGCTTGTTTTTTTATTTTCATGGGATGTGAACACCAGTGACAAGGCCGGTATGTCACCCGTCCCTGAAACCAGTCCATCCATTGTAGGTACACCCACAGTACTGTCGGGGGGGGGGTTCCACGTTTTTGACCCAGTGACAGTGAAGGGTCAGTGATATAGTTTCAAGTCAGAATAATGTGTGGCTTGAAGGGGAACTTGATGGTGTTCCCATACATCCACTGTCCTTGCCCATCTAGGAAGCAGAGGTTGCGTGTTTGAAAGGTGATGTTAAAGGAGTTGCTGCAGTGCATCTCGTATATGGTACACACTGCTGCCACAGGGAGTGAAATGTTTAAAGGTGGATGAATTGCTGATCAAGCAGGCTGTTTTGTCCAGGATAGATGAGCTTCCCAAGTATTGTTGGAGCTGCACTCATCCAGGCAAATGGAGAGTATTGTATCACACTAACTTGTGCCTTGTGGACAGACTTTGGGAAGCAGTTGAGTTACTCGTTGCAGAAATCCTAGCCTCTGACCGACACATGTAGCCATAGTATTTATATGGATGGTCCAGTTCAATTTCAGGTCATTAGTAACCCCCAGTGGTGGGGATTCAGTGAAGATCTGTTAAAATTTCAAAGGGAGAGGGTTGGATTCTCTTTTACTGGAGATGGTCTTTACCTGGCACCTTTAACATAAATGTTACTTGCTCTGATCAGTCCAAGCTGGAATGTTGTCCAGGTATTGCTGAATATGAACATGGGGGGGAGGAAAAGAAAGGCAGCTTCAGTGTGAGGAATTGCTAATAGTACTGAACACTGCAAATATCAATGAACATCCTATTTCTGAATGTATCATGGAAGGAAGGTCATTGAAGAAGCAGCTGAAGACGGTTGGGCCTAGGACACCACCCTGAGATACTCCTGCAGCAATGTCTTGAAGCGGAGACGATTGGCCTCCATCAACCATAATCTGTGCGCTCGGCATAACTTGAGCCAATGAAGAGTTTTCCACCCGATCCCCATAGACTTCAATTTTGCTAGGGCTTCTTGATGCCACACTTGGTCAAATGCTGTTCTGATGTCAAAAGGTACTCCATCTCACCTCACCTTTGATTCTTTTGTCCATGTTTGAACCAAGGACGTAATGAGTATCCCTGGTGGAACTCAAACCAAGCATCGCTGCGCAGATTATTGCTGTCTAATTGCCACTTGATAGCACCGTCAACGACACTTCATCACTTTGCTAATGATGGAGAGTATGCTGATTAGACAGTAATTGGGTTTGTTCTGCTTTTAGTGGATGGGACATAGCTGGGCAATCTTCCACATTGTTGGGTAGATCCCTCTGTTGCAGTAAACTGGAACTTGGCTATGGTGCAGCTAGTTTTGGAGCACATCTTCAGTGTTACCCCTGGATGTTATCAAGGGGATGTAGCTTTTGCTGCATGCAATGCTTTCAGCTGTAATGTCACATGGAATGGATTGAAAAGGTTTAATGACTGGTGTCTGTGATGCCAGGAACTTCAGGAGAAGACAGTGATGGATCATTCATTCAGCACTTGGCTGAAGATGGTTGCAAATGCTTTAGCCTTTTTTTGCACAGGCATGCTGGGCCTCTCCCATTGTTGAGGATGGGGATTGTGATTTATGGAGCCGCCTGCTCCTCCAGTTAGTTATATAACCGTATGTCACCATTTACGACTGGATGTGGCATGACTTCAGAGCTTTGATCTGATCTGTTGGTTATCGTCAGCACTTAGCTCTGTCCATTGTCTCTAATTTAAAACTCACATCTTTGCTCAAATCCCTGCATG
Source organism: Cetorhinus maximus (assembly GCF_964194155.1). Lineage (NCBI taxonomy): Eukaryota > Metazoa > Chordata > Chondrichthyes > Lamniformes > Cetorhinidae > Cetorhinus > Cetorhinus maximus. Next base: position 38,617,663 of record NC_135904.1, read on the forward strand.
GCCTCTCTCATTTTAATATTCACTTTGCAACTAAATTAACTCCAGCTACAAAGTCCTGGATTTTATTCAGCCAACATTTTTAGAATACAGAGCTGGAAAAAATATCCAGCCAGAGGTCAGAACCAAAACTTCAGCCATTGGATATTATTGGCCAGAATAATGGCTCCCAACAAGTGAAAGAATGTGCGCTCTGTACATAATTAACAAAATAATCACTGTAACCTGGGTTTGAACAATGCACCAAGGATGTAATTTTATTATATTAGATTAACAGATGAAGCTCTGAAGGTGAGCAAATTGGATGAGCAAACAGGAAGTAATTTATTTCTTAACTTCAGGTTCAGGTGAGTGAACTTGAACGAGTTCAGAAGTAAAGTAGCAGAGGGAGCGAGAAATGTCAGCAACAAAGGGAAAGCGAGTCGCTACTGAGTTCAGTTTTATACAAATCTTAATTTATTTCTGTTAAGTTTAGTTAGTCTGATAATAGAAAGTCAGGACACTTCAGTCCCGTGGAGTGCACATCCTGTTCCTGGTGGGAGCTCCAGGGCACTTTCCGTGTCCTGGGAAATCACATATGCAGGATGCGACATCAGCTGGAGCAACTCAACTTCTGGGATTCAGAGCTTGAGCAGCAAGCAGTGTTATTAACATGCATTCTAGATGTGGTTACTTTGCAGCAGAGGGAATGGGTGACCGCTAAGTAGTTAAGGATAACCAGGCATATAGTGGGGTGTCCCCCTGAGCATTTCTCACTCTCCAACTGGTGCTAGAGGGGGATAACCACTCTAGCGTGTGCAGCCAGAGCCAAGTCCATGGCATCACTGGTGGCCTAGATGTGCAAGGTGGCAGGAGAAAGACAGGCAAAGCAATAGGGGCTTCTATAATTAAGGGAACAGGCAGACATTTCGGCAGCCAGAGACATGAATCCTAAATTGGTATGTTGCCTCCATGGATCCATGATCAAGGAGGTCACTGAAAGGCTGCAAAGAACTGAGGGGGAGGGGAAAAACAGCCAATATGGTCCATATCAGCACCAATGACATGGCTAGAAAGAGGGATGAAGTCCTGGAGGCAGACTTTAGGTAGCTAGGGAGGAGACTACCAAGCAGGCAGGGCCTCAAAAGGTTAGGAATTTCTGGATCACTCCCAGTGCCTCACACTGGAGTATAAAAATAGGAGGATAGGGTAGATGGTGCAGGAGGGAGGGTTTTCGATTTCTGGAATATTGGCACCGGTTCTTTGGTTGGGGGGCAGGTTGTATATCAACAGAGCCAAGGCCAATGTCTGAAGGATGGTTCGCTACTGATGAGGAGGACTTAAACTTGGCAGGGGATCCACCAAGCAGGTAGCCTGGCATCCTTAGCTTCTCAAGCAAGTGGGTGGACTTCTGTTGTAGGTTCCATGTGCCCATTAGAGGCACACCCTCCTCAAGGTCATGTTTCCCCTTTTACCCTCCCACCTTGGGGTCTCAACCCAGCCCCCTACATCCCTAATCAGGGCCTGCCCATGTGAGCCAGTGATACCTCATACTGATAGAGTTCTAGCCCTCTTTTGTCGGGCTCGTATTCCAGTGGTGGTCATTGCTTCTGCCTGGCACTCTGGGGCTACAGAGCTGCTGGCCATCTGATTGGCAGGCAGATCCCCAAGATAGGGCAGAGGCCTCGCCTTAAAGTGAGTAAGGTTGCTCCCAGTGTTAAATTGCTGCTGGGCAGCCATCAGTATAGTGAGCGGGCCCATCACTGACTTTTTCGCCGGGGGCAGGAACCACAGCACCCCACAATATCCAGCCTAGACAGATATCAGTGAGAATCAGGCTGAATATAAGAAGTTCAGGCAGGGGGAGTGAAAAAGGAAAATGTGAAGGAAAGAAAAGGAGAAGAGACTGGCAAGTAACATAAGGGAATCCAAAAGTCTTCTACAGGCATATAAGAGTAGCAAGGGTGGCCAATTAGGAACAAAAAGCAGATCTAAGTATGGAGACAGAGGGCCTTGCTGAGACCAAATGAGTATTTTACGCCGGTTTTTACCAAAGAAGAGAATGTTGTTGAAGTCATAGTGAGTGGTGGTAGTTAAGACGCTGGATGGGTTAAAAACTGATGAAGTAATATTAGAAAGGCTGGCTGTATTTATTTGGCAGGTCAAGGGGAGATGGTGACGTGGTGGTAATGTCATTGAACTCGTGATCCAGAGGACTAAGCTAATGCCCTGAGGACATGGGTTCAAATCCCATCAAGGCAGCTAGTCACATTTGAATTCAATTAATAAATCTGGAATGGAAAGCTCATCTCAGTAATGATAACCATTATTGATTCGTTATAAAAACCCATCTGGTTCACTAATGTCCTTTACGGAAAGAAATCTTCCATTCTTACCTGGTCTGGCCTACATGTGACCACAGCGATGTGGTTGACTCAACTGTCCTTGAACTGAATGGCGTGCAAATCCATTCAAGGGCAATTAGGGATAGTCAACAACAGGGACGTAAGCAAAGATATTGCAGAGGCACTGACCATTTTAATAAATCTCCCCTACATTTTCTCCAAGACATCCCTCCTAAAGTATGGCATCCAGAATTGACACAATTTCTATTTATTTTTTAAGCTTCTGGTTCCATTTTCCTGTAGTAGATCCTGTTCTGCACAATTAATGTGCATCAGCTTAGTGACTAATAGTTGCAAGAATTTCATATCCTCAGTGTTATGCTGGAGAACTCTGGCTATATTGCATTGTCACCAATGATGAAAGTTTATCAAACTTTGATTTTCTGCTTTTCTATCCTCCTATTGATAATTGTCTTCATTCTGCAATTGATGCTTTTGTTTTTGCCCCTTCCAGCCCAAACCTTGCTGCGAATACGATGTGAGACTTGTGAAGTTTATTTCCTTGTTAATCGGTGCACAGGGGGAGGGGAGTCCCTTTCAAAACACAACATAAGTATGCAAGAAACAGGAGCAGGTCATTCAACAAGACCATAGCTGAGCAGATCATGGCCTCAGCTCCACTTCCCTACCTGCCCCCCTTAATCCTTGGGTCCCTTGTGGATCAAAAATCTGAATACATTCAAGGCTGGGTTAGACAATGACCCAGCCTCCACTGCTCTCTGGGGTAGAGAATTTCAAAGATCAACAACCCTCAGAAGAAATTCCTCCTCATTTTTTGTCTTCAATGGGAGACCCCTTATTCTGAAACTCTAGCTCTTAGCTCTAATCCCAGACGAGGGGAAACATCCTCAGCATCTACCCTGTCGAGCGACCTTCAGAATCTTACAAGTTTCAATAAGGTCACTCGCTCATTCTTCTAAACTCCAATGAGTAAATGCCCAACCTGCTCAACTTTCCCTCATAAGACCACCCCTTCAAATCAACCTAGTGAACATTCTCAGAGACGCCTCCAATGCAAGTACATCCCTTCTTAATTAAGGAGGCCAAAACTGTACAGAGTGTTCCAGGTGTGGTCACACCAACATCCTATACATTTGTAGCATGTCTTCCTTACTTTTATACTCAACCCCCTTGGAATGAAGGCCAACATTTCATTTACCTTCCTAATTACATGCTGTACCTGCATGCTAACTTGTGTTTCACATACAAGGACACAGATTCCTCTGTCCTGCAGCATTCTCTCCATTTAGATAATATTCTGCTTTTCTATTCTTGCTACCAAAGTGAATAATCCTCATTTTCCTAAAATATACTTCACCTGCCAAATCACAGCCCACTCACTTAATCTATATCGCTTTGCAGACTCTTGTATCCTCCTCACGACATGCTTTCTTACCCATCTTTGTATCGTCAGCAAATTTGGTTACAATACTCCCGGCCCCTTCTTCCAAGTCATTAACGTAGATCATTAATAGGGGGGGGGGGGGGGGGGGGCCAGCACCAATCCCTTTGGCACCCCACTAGTTACAGCTTGCCAACCACTAAAAGGACCCATTTATCCCAACAGTGTTTCCTATTATTTAGCCAATCTCTAGTCATGTCAATATATTACCTCCATGAGCTCTTATCTTGTGTAGTAATCCTTTATGTGGTACCTTATCTAATGCCTTTTGGAAATCCAAATACCCTACTGATCCCCTGCTTGCTACATCTTCAAAGAACTGTAATAAATGTCAAACATGATTCCCCTTTCACAAAGTCATGTTGACTCTGTTTGAATCTATTATGATTTCTAAATGTCCTGAAACTAATTCCTTAATTATGGAACCCAGCATTTTCCAATGACAAACGTTAGGCTAACTGGCCAATAGTTTCCCACTCTCTCTCCCCCTCCTTCCTGGAGTAGAACTTCCAATATGCTTGGACCTTTCCTGAACCTAGGGAATTTTGGAAGATTACAACGAATGGACCCTCTGTCTCTGCAGCTACTTCTTTTAAGACCCTAGGATGCCGGCCATCAGGTCCAGAAGCCCAAAGCCTTTATTTCCATTAGTTTTCCCAGTATTTTTCCTTCAGTGATTGTATTAAGTTCCTCCCTCCCTTTTACCCCTTGATTTTCAACTTTATTGGGATGCTTATGTCTTCTACTGTAAAGACAAATACAAAATACTTGAACAAGTCTCTGCCATTTCCTCTTTATTAATTCTCCTGTCTTACTCTCTAAGGAGCCAATGTTTCCTTTAGCTGCTCTCTTCCTTTTTGTATACGTGTAAAGGTTCTTATGGTCAGATGGTTATCTTTCTCGTAGTCTTTGTTGATGTTATGAAATATCTCCTTAAATTCCTGCCACTGCTTATCCACCATCTTATGTTTTAATTATTTTCCCAATCCACAGTTGCCAACTCTGACTTCATACCTCTGTAACTGCCTTTAAGTTTTAAGGCACAAGTTTCACACCCAAGTTTATCACCGTCAATGTGAAATTCTATGATGTTATGATCACTCTTCCACGAAGGATCTTTTACAATGAGATTAATTAATTCTGACTCATTACACATTACCAAGTCTAAAAAAGCCTGTTCCCTGGTTGGTTCCACAACCTATTGTTTTGGACAGTTTCTTCAAACACACTATGAACTCATCCTCAAAGCTACTTTTGCCGAGGTGAATAGTCCAATCTATATGAAGATCAAAATCATTTATAATTATTACTACAATTATGAGTCCGAGAGGATATGCGTTAATGAGTATGTGATGTGCTGGGAAAAGCCTGTATTTTTTGTGATGTTCCTTTAAGAATGAAGAGGGCAAGGGGGTATTTTGAAAGAGGATTAATTGGTTTCCTTGGTTAATTGGTTCATTAGGTTCCAAATGCCCACATGATCTAGGATCACCATGGAGTTAAACAGCTAAGCAGGGTAAACAAAGCACTAATTGCAGCGGGTGGAGTCTGCCCATTTTTTATTTCCTGTTTTTAGCAGTTCAGAAGACTGGGAGTTTGTGCAAGGAAAAACAAGCAAGGCTCCCTCTGGATGGAACAGTTTTCTGTTTGGCAGCCTTCAAACAAATCCTGGTATTGAAGCAGGTCTCTGAGAACTAAGCAAATAATGCATGTTATACAGTAGAAAAGGACAAAACACTGAAGGCAGAACAAAAGGATTTTGGATTGGACAATACCCATTGCTGCTGTCGAAGTGGTGCCAGAGCCCACCAGCCCGCTTGAAGGGGTCAGAACTGAATCTCTGAGGATTCTGTGCCATCAAGACTGTCAAGACCCAAGTCAGAGAGGATTTGTAAATGTGTCCTGAAGTAAATCATATGGACTTAACATTAACTGTTTCTCTCCCCACAGATGCTGTCAGACCTGCTGAGTTTTTCCAGCATTCTCTGTTTTTATTTGTAAATGCGCAGTAGTAACCATGTCCAGGTGTAACACAGATGCTAGTGAATGTGACTCAAGAGCCAAAACAATTGGATAGGAAGTGAGAAATCCTACAAAACGGAGGCAGAGTTGGAAAATCAGATTACAGGTTGTCCCACATTTTGTGCAGAAGTAATGTGAGTGGTTGTAAGTACGTGCAGTGTATTTTTGTTTTATCAACTACTTAAAATATCCTATCCCTGTTAATTAATGTTCGAGTTATGTTGATTTTAGTTGGCTTGTTACAGTAAGTTTTAAAAAGTGAAATCTTATCAAATAGTTTTCTTTCCATTGGCATCATGTGATTCCTTTCTTAAAAGGTTATTCAGTCTCTATGGAGAATATAACGGTGGCAATAATGGAACCAGAATCCAAACTCAGCCTAGCAGCATCTAAAGTATAGCACAGGGGTCTGTTACAATATTCTCTCTAAACTGCAACCCAAAATTCCTGCACAGGACGAGCACAAGTCAGGCTCCTTTAAGTTACCATGCAAAAAAAAAAGTAAAAGTCCCATGAACGAAAACAGGAAATTAGAGAGGACCTTAGCCTCGAGATGCTGGTACAGCAGGGCAGCGTACAAAGGGCACAAACATAATGTCAAAATATGCCTAATCTCTGGGGTAGGAAAAGTGAGTATACCAAATTTGAGTGTTAGGAGTCTTAAGAATAAGGTTCTTTCAGGAGAGGAAAGCTACAGTATCACAGTGACCTGGTTCAGTGGAACAAGTAGCAAATATGCATCAGGGAAAAATATGGAAGCAGAGTGGCTTTTTACATGAAAGAAAACTATGTAAATGGAGAGGGACCAAACAACAGGTGCAGAAATCTTGGAAATAATTTGGATGAGACAAGGAAAACTGTAGACATCTGACAGAAACCAGGAGGGGGAAAATGGACAGAGTACTTTGGAGTGAAAAGGAAGCTGGTACAGGAGCAGACAGCTCAGTATCGCATTCACAAGGTGCTTACAGATGAAGAAGGGCATTTATCCCTTCTTAATATAACCCTACACATCCCTTTATTCTTAAATGATCCCAGGGTCTGTATCTCCCCAAGCTGTCGTCGAGTTGATTTCAAATGTTAAGGGTGTGATAAGCTGATGGTACTAAATGTTCCCTTTGACTAGTTTGAACTTGTGTTCCTTTACCATACCGTTTAACATATCATTCTATGAAGTTCATTTCTCAGACAAAGAATTTGAAGTCTTTCCAATCTTTCCCCTTAACTCAGACCTTGGACACAGAGCCTTACAATTCCTCCCCGCTCTGTCTTCAGCGCTTAACGGTCTCACTTATGTCTCAGTGACCAGAGCACCTAACAGTTTGATCACAACTCCCTCCAATTTGCATTATTTTGATGATGGAGTGCACCACATTGTTCACGATCTGTTCAGACAGCAGCATTTAGAGAGTGGATAAGGAACAACCAATGATGGCTGATTAGAGGATAGACTGAGACACTGACAGTGATAACACAGTAGGGTTAAAAATCATAGAAACATAAGGCAGCCATTCAATTAGATCACAGCTGATCTGTGTCTAATGCCTTCTACCCACCTTGGTTCCATGACCCTTCATATGTTTCCCCAACGTCTGTCAATCTCAGTTCTGAACATTTCAATCAAGTCCCAGCCTCCATTTGGGAGAGTGTTCCAGATTTCTATGAACTTTTTTTGTGAAGTCCTTCCTGACATCACCCTCCAAAGGCCTAGTTCTAGAATACCTTACATTTTTATAGAGGAGCATTTAATATATCAAAACATCCCAAGGCACTTAGGAGCGAGAGCCACCAAGGAAGAAGTCAGAACAGATTACCAAAAACTTGGTTAAAGTAGTAAGTTTTAAAGGAGCATCTGAAAGAACAGAGAGAAAGGGAGAGCAAAAGAAGTTTAAGGAGGGAATTCTGGGAGGTTAAGGCCAAGGCAATTGAAAGCACCAATGTTGAGGTGGGGCCCTTTGATCTGAATTTCCTGCACAAGAGGAATAGTTTTTAATCTACCTATAAACATCATGAACACAATTAGATCATCCCTTAATCTTCTATACTCAAGGTAATACAAGCCTAGTCTACGCAATCTGTCCTCAATTAACTCTAGTTACATTTGGTTAATCTGCACTGCATTCTTTCCAACGCCAATATATCCTTCCTGTGGTGTGGTGCCCAGAACTAAACAAAGTATTTCAGATGGGGGTCCAGCCAGAGCTTTGGTTAATGTGGAAAGAGATTGAGCTCAATAGAAACATTCAAATTTCATGAGGTAGACCATGTGGGGTTAAGGAGCTGAACTAGAGGACTGTACAGGATAGCAGTATTAGAGCACAAGGAAAGGGCACTGTGTTTAGGAATACTAAACAGGACAAGGCAGAACAGATGCAGGCCTTTCAGGAAGGAGAGAAAGGATCAATGAAGTTAACAATAGAAAGAAAGAATGAGAGTAATGGAGGGAAGAAACAAGGATATAGGGAAACGATGCAACATGACAAGAGAAAGAAATGAGCCAGGAGAGCAAAACAGAAACCAATGCTTCACGCCAAGAGTTTCTATAAATATATTGACAGGAAGCAGGTGAGAAAGGAAATGGTGGGGCCACTGGAAAATCCCACCACGGAAGAGTAAATATACACAAACTGAATTCTCTGCATTGTTCAAATCATGGACATCTTCCCAACAAGTTGTACTGCCAAGAGAGAGGATGAAGCATGCACTGAAAAATATATAAATTTCAGACCAGGCAATCAACAGGCTGAAGAGACTGAACATCAAGGAAAGCACAACAGGGCTAATGGAATTCATATTGGTTGGAGGAGCTAAAATGGCCAAAGGTCATAACCTTGCCACTATTAAAAAGAATCAGAATCAAAAGTAGTACCTAAGGTTTGGAAAAGATTTAACACCAATCTTTAAACTAAAAAAGAGCCATGGGAACACCCTGATATCTACACACCAATGAGCCCACCATCAGTTGTAGGTAAATTATTAGAAGGCCCCCTGAGAGGGGGTAAGAGACGGGGCCTTCTCCTTCAAATTTACTGCAGTGTTTTGAGGAAATTACAGGCAACACAAATTATGTTGATAATCATAGATCTTAGCAAGGCTTTAAATATTGTGCCACACAGAGATGAGTCTAAAAGATTGGGAGGCATGAACTAAAAAGTAGATTCAGAAGGGATTCAAGGCCATATTATTTTTGAGAGGATGGCTGATTTTGGTACAGCTTAAGAGGAAAGCTATGGAAACAAATAGTTTAGATCCTTTAAGATAGCTGTCCGATTTTATTTTGGGATAGAGACAACTCCTACACACCAGGAAAGCCACAATTTCCACCAATCGAGTGTTTCTGGCTCCCTGCTGCTATCTGAAGTTCTAGCCCATTAATTCAATTTGTCAGATCAAACCAAGTTCACAAAAGCATTTCAATGATTTATGCTGCTCACTAGTTCAGGACTGGTTGTTTTAGACTTAATCTTTTTTTAATTGGCTGAACCAAATTTTTTATTGGGAATTTAGCAATTCATACACATTTTTAGACAATTGCTAATTTTTGCCCAACTGACAGGGGTTCTATGAAAGCATCAGCTAAGGCCACAGTTTCAGGAAGAACACTGTTGAAAAAGGTGGTGAAGCAGGAGAAGCAGGTCAGATCATGTAAGAAACAACAAATTTCATATTCCTAAAAGAGCAAATCACATGGACAAGAGAAGGCACCAAAGAGAACAAGGAGCAAACAGGGGGTTGAAAACAGCCAATCAGCAAACTGCAGGCAATGAAGCAACTATTCAAATTCAACATTTCTTTGAAAAAGTCCTTCAAACTGCTATAATTTGGAAGAACAAAGCACTAAAATCCTGTTTCAAACAATAAAAAATGTCAATCAGTAAATGTATCCCTATCACCCATCTCCAGTTATATATGCCCCTCGAGCCACAGCTGGTGCTTTGAGAGAAGTATAGGCAGGGGACTGCATCCCAGCAAGACGCTGCAATCATTTTGCAGGCAAAGCTTCTGCCTCCCAAGGACAGAAACTGGGGCTTTACGAGCAGCAGCTGATCGAGAGAACACAAGTGTGCCCATTTAGGCCATTTCCAAATGAGATAAGGAAGTGTTTAAGCAGCAATCGTAAAGGGACAGGGCAGAAGAACTCCAAACAGCCCGTGGCCAACACCAATCAGGAGACATGTCCAAGCCCCACAGCTAGCCAAGTGATTCTATATCATAACAATTAGGAGTCAGCCCTTCGAGCCTGCTCCGCCATTCAATATCATGGCTGATCTGCCCGAAAAATCTCCCGCCAAACCTAATAACCCTTCACCCCCCCCGCCCCGCCCCTTATGAATCTACATACCTACCTCCGCCTCGAAAATATTCAAAGACTCTGCTTCTACTGCCTTCTGAGGGAGCTCCAAAGACTCACTACCCTCAGAAAAAAAATTCTCCTCATCCGTCTTAAATCTTACTCCCCCATATTTTTAAATAGTGAGCACTAGTTCTAGATTCTCCCACAAAAGGAAACATCTCCATATCCACCCTGTCAAGACCCCCTCAGGATCTTGTATGCTTCAATCAAGTATCTCCTACAAACTACTTCACAAACCCTTTCACTGACACAACCTTACAAAGCCTATGCACTGATTCATTGCAAGTAATGCTGAATCCACCAGTGTTCATTCCAACAGCACCTATAGAGCTCAGTAACACTAAATCATAGTAGTTGGAAATAGGACCAGCTAAAGCAACATGATTCAAGAGCAATGCTGCAGGTATGCCGAATATATTTTACAAATAGATGATTGTATGGTGGTAATCGAAAGCAAAACGGGTTGGGTTAACACCAGATGTTAAGGCTGGAGGCTAACTGCACAGTTTACCAGCTCTGGGCATGGTGCTTCTTGCTGGGAAACCCTACTCGGTACTGCCTGGCAGGCGAGTGCAAAGCATCTGTGTTCCCAGCGACTGATGCATTAATTCCCATTAATGTAGCAGAGTAGGTTGCCAGTGTTGTGGTGTACAGCTCTGGTAAAGGAGTAGGGGGGTTTCTGTGGGTAGTGGCTTTGGATCTAATTTTCTTAAATGAGAGAGAAAAAGAATTGGCACATGTTTGTGTAATCTTAAGTCAAGTTAATACCAAAAAGTTTCCACTTACTATCACCCTGTGTGCTCTCATGTTGCAAGACTGGGCACTAAGTAGACTTCACCCCTCACTGGATGGGCATCATTGTCAGCATGGATACACACCACAGCCACAGAGCAGTGCAGCCAGTTGATGAGCATCACTCATGTGTCCCACTACTGCCATGGAACTGACAGCTATTGGTGATCCCTAGTTAGTGAGGACTCAATTTGTTCATTTGTTGCATTATGCTGGAGACGGACATAATAGTGCCTGATGGAGCATAAGTGTTAGTGATTAAAATCACAGACCAGAGAAAAGTACCTCACAGGGAATTTGCAAGTTGTACTCCAGCTCCAATTAAGGTCCAATTTTAATCGATACTCTGCTTAAAAAAAGTCTTGGGTGAGAAGGTTTTCAAACAAGCAACAGCCTTAACCATCCAAAACTTGATGTGTCGGAATATTGGTTGGAATAAAATTGGAGTGGAGATATGATACTTCCACACTGATAGAAGCACAAATCAGACCAAGTATAAACTGTGTCACAACAATGGGATGCATAACTAAGGAGCCTGTTTACAACGAAGAATGTTACCAGAGTGTCTCATTCCAAATTGCCACAGGGAGGCGATAGAAAACTCATCTTTGGAACCTTGTAAACTGGATTCTCCACGTTCTTTATACACTTCTACAATTAAAGAGAGTCACTGCACCCAATACAAACCTTGCAGTATGATAGAATTGCCAAATCTGCGTGACTCAACGGCTACTTCTGTTATCATTGCAAAAACACTTCAGAGATTACCCCAGCCTCCCCCATAAAGGTTCTTTTCACACAAGCCTCAAACTGACTCACTTGATTGCTCCCCCTTGAGCAAAGAAACCAGAATCTGCTCAGGTGGGAGCAGGCCAGAATTAGTACGGAATGTGCAGTTTACTATGTACAGAAAGTGCCTTGTTTTTTGTGCAGTGCACAAGGTCCGTTTGTGCCAAGCACAGAATAGAGGCTTCAGCATCCCACACCTCAATTAGTGTAGCTCACTTTTCTAGGTACATTTGGAGAATTTCAGAGAGTACGAACATATTCAAGATTTTTCTCGATGACTCATTAAATGAGCGACTTGGGAAAGCATAAAGAATGAAAGAACAGACTGTGCTGCAAGGTCCAGCCACTAGAGAGTCCCAAAGGTCTTACAAAGTGCCAGATTCAATTAAAGTGTTGGCAAACAATTATAAAAATATCAGTTAAAGCCTCAATAAATGACGACTATAGTTAAGGATAAAGCAACTCCACTTACAGTGTGAAGCCAACAGCAACTTGGAAGTTATTCTGAAATGCCAAGAGGTGGGCTGTCAAACAACTGCATAGGACTTTTTTTGGATATTATAAAGAACATGAGGAGATTAAACGGCCTAGGGTTTATTAGAGTAAGTTACCAAAAATAAGACAGTGATATGAATAACAATACAAATAGGTTATACCCATTGCTACTGCAGACAGAACTTTGATTTACACACTGGTTCCAAACTGGATTCAAATTTTAAACAGGAGGCTTTAATCATTTCAAACTAAACAGCCCATTTGTAGCATTACTGGTCCTACCCATAACCAATCTTAACTTAAATGTCCCAGTTCTCTGGTTTTGCATTAAATATGTTCAGTAGTGATCTACGAATTGTAGTAGTAGGTTCCCTGCTGTGTATTGGTTACTAAAATCTCACACCAATGACCTGAAGTCAATTTAATGAAACATGCCAATTATTTTAAAATATACAAAATACTTAACAGAACTCTAGTTCATAGCGAGAAGTTTCCCTGTCGCCCATTATGCCGCAGGAGCTTGGGTCCAAACCACCATCAGCAACACTTGTCATTTTTGCTCGTAGTCATGTTAAATGGCATTCACTGCTTTCTGACCAGGAAATCTTCTGGATTCTGTCATAGTTGAGAAGTAACTATCAAGTGCCTTGCCAAAATCCTGACAAATAATATTTAAACGCTCAACCTTACCCATGACAAAAAAGGATAGCAGCAATGTGAACCGACAATACATTGGTTCTTTCTGGCTAGCCACATCAAACCTGCCCTTCCAATTTGGCTCCTTCTATTCTTTCAAAGTCTCACACAGCAGAACTAATAAATTTTGCTTTTAAAAAAAGGTCATGTGCCAGGACACACTTTTCAAAAAAGCCCCTCACACCCCTGTCCAGCGAGGGAAAGTTCCAACTGTGTTGGGAAACTACTGTTACAGCTTTGAAGACAAATTGACTGTAAAATTGACACCCTTTAATTGGAGATGACAATATACAAAGGGCTGTTTTCCCATGTAAGTTTATTAAAGCAAAGTTTATATACTTTCAGTCTCCCCACCATCCTCAACAATACCACACTTGCTTGACTTTTACTCTCAAAGGGCTGGCCTAGATTTAAGATTCATGGGACTAGCTACCCAAACCCTGCCTCACTCTATATAAACCTAAATCAACAAATTAACACATTGCCACTATGTCCATCCCTACACTGCTGTTCTCACCAAGTGTTGCTAAGCTGATCTGCTTCCACGTGTTATTTAAAACATGGGACTTAAGAAAATAAATCTTAGAATCAGCCAGCAGCGTGCATGGAACAATTTTCCAGAAGCCACAACAAAAAAACCCAAACACATCTTTACTTTCCCCACTCCCCCAAACACGGTCATTCGCAACTAAACAATATCTAGAACATGTAGGCAGAAAACATGCAACCAACAGGAAACTTGTTTTTATTGAGCATCTCACCATATCCAGAGACAAAAACAGAAAATGCTGGGAAAAACTCAGCAGGTCTAACAGCATCTGTGGAGAGAAAAACAGAGTTAACGTTTTGAGTCCATATGACTCTTCTTCAGAGCTAAAGAGAAGTAAGAATATGATGAAATTTATACTGTTTAAAGGTGGGGGGGAATGGAGCAGCTGAAGCTGGATAGAAGGCCAGCAATAGGTGGAGGCAAAGGAGAAATTGACAAAGATGTCATGAACAAAAGGGTGTTAATGGTACTGACTAAAGGAGATGCTGATGGTGGCATTAAGGTAAGAAAACAATGTGATCATAGCAGGACAAGGGTAAGCACTCTGGAAAAAACAAACAAGTGACAGATGGCCTTTGTGGGGATGGGGTGGGGAGAAGGGATGGTGGTGGGGAGAAAAAAAGATTGAAAATAGAATAAGAGGTGGGGATAAAACAATGAATAAAAATGAAAATAAACAAAAATAATGGATAAAAAAATTAATAAAAATGAATATTGAAAAAAAGGGGGATAAAAAAAAAGGGTTGAGGATGGAGGAGAGAGAGTTCATGTTCCGAAGCTTTTGAACTCAATGTTAAGTCCGGAATGCTGTAAACTGCCTAATCACAAGACAAAGTTTTGCTCCTCCAGTTTGTGTTGAGCTTCACTGGAACATTGCATCAGGCCAAGGACAGACATGTGGGCATGAGAGCAGGGTGGTGTTGAAACGGCAAGCGACAGGGAGGTCTGGGTCATGCTTGCGGACAGACCGGATATGTTCCGCAAGCGGTCAACCAGTCTGCATTTGATCTCTCCAACATTGGGGAGACCACATTGAGAGCAGCAGATGCAGTAGACCAAATTGAAGGAGGTGCAAGTGAAGCGCTGCTTCACCTGAAAAGAGTGAGTTTGGGCTCTTGGAAAGGTGAGGGGGGAGGTGGTAAAGGGGCAGGTGTTGCACCCTCTGCGGTTGCATGGGAAGGTGCCGTGGGAGGGGATTGAGGTGTTGGGAGTGATGGAGGAGTGGACCAGGGTGTCCCGGAGGAAACGGTCCCTATGGAATGCCGCCAGGGGAGGTGAAAGGAAGATGTGTTTGGTGGTGGCATCATGCTGGAGTTGGCGGAGGATGATCCTTTGAATGCGGAGGCCGGTGGTGTGAAAAGTGAGGACAAGGGGGACCATATCATGGCTCTGGGAGAGAGGGGAAGGTGTCACGGCAGAGGTGCGGGAGATTGGTTGGCAGGGCCCTCAACCGTGTCTGACCTGTGGGTGAGAAACCTCGGTTAAGGACGACATGTCAGAAGTGCCATATTGGAAAGTGGCATCATCGGGACAGATGTGACGGAACCAAGAGAATGGGATGGAGTCCTTACAGGGAGCAGGGTGTGAGAAGCTGTAGTCGAGGTAGCTGTGGAAGTTGGTAGGCTTGTAATGAATATTGGTGGACAGTCTATCACCAGAAACTGAGACAACAAGGTCAAGGAAAGGAAAGGAAGTGGCGGAGATGGACCATGTGAAAAAGTGATGGAGGGGTGGAAATTAGAAGCAAAATTGATAATTTTTCCAGGTCCAGACGAGAGCATGAAGCAGCACCGAAACAATCATTGATGTACCGAAAAGAGTTGTGGGAGGGGGCCTGAGTAGGACTGGAACAAGGAATGTTCCACATACCCCTTAAAGAGACAGGCATAACTGGTGCCCATGCAGGTACCCACAGCCACACCTTTTATTTAGGAGGAAGTGAGACAAGTTTAAGGAGAGATTGTTCAGAGAACAAGTTCAGCCAGACAGAGGAGAGTGGTGGAAGAAGGGGATTGTTCGGGCCTCTGTTCAAGGAAGACCATCCTGGTGGGGGATGGAGGTGTAGAGGGATTGGACATCCACAGTGAAGAGGCTGCAGTTAGGGCCAGGGAACTGGAAATTGTTGATATGAAGTAGGGCGTTAGAGGAATCGCAGTGTAGGTGGGAAGAGACTGGACAAGGCGAGAGAGAATGGAGTCAAGATAGGAAGAAATTAGTTCCGTAGGGCAGGGACAGGCTGACACGATCGGTCTGCCAGGACAGTCCTGTTTGTGGATTTTGGGGACAAGGTAGAAGCGGGCTGTCTGAAGTTGGAAGCTGTGGAGGGAAGATGAGGTCAGTGACAGTCCTGGAAATAATGACTTGATGTTCGGTGGTGGAGTCATGGTCCAGGGGGAGGTAGGAGGAAGTGTCTGCGAGTTGACGCTCAGCCTCTGCGAGGTAGAGGTCAGTATGCCAGACAACAACAGCACCATCCTTGTCAGCAGGTTTGAGAACAAAGTCAGGGTTGGATCTGACAGAATGGATTGCAGCAAGTGCAGAAGGAGACAGGTTAGAGTGGGTGAGAGAAGCAGAGAAATAGAGACGGCTGATGTCACGCCGACAGTTCTCAATGAAAAGATCAAGAGCAGGTAAGAGGCCAGAGGGAGGGGTCCAGGTGGAGGGAGAATACTGGAGGTGGGTGAAAGGATGCACTGAACGGGGAAGGACTCCTGCTCAAAGAAGTGAGCATGGAGACGAAGGTGGCGGAAGAAGAGTTCAGCATCATGCCGAGCCCGAAATTCATTGAGATGAGGGTATAAGGGCACGAAACTGTGTCCTTCGCTGAGCACTGAATGTTTAGCATTAGAGAGAGGGAGGTGAACACACAGCAAGGGCTTGGATTAGGGGACAGGAAGGGGTGAAGGGTCCTGGATGGGCGTTGGTATCAATGAGTTGTTGGAGCTGCGTTCTTTAGCACCTGAAAGGAAAGAGACAAAGTTTCTTGTTACGGCGTTGGATGAGACGAAGAATAAAATGAAACTGGGGACAAGGATAGCTTTGAGATAAGGCGAGTCGATGTTGCTGGAGGGAGAGGTCGAGTGTGTTCATATGGCGCCACATGCCACTGAGTGTGGATCTCAGGGTGCGGAGAGAACAGCAGTCCGAGGAATGTTCTACGTCCCGGAGATACCTGTAATCCTGGGTGGATTCAAAACCCAAGGGATGGAACTTCAATTGGAATCCACATGGAGTGAGACGGAGACAGTCACTGAGGAAGGAAATATGGCTGTGAAAGCAAGGTATTGCTAGAAAAAAAAGAGACACATGCTGTTGAAGCTTTTCATCTTGCACTCATCAGGACAATTCGCCAGAATACCAATAGTAAAGGGAACAGAATTTACACTGCATGAGAAGAGAATGCTGATTGGTTGGCAAGTGGCTTCTGACTGGTAGAGGCATTGCCATGGAAAATGCAGTGGGGACAGTTAACTGCCAAGCTTTTGTTCAAATTCAAACAAGCAGGTAGAGTCTGATTTGTCAAGGCATCGCCATGGGGAATGTATCAGAAAATGGCTGTCCCCAAACTTTTTAGTTGAAAAAGGCACCTTCTGTCTGCAAAGGACAGGGCCCTGTGTGTGAATATATGTAGCTTCTAGCATGCATAAAATGAGTCTCACTGCAAACCCAATTTATAATCTTAATTTGGTTTTCAGTGTAATTCTTAGCACACTCAGGATTGTATAGCAAGTGTTGTCCAATTGCAGAATCACATCTAACGTTGGATACTAGGTTTTGAGTTTTGCAAGCATGGGTTGGTTGGGTACGGTCTGTACTTTGCCTGTTGTGAACAGCCGAAGGAATGCGCTATTTTGATATGATCCACTAGTTATTGGGGCAAATTCATATGCCACATTACTTATTTCTGAGATAGGCAGAACATCTTTTAGGTTTGATGGCAGCATCCTGTTACTGGCAAATACCAGTCGCGTTGCTACTGCATAGTAGCAGCGTGAAACAGCTGGCTTCACCCAATGGTCAAATGTTTGAGGCCCCTCACCCTTCCAGGGTAACCAGAGGTAGACAGGGCACTTTTCAGGATTGAAAGTGACAGCCTTAGGCCCATTCATGAGTTTGCTCACTGCATATCATGCAATGATCTGATCAGGGTAACCATCAAGCTGCAGGATGACTTATGTGCCCTATTTCAGCAACAAGCTTGCATGGTGAACAAATGGTTCAGGCCCCATTTACGAGGTTACGATAAGGCCAATCTTAGAACGCGTGGCACTGCAGGAAGCCCAATGCATATACTGACCAGTGAAAGTAGGCTTGTGGTAGACAGCAGTCGAGAACTCAACCTGCCCACACTTGCAAAACTCAAAAGTGTCCAACATTAGATGTGATTCAATGATTGGACTACACTTGCTAAACAACCCCAAGTGTAATTCTTAGCACAGAAAACCAATTTAAGATTATCAGTTGGGCTGGCAGTGTAGCTCACTTATGCAGGCTAGAAGCTACATGTAGTCACACACAGGGCCCTGCCCTTTGCAGACAGAAGGAACATGTCCACACATTGCACTTTTTTCAACTAAACAAAAGCCCTGGGGCAGCTATACCCTGGTTCATTCCCCACGGCAATGCCTTGATCAGAGTCCACCTGTCTGGTTTGAATTTGAACAAAATCTTGGCAGTTAACAGTTCTTTGGTGCATTCTCCATGGCAACACCTCCACCACAGTCCAACTGCCAACCAATTAGCACTCTCTTCTCATGGCATTCTTGTGAAGTGTCCTGTTGTGTGTAAGGTGAAAAGCTTTGACAGCAATCCTTAAGTTCTATACTACCCAACAACTATATCCTGGTTTGTAAAACGGAAAAAAGATGTCAAGCCGAAAGATATTGGGACAAGGAGTTGGGAAACAGGTTAAAATTTCATTCATGGGTGAGAGTTTTAAAAGGAGGAGTGTAGAGACAGAGGGGGTCAGGGACTGAATTGTAAAGCATGAGGTCCAGATGGCTGAAAGCACAATCACCAATGGTGGAGCAAAGGAGGCAATGTACCAGAGGCCAGGCAAAGAGGCACTGTTAGGCTGCAATTAGATACACAGCTAGGGCCAAGCAAGACCAAGAAGAGATTTTAAATCAAAGACACAGAACCATTTGCTGAGAGATGATGGGCAGATGTGGCATAGGGATATGGCAGTACAAGTTCATTAGCTACTGAATACTGGGCTTTCTAAAGCACACCTCCATTCTATTTCAGTCAGTGAACAGTTTTTCAGCACCTTCCTTCACCTCGGTTTAATTGGAAGCTAGCTGACTCAAGCACTGGTCCAACGCTCAGTTCAAGCCCAAATTTGATCTTCCTTTAAATATTATTTTCCTCAGACTAGCCAGCGATGCCCACACCATGAGAGAACAAAAAAAAAACTCTGTTGACACTTGGGTCACAGTACTCTTTGCAGGCCAGTAGGCCAGCAAGCCTTCTCCACCATTTAATTAGATGACGGCTGATCTGTACCTCAATTCCATTTACACCTCTTATTTATTGTTCAAAGACTCAACTTACCTCCAGTAGGCACAGCCCTTCATGAGAGTTCTAGATTTCTACTATCCTTTGCATGATAATGTGATTCCTGATTTCTCTCCCCCCCAGCGTTAATTTTAAAGATTATATATTTTCATTCTAGATTTTCCTCAGAGGAAATAGCTCCCTCATTGACCCTATAGAACCCTTTAATCATTTCAAACACTGATCATATCATCCTTTAATCTTCTGTATACTCGAGAACATAAGACAAGTTTATGTATCTGACTTCACTGCTGTTACTATCACAATTAAAACTGCAAATGGTGTTGAAATTATATATCTTTCATCATACTAGTGTTTATTTGCTTAAATAGTGGAAGATTCAATTACAGTGAAAGCAAATTAAAAAGAGGGAAGGCTATTTTTCTCTGAATAGTTCATTACTCATCTTTGCAAATATAAGTCAAATTTAAGCACTGGATTAAAGTTAAATGTAAACATTCAGCACAACTGGAGCGACTGTCAGAAGCCCTCAGGACAAGGTGTCTTTCACTCGCAATAAAATCAGAATTCTATCTCCAGTGAGAAACTGCACCGCACACTGACTGCGCAGTGATTTTTCCCTGGGTTCCAAAATAAACAGCAGGCCAAGGGTTGAGGGATTGGAGCTTTCACAAGATCATTAATGAAGGTACTCACATACAAAGGATTAATCGTGCTTTTAAAACATGCTAAGTTACAAATTTCAATTAGGGAGGGAAAAGCATGAGACATAAAGGACTGATTTTTGAAATTAATTAACACACAAATCCCCAAATTATCTTCATGCCATCCAATCAGCATGAGTCAATTTGCTTGATGTGAAATTAATTTGTCTATCATCCAGTCAACAGCAAGCTGTTGGATAAACCCTAACCAGTTTAGGATAAACTCATTAATAACTAGTGGGAAGAATTTTAATTACTAAAATGGGGGCACATGAAATACATGTTGTGCTTAACATACTCAAGACTGCATGCACAAATATACACATGGAATCAAAATATTTTAAATGTCTGCATACAATTCAAGTTGCAGCGGAAAAACAGGAAAGTGTTTTACTTTGAGTCAATCTGAACTGCAGACGCTGAAAGAGGTCTAAATCAAGAGCAAGGAACGTGGCTGAGAAACAACCACACACTCCTGAAATCAACCCATCAGTCCGGAGAACACATTATATTATGATATCTTCAGTTCCTCTTGTAACTGGAATTTCTAATCTTCAAAGCAAGACTTTAAATGCATTTCATAACTAATACAAAAGCAAAACACTGGAGGCTGAATATCTGAAATAAAAACAGGAAATGCTGGAAATATTCAGCAGGTCTGACAGCATCTGTGGCCTCAGTAACATTTAATCAAATGACCTGCACAACCTTTTGCTTATTTGGGCAAGGGCTTTCAACAGACTAGATCAGGAGCACACCCCCAAAGCACCAGATGTTGACTGACCTGCTGAACTTCCAACTGCAGCTTTTTGTTTTTATTTGGAGCTCAGTGTTTTGCTTCATCTGCTCTAAATGTCTATTTGATGGCTTCTGAAAACTAATTGAAGAGCCAGAGGGCAACACTTCAGGTAATGGATAATGGGTTCCCTTGAAGTCAGGGTGCCCTGCAGTAGCCTTGGGATTTGCTGAATGGATGGATCTCTGGTGCTAGATTGTCCTTTTAGAGAAGATGCTGAAATATTCAATTTCACATCTCAAGAGATAGGACCACAGGAGAAATAGAGAATCAGTCCCAGTGCTGTTTAAACAGTTTAAGCTTTTCTATACTTACAACAGCTTGGAAATCCTCTATTGTTCTTGGTCTGATTTAAACTTGCTTCACTGAAAATGGAAATCAATACCAGAAGTCAATCATGTGGGAAGAGTGACCAATTGGGGCAACTGGCTAAATTTACCGATGCGTGCTTCACCTGTATGATAGGAACTACAAGGGAGGGTGACTTTATGTATATAGTAAAGCTAATTTTCAACTTCAGAAATTTATTGCTGTAAATAAAAAGTTATATTTATTAATAACCATTACAGAGCCCTGGATTGGGTCATTAGCCCAGCTGGCATACTGGCCTGAGAAACTACCACCCTGGGAGCCCCAATGCAATCACTTGGAAGCTGATTTTTAAACAACAGAAGCTGTGAATTGATGCCTGACTGTAAGCTCAGCAGCTTTCAAGATTCAAGATTGATGGGGTGGGTGTGACCTTAACTGTGCAGTGGGGGTGCAGGGAAAAGAGGGTCATACTGAAGTCTAGGATAACATGCTAACTTGTGAACTAGAGTGTCTAGTCAGGCTACAGTCATTCTGGGAATGTTTGGCAAAGCAATAATTTGTATAGGAGGGGGAAAATTAGGAACAGTTTTACTATTGCACATCAGAGTATCTATCTAATACTGAACACCAACCTCCAAGATCTGTGCAGTATATGAGCAAACATACAATATTGTTACATTGCTAAACATCAACCAGTCAACATCTTACACAATTGTTAGAAAACAATTATCACCAACTCTCAACCACACATTTACAATGACAGGGGTACAAGACACTATGGAATATCATTCATATAAAAAGATCCTGTTGGAGATCTGGATTAAGATAAACTCTGGCTGTTCTTTGTGCTGCACCTAACCTGGCTTGTTCCCCACTCAAGTAAAGTCAAATAGATCTAGCTCAGGACTTGGATGTGCATGTGTGCAACAGCCCAATCCCACATGCATGCTGGATAATAAACTCCACGTGTACAGTACAGAGCAGAGCCCCACCCACCCCATCCAAAGTGAAAGTGGGGTCTGCCTGCTCATCTTCCTGAAATGAAAAAAAAGTGTCCCAGTCTCGAGTGTCACGATTCTGGCTCTGTCACTGCTACACCCACCACACAAAGCGAGCAAGATAAAGAATCCCAGAGATGGAAATGCAGCATTACAAACAGGCATTTTGGCACTAATTTTCTACCAGCTTGTACAGATTACCTACGGACTGAAAAGCAAGTCAGCTTTACACAGCTGTCTAAACTCCAGGGCACAGGAAGATGAATCACCAATAACGGATTGCGTTGCAGTTGGTAAAAGTGACATCTCCATTTGTGGGGGACTTGCACGTTTCCCCCCATCCAGTCCCCTTGCTTTCAGATGTAAAAAAAAAATGTTTTTCTTTTTTTAAAAAACGTCCAGGCTTCTGATAGACCAACTGGAACAAATCAAATGAAGGTTCTACTTGCTTGCGTATTTTCTCTCTGCTCCTAGCTGCAGACTCTGGTCAGGGTGTTAAAACGGCCATAGTTTAATTCATTGCGCTTTGATTTTGTGACATACCCAGCTCTGCACTGACCAATGTTTTTCCTGACGGATGGTCCAAACAGCCTGCAATTACACTTCCACACTCCCCATGTCAATGTGAACCCATCTAAAACTGGCCCCCAACTAGATCTGGCAGAACTATCATGCCTTCTTTTTGAACTCCACAGACAATATCAGCACAGTAAATAACCAAGTGGCTGCAGATCTCCAGAGGACCATCAGAGGCATAAGTTGATGCAGCAGCTCAAAAAACATCTGTACCCACCTCAAAAAAACCAGACAACAGCCCCAACATTTCACAGCTTCCCCCAGCCCGATACTATCTTCAATCCTCACCCAACAGCCCTTACCATCCACCAAGTCGCCTGTTCCCCCACCCCCTGTAACCAAATCACCCAGATCCCTCAAGTCAAATCACCTGCACTCCCATTTCTGCAACTGCCAAAATCACCCAGCCACCACCTCAGGCTGCCATAATCAATATCTCCAGATCACTTCTCCTCAGAGCTCTGAAGGAAGGTCATATGGACTCAAAACTTCAACTCTGTTTCTCTCTCCACAGATGCTGCCAGGCCCGAGTCTTTCTAGCAATGTGTTTCTATCGACGTGTGATTTCCACTGCCAGAATACCCCCTTTACATGACCCAAAAGCCATATCCAGTTGCCCTGTTCAAGAACTGTGGTCTTGGAGGTCAAGGGTTGGTGTGCTACATGGGGTGGGCGCAAGAGAAATGGGAGTCTGGAAAGTTAAAAGTTGATGGAAACCTCTTTTAGCAGGTAGTGGAGAATCTAAAACTCAACAGCAATCATCAAAATAGCATTTTCTATTCATTTAGCCAGACACAAGACCAAAATCTTTCCTCCATTTCAAGGAAAAGGCACAGGAAAAGCTTTGGGAAACATGAAACAAGAAAACTGAAGGAGGGGCAGCAGAGGCTTGTGGTATCACAAAACAGAACTGATGGAGCAAAGTTACTCCCGCTCAAGCCAACATACCAAACCTGAGGGTTCAACCCAAGCTGACAATCAGGCAGACTGATGGGCATGCAGGCAGAGAAACAGGAAAAGCCCTCTGTGCATAGATCCCACTCCTCGTCATTCAAAAAGTCATATGCCCAACACAGAAGAGCTGTGAAGTGAAAAGACAGAGAAAAAAAAAGCAAAACAAGGTGACAGACTTTAGTACAACCTAAAGTGGGTGGGGTGATGAAAAGGAGGAGAAAGAGAACAAGGAGGGAAGAACAGAGATGACAAAGGCAGGTCTGCAGATAGTGTTTATTTAGGAAGCTCAGCTCAGAAGGTAAGGGACAACAGACCAGACTGAGCAGGTTTAATCTGTATGCTAATAGCAATTTCACATCCTGACTGCAAACAGGGAATGCATTTTATCTGTCTTAATTAGAAAGATGATTGCAGCTAGTTAAGCTATATTTAACTTACTGTCTATTGAGTACTCATTCATCTGGCTATGCTGTTCATGTGGCTTACTGCAATTCAAAGAGGATTCCCAGGCTTATCAGACTAAAGCTCTTCAATAAAAACTAAATGTCAATTCAAACAGCACCTGCATACAGCCCTTGAAAAGAAATTTAACTTGGCAATGATGGAGAGCAGCCAAATGGCTGGAGTTTGAATTTAGCAGTAGGCAAGTCTAAGCAAACTTTTATACTGAAAAGCTACTGCAATACTGGGAGAGCTGGCACTCAGTCTACACTTTGAAGATCCCACAAAGATAAATCCTCTTCTCAATCTGCCCGATTACCACAAGCACTGCCCCCCCCACCCACCCCCGGGGTTACCCGCACTGCCCCCCCCCCCCACCCCCACCCCACCCCACCCCACCCCCGGGGTTACCCGCACTGCCCCCCCCCCCCACCCCCACCCCACCCCACCCCACCCCACCCCCGGGGTTACCCGCACTGCCCCCCCCCCCCACCCCCACCCCACCCCACCCCACCCCCGGGGTTACCCGCACTGCCCCCCCACCCCCGGGGTTACCCGCACTGCCCCCCCCCCCCCCCCCACCCCACCCCGGGGTTACCCGCACTGCCCCCCCCCCCCCCCCACCCCACCCCGGGGTTACCCGCACTGCCCCCCCCCCCCCACCCCACCCCACCCCCGGGGTTACCCGCACTGCCCCCCCCCCCCCACCCCACCCCACCCCACCCCCGGGGTTACCCGCACTGCCCCCCCCCCCCCCACCCCACCCCCGGGGTTACCCGCACTGCCCCCCCCCCCACCCCACCCCCGGGGTTACCCGCACTGCCCCCCCACCCCACCCCCGGGGTTACCCGCACTGCCCCCCCCCCCCCACCCCCGGGGTTACCCGCACTGCCCCCCCCCCCCACCCCACCCCCGGGGTTACCCGCACTGCCCCCCCACCCCACCCCCGGGGTTACCCGCACTGCCCCCCCCCCCCCACACCCCACACCCCACACCCCACCCCCGGGGTTACCCGCACTGCCCCCCCGCTCCTCACCTCGTAGGACCAGGCGCACTGGACCCCGGTGAACCTGCGGACACAGCGGCCGATCTCCAGGTCCTCGTGGGTGGTGTACATCTCCCGCAGGCACTGGCCGATGTGAGGCAGCACCCGGCGGAGCAGCTCCCGGCTGAGGATCACCCCCGGGCCGCCCATGCAGAAGTTCTCGCCGGGCTCGAGTGCCAGTTTGCCCAGCTCCTGGGGGGTGCCCAGGCCGGTCTGGCCCAGGTAGAGCGGCTGGCTGCTGTTGAGGCCCCGGAGGAAGCTCTCCAGCCGCTCCCCGCGGATGTAGGTGTCGTCGTCGGCGCGCACGAACCACTCGAATTGCTGCAGGTGCCGCTCCGCCATGTACTTCAGCATCAGGAACGACTTCTTCTGCGGCGGGTACGAGTCATCGACCCCGGGCAGGGCGACCAGGGGCAGCGGGAGGCTCAGGTCCGAGCCCTCGCTGGAGAAGAACTCCACCCGGCCGGGGATGTGCCGGGCCCAGGTCCGCTGGGCCGCCACCGCCCGGCTCCTCAGGTACTTCTTGGCGCTCATCACCCCCACGTACACGAAGCGCGAGTCCGAGGCCTCGGCCTCTCCTGGCGGCAGCTGCCGGCCCCCGTGCCCCGGCCGGCCGCACACGCCGCCGCCTCCGCCTCCCCCCCGCCGCTGGGGCGCGCTCCGCCGGGCGGCTCGGGGCGGGAAGAACCGGGAGGCCAGAGCGAAGCCGAGCGCCAGGCCCAGGAGGAGCCCGAGCCAGGAGCGCCGGCAGCGGGGCGCCATCCCCGGCCCTGTCCTGAGCTCTGTGCCTGGCCTGGCCGTCCGTCAGTCCGCGGGGATCGTGCCGCAGCCCCCGCCTGGGCTTCGGGCCTCCGGCCGCTCCATCCTCCACTCCCGCCCGCTGCGCCTTTAATGCCGCGCACCCAGCCCGGAGCCCGCTCCCCATTGGCTGCTCCACCAGGCCCCGCTCCCCATTGGCTACACCACCAGGCCCCGCTCCTCATTGGCTGCTCCACCAAGCCCCGCTCCTCATTGGCTGCTCCACAAGGCCCCGCCCCTTAAAGGGACAGACTCCAACAGGAAAGAAAGAGTTGCATTCATGCAGCGCCTTTCAGGATCTCCTGAAAAACTTTGTCTGTTGTGCTGTAATAAACAGCAGCAAATTACACGAAACCAACAAGGCGCCTAATCTAGTTATTGTGATGTGGATTGAGAGATAAAGATTGACCAGGATACTAACCCTCCTGCTCTTCTTTCAAAGTGTAGCTGTGGGTTCTTTTCCATGGATCTGAAGTTGCAGACAGGCTCTTGGTTAACATCTGATCTGAAAGACTGCACCTCCTACAGTGCAACACCCCCTCAGTATCGCACTGCTCAAGACCTGGAGGGAAAATTGAACCCACAACATTCAGACTCAGAGGTGTGTGCACTACTGAGCCAAGGCTAACACTTGGAGCGGGGAAGTTAAATCTCACATGCCTTACCCACCTCCCCACCCTCAACTGTCACAGTGATTCTTCTGGGGCCCAGTCTCACTGTTATAGTGACTTACAGCTAGAATTGCTGTGAATCTCCCTGGATCCCAAATTGCACCAGCATTGGCCCAAATATATCATGTTGATAATTTTGCAGGTCACCAGAGTAAAGTTTGAGGCATTTTAACCCAATCCTCTAGTGGCAGTGTTTTTTAGTGCAAACTGCAAGCAGCAGCCATCAAAAGGAATCAATCGAAGGGAACTGATCATCTTAGACTTCAGTTTCCTGTGTGAGAATATTGGAAGGCTCAAACTGTAAACTGAAGTTGAACAAATTAATCTTCATGATTTTAAAATACAATCTACTTTGGATTGTAATTTTCATAAAGTTGCACTGTTGACTAGTGAGCACCATCTACAAGATGCATTGCAAAAATTCACCAAGCCTCCTTCGACAAACCTACAACCTCTACCACCTAGAGAGACAAGGGCAGCAGATAGATGGGAGCACCACCACCTGCAAGTTCCCCTCCAAGCCACACACCATCCTGACTTAGAACTATATCGCCGTTCCTTCACTGTCCCTGGGTCAAAATCCTGGAACTATAGGTGGGAAGGCAAGTGTAGACATGTCCCCTACAAAAATAAGAGCGGTACTGCCAAATCTAGACGCCCCTGGTTGTCTAGAGGAATACAGGGGAAGATCAAACAGAAAAAGAAAGCGTACGATAAGCACAAAGAACTAAGCACTGCAGATAGCCTGGACGAACATAGGAAGTGCAGGGACGAAGTAAAAAAGGAAATAAGGAAATCAAAGAAGGGCATGAAAAAAGATTAGCAAGTAAAGTTAAAGATAACCCAAAGATGTTTTACCAATACATTAATGCTAAAAGATTAGTTAAGGAAAAAGCAGGACCTATCAGAGATGAAGATGGAAACTTGTGTGTAGATGCAGAGGCTGTGGGAAGGGTTTTGAATGAATATTTTGTCTCCGTGTTTACAAAGGAAAGGGAGGATGTAGATATAGTAGTCCAGGAGGAACACTGCGAGATATTGGAACGGATAGTCATAAAGAGAGAGGAAGTACTCGAAGGGTTGAAATCCTTGAAAGTTGATAAGTCATCAGGGCCAGATGGATTGTTTCCGAGGCTGCTGAAGGAAGTCAGGGAGGAGATAGCAGATGCTCTGAGAATGATTGTCCAATCTTCACTAGATATAGGGGGGGTACCGGAGGACTGGAGAAATGTAAACGTAGTTCCATTGTTTAAAAAGGGATCAAAGGAAATGCCAAACAATTATAGGCCAGTTAGTCTTACATCGGTGGTGAGCAAATTAGTAGAATCAATCCTGAGAGATAGGATTAACTGTCATGTGGAAAGGCATGGACTAGTCAGGGATGGTCAGCATGGATTTGTTAAAGGAAGGTCTTGCCTCACAAATTTGAATGAATTCTTTGAGGAAGTGACAGAAGGGTTGATGAAGGTAGTGCAGTGGATGTTGTGTACATGGATTTTAGCAAGGCATTTGACAAGGTCCCACATGCTAGCCCATGGGATTGAGGGTAATATGGAAAACTAGATCAAAGGTTGGCTTTGTAACAGGAAACAAAGGGAAATGGTCGATGGATGCCCTTGTGAATGGAAAGTTGTCTCAAGTGGTGTTCCACAGGATTCGGTGTTGGGACCCTTGCTGTTTGTGTTATATATTAACGATTTGAACGTGAGCGTGGGGGGCACGATTGGGAAATTTGCAGATGACACAAAGATTGGCCGAGTAGTGGATAGTGTAGAGGATAGCCATAATCTCCAAAACGATATAGATGGGTTGGTGGAGTGGGCGGTAAAGTGGCAGATGGATTTTAACATAGAGAAGTGTGAGGTCATACATTTAGGGAGGTCAAACAGTTACAGGGATTACACAATAAATGAGAATATACTAAGAGGGGTAGATGAAGTGAGAGATCTTGGCGTACAAGTACACAGGTCCCTGAAAGCAGCAGTTCAAGTAGACAAGGTTGTAAAGAAGGCATATGGAATGCTCTCCTTCATTGGCAGAGGTATGGAATATAAAAGTAAGGATGTAATGTTGGAATTGTATAAAACACTGGTGAGGCCACAACTGGGCTATTGTGTGCAGTTCTGGTCACCACATTACAGGAAGGACGTAATAGCTCTGGAGAGAGTGCAGAGGAGGTTTACACGAATGTTGCCAGGGTTAGAAAAGTGTAGCTACGAGGAGAGATTGGATAGGTTGGGGTTATTTTCCTTGGAACAAAGAAGGCTGAGAGGTGACTTGATTGAGGTGTACAAAATTATGAGGGGAATAGATAGAGTGGACAGGATAAAATTGTTTCCCTTGGTGGAGAATTCTAGAATCAGGGGACATAGATTCAAGATAAGTGGCAGAAGGTGTAGGGGGGACATGAGGAAGAACTTTTTTACGCAGAGGGTAGTGGGTGTCTGGAATTTGCTGCCCAAGTTGGTGGTAGAGGCAGAAACTCTAAACTCTTTTAAAAAGTACCTGGATCTGCACCTAAGGTGCTGTAAGCTGCAGGGCTATGGGCCGGGTGCAGGAAGGTAGAATTAGAAAGGGCACCTGGGTGTCCTCGGGCTGGCATGGACAAGATGGGCTGAATGGCCTCCTTCTGTGCTGTAACTTTTCTATGTTGAGGATGACACAAGGCGTCTACAGAGGGCTATATACAGGTTAGGTGAGTGGGCAAAAAAGTGGCAGATGGAATATAATGTGGGAAAATGTGAGGTTATGCACTTTGGCAGGAAGAATAGAGGAGCTGAATATTATTTAAATGGAGAAAGACTGCAGAAAGCTGCAGCACAGAGGGATTTGGAAGTTCTTGTGCATGAATCCCAAAAAGCTAACATACAAGTTCAGCAGGTAATAGGGAAGGCAAATGGAATGTTGGCCTTTATTTCAAAGGAAATGGAGTATAAAAATAGGGAAGTCTTGCTAAAACCATACAAGGCACTGGTTAGACCACACCTAGAATACTGTGAACAATTTTGGTCCCCTTATCTAAGGAAAGATAATAGAAGATTCACTAGGTTAATCCTGAGTTTGGAGGGATTTTCTTATGAGGAGAGGTTGAGTAGGTTGGGCCTGTACTCATTGGAGTTTAGAAGAATGAGAGGTGACCTTATTGAAACATATAAGATTCTTAGGGGGCTTGACAGGGTAGATGCTGAGGGATAGTTTCCCCTTGTGGGAGAGTCTAGGACCAGAGGGCATAATCTCAGAGTGAGGGGGTGCCCATTTAAAACAGAGATGAGGAGGAATTTCTTCTCTCAGGAGGGTGGTGAATCTGTGGAATTCTTTACCGCAGAGGTCTGTAGAAGCTGGGTCATTAAGTATATTCAAGGCAGAGACAGATTTTTAATCAGTAAGGGAATCAAGGGTTATGGGGAAAAGGCAGGAAAGTGGTGTTGAGGATTAGCAGATCAGCCGTGATTCTCATTGAATGGCAGAGCAGACTTGATGGGCCGAATGGCCTACTTCTGCCCCTGCATCTTATGGTCCCTCCCTAATAGCACTGTGAGTGTACCTACACCACAGGGACTGCAGCGGTTCAAGAAGGCAGCTCAAGGGAATTCAGGGATGAACAATAATGCTAGCATTGCCTGTGATGCTCATATCCTAGAAAGAAGGAAAAAGAACAGCCCTCTGAACTCTTTAGTTTGAACTCTGAAAGTTTGATAAATGTTAATTAACGTTTGTGACTGACCCTCTTGTTTTACAGACGGTTATATTTTATCTGGAATGACCAACGTCCTTGTTTTAATTTCAGGTATTTTCCTGAAACTTCTCTTTCTGTTGTGCCTTTGGCTCAGAAATTGTTATTTTTATTCTGAAAGGAAACAAATTCTTTAGAAACTCAAAATTATTTTGAGCTACGTTTAAAAGACAAGGCCAAGGCCTGATTCAATGAGTATACAGAATTGCTATCAGTCTACTGCCAGGTCACCAGACCCAATACTTTTAAATCTGAGTGGCAGAGATATAAAAACTGAATTAAAAGCCGGAACAAATATAATTACTTATAAAAACAAAAAACTGCAGATGCTGGAAATCCAAATCTCTAATTCTATCTAACATTGCACCAGTTTTTTTTAAAAAGATAAACGTGGAGCCTGAGTTCTACATCACATTCTATTCCATATGACTCCTGTAAAACAACATTAAAAAATACATCAACGTGTCACCTCTACAAGTTTCCCCTTTTTAATTGTTGAGCGTTACAACGTTACAAACGTTAAACGTTACAAATTGTCATGTATAACTCTTTTCAAAGTGTAATTCTGATCTTTTTAGAACCTGAAGCTGGAACCTACAATTTTTTTGTGAACAGCATATTCATTCCAAATATTTGCCCCATCGCCTAGGTCAGCTGTTTTACAATGTGGTTCCGCGTGGCAGTGCAATTACTGCTGTATATATAAAAATTTCAATTAGTTCTGGCTCCCCTTTAAATTCTGTGGTAGGCCTCAAACTGCAGTGTAATCTCCAAGGAGCACTCAATCATGCATTTAAAGAACCAATACTAACAAAACAGCTTGAACCATGTTCAATTTTGTCCTTGGTGATCAGACATATATTTGCAAACTATGGAACCATTTAACCCATTGTCTCTATTCTGGTGCAATCCACTGCCCTTCTCTCTCTCCTCACAGCCCTATAAGTCGCTCTACTTCAAATGTTTATCCAATTTTTCCTTGAAAGATGCCTCAGCCACTCTGTGGCAAAGCATTCCAAGCTCCTTAAACCCCATGTAAAGTCATTTCTTCTAACTTCTCGCCTCACTTTTCCTGACAGTATAAAATTAGTCTACCCTCATCACTGCCTCACCAGAGGAAACAGGCTTGAGTGAGGAGATTGAGAGATGGTCTAATGGAGGGGTTTAACATGATGAAGGGATTCAATAGTTTAGATATAGAGAAACTATTTCTGGTGGTGGGGAATCCATAAGGGGGACATGTTGTTAAAATTACAGCTATGCCATTTACGAATTAAATCAGGAGGCACATTTTCATACAAAGGGTTATGGAAATCTGGAACTATCTCCTCAAAAAGCTTTGGGATGCTGTGGTTGAATTTCAAGACTCAGATTGATAGTTTCTTGTTGAGTAAGGATAGAGGGCTAGGGCACCAAGCTGGGGAAAATGGTGCTAAGATATTGATAAGTTACTAAGTAAAACTTTTTAAATAAATGTGACCATTGACTGTACTCATTGTGTACCTCCTGTGAAAATTCCTGATGGAAGACTCCAGAGGAAAACCTCACCAAATAAGTAGAACTAAGTCATGATCTGATTGAAAGGTGGCACAGGTTCAAGGGGCTTCCCATTAACCAATGTTACCTGACTTTCCCTCGATAGTCCCCTGTGGTAAAGGAGTCAAACAGTAACAGGTTCTAATACAAAAACAAAAATACCTGGAGAAACTCAGCAGGTCTGGCAGCATCTGTGGAGAGGAACACAGTTAACGTTTCGAGTCCGCATGACTCTTCAACAGAACCAAGGAAAAATAGAAAAGGGGACAGGTTCTAATAACCTGTGCGAAAACTTCCTCAGATAAAGGAAAAATACTGCAGATGCTAGAAATCTGAAACAAAAAACAAAAAATGCTGGAAAAACCCAGCAGGTCTGACAGCGTCTGTGGAGAGAAAGACAGAGTTAACGCTTCGAGTTGGTGTGACTCTTCTTCAGAGCCTCTTCTTTTCAAGGTCCTGAAGAAGAGTCATACGGACTCGAAACATTAACTCTGAAAACTTCCTCCTTCATTCCTCCAGTGATTGCCAGTTGAACAGCAAAAGGAAGCACTGTCTCACTATTTACCCTCTCAAAACCCTGTCAATTTGAAAGTCTGTTTGGGGGAGAGGATATCACCTCTGCAAATTATCTTGTTCCCAAGATGGTGAGATTTAAGTATGAGTGTTTTGAAAGCCCCATCAGGCCAAGAAAGGCAGATTGTATTAACAAATAGAGGGAATCTTCCCACATTAAGTTTACTGCACTTGAACTATGGGGTGTAACAAATAGAACATTTGCATATTGTAGCCACAAGCTGTTCTGCTAAACTTTTGTAAAGTGTTTCCAGATTTCTATCTGTAATCTGAGTAAATGTAATCTGCTTAAATCTTCCTTTGCAAAACAGACCATTATCAAAAAAACTTATGTGGCCTTTAGCACTTCATGAGCCTTATTCTTACTCTGCCCAACAGTGACTTCATGACAGGCGCTCTCAGTAACACCTTTCAAACATTCCTTCTGATCCTGCATGTTAAACATGAATCTGTCATACACTAATATTGTACTTTTGCAAACTGCTGGGACTTCTCCCAGAAAGAGCAGCAGGATGGATGACGAGGGAAACCAAGTACACATAGATCAAAGCGCGCGCACACACACTGCACAGTTAAAACCAGAAAATATTCTCCTAATTGAATTTTTTATTTCACGCCGCCTGTGATTGTAAATTAAAGATCTCAGTTGCGGACATTCATTTAATGGGAAAAACAAAAGAAAATAATTGAAATGTGTTTGAAAGATAGAATCACTATCATTCCTATCAAATTGGGAGTGAAATGGTTTGCTCTGAAATTCCCTAGATTCAGGAAAGGTTCCATTAGATTGGAAAATAGCAAATATAGCCTTTATTCGAAAAGGGAGGGAGATAGAAAGCAGGAATCTATATGTCAGTCAGCCTAATATTTGTTATAGGGAAAACATTAGAAGCTATTATGAAAGATGTTATAGCAGGGCACTTAGAAAAATTCAGAGCAATCAGGCAGCGTCAACATGGTTTTGTAAAAGGGAAATTATGTTTAACCAATTTATTAGAGTTCTTTGAAGAAGTCACATGTGCTGTGGATAAAGGGGAACTGGTGGATGTACTGTGATTTCCAGAAGGCATTTGATAAATTGCCACATCAAAGGTTATTGCAGGAAATAAAAGCTCATGGTGAAGGGGGTAACATATTGGCATGGATAGAAGGTTGGTTAGCTAACAGGAGGCAGAGTTGGCATAAATGGGTCTTTTTCTGGTTGGCAGGATGTGATGAGTGGTGTGCCACAGGGATCAGCGTTGGGGCCTCAACTTTTTTATACAAATGACGTGGATGAACGGACTGAAGGAATGGTTGCTAAATCTCCTGACAAAGATAAGTAGGAAAGTAAATTGTGAAGAGGATGTCAGGAGTCTGCAAAGTGACATAGATAGTTTAAGTGAGTGGGCAAAGATCTGGCAAATGGAGTATAATGTGGGCAAATGTGAAATCGTTCATTTTAGCAGGAAGAATAAAAAAGCTTATTATCTGGTGAGAGATTGCAGAGCTCTGAGATTCAGAGGGATCTGGGTGTCCTAGTGCATGAATCACGAAAGGTTAGCTTGCAGGTACAGCAAGTAATTAGGAAAGCTAATAGAATGTTATCATTTATTGTGAGGGGAATTGAATACAAAAGTAGGGAGGTTATGCTTCAGTTGTACAAGGCATTGGTGAGACCACATCTGGAGTATTGTGTACAGTCCTGGTCTCCTTATTTAAAGAAAGATGTAAATGCGTTAGAAGCAGTTCAGAGAAGGTTTACTGGACTAATACCAGGAAAAGGTGGGTTGTCTTATGAGGAAAGGCTGGACAGGTTAGGCTTGTACCCACTGGAACTTAGAAGAGTAAGAGGCGACTTAATTGGAATCTTTAAGATCCTGAGGGGTCTTGACAGGGTGGATGTGGAGATGATGTTTCCTCTCATGGGAGAATCAAGAGCTAGGGGTCACTATTTAAAAATAAGGGGTCGCTCATTTAAGACAGAGATAAGGAGAAAATTTTTCTGAGGGTAGTGATTCTTTGGGACTCTCTTGCTCAAAAGGCAGTGGAAGCAGAGTCCTTTGAATATTTTTAAGGCACAGCTAGATAGATTCTTGATTAACAACTGGGTGAAAGGTTAATCGGGAGTAGGCAGGGTTGTGGGGTTGAGATTACATTCAGATCAGCCATGATCTTATTGAATGGCGGAGCAGGCTCGAGGGGCCAAATGGCCTAATCCTGCTCCTAATTCGTATGTTCGTATGTACAATGATTCCATGAGAGATCAGCATGTTCCAACTACACTGGATATAGAGTTAACTTTTATTTGCAATGTTTCTACATGGATGAAATTTGGCAAAATGCTTGGCTGACATCCTCGAGGTCACTAGACATCTCAAGACACTGAGAGATTCTGATTATGCGCACACATTTCTGTCGGAACACACACTCGCACATGCACATCCCGCCGACACACAGGGCTATCTGCCGATACTTGTGCTTACATCTGCCAAGACACATACACAAACACCACATATGAGGTTTGTAAGACAATAAAGGGAATAAATTGTGTTTTAACTAACAAGTTTGTTCCAACACGGAGGACTAGGGGGTCACCATTTTAAGGAGATAAAGCCAGATCTAGCCATCAGGAGACAGTTTTTTCCCAAAGATAATGGAGGTCAGGAACAGGTTGCTGCCTTGTGCGATGGACATCAATTTGCGGAATTCCCTCGAGCTCTGGCTGTACATGGGCTGGACATTACCTCATTCAAAACTAGGTACTGCAGGGAACTCAGCGCCAGAGCGACCTGCTGGACCAATACCAATTGGCTAGACGGGTCGAAGAGCTATCTCTCACTATTTCCTTCACATTAGCCTGTGTTCTCATCTGGATTTTCACCTCTCACAAGAGATCATAGGGTTTCAGATGGAGTGGGTTGTGTATATATTGTGACAGGCTGGGTGGACCAGAGGGGTCTTGTCTGTCATTGTTCATTCAGAAACACACACACGGGTGTCTTTAATAAACATCTGTTGCAAAAAGACAGCTTTTCATATAAAGGCATGACCCCTTTATCGAATCCAGGATGTACATTTATTATATATCGAGATGACGAAAACAAATACAACATTTTAGTAATTGCACTGCTGGAATCGCAAACATATTTCAAGCTTTTAATCTTTAGCTAAAACAAAATAAACTTAACTCACACTTTGATACTTAAAAGCAAGAAATTTTCACATAACAAGATTATTTACTGCCACTACCCATGTCCATTCTCAGACATCCTTATTGGCTGGACTGCCATTTACAAGGATGGCATCATTCATAGCTGTCAATTTCATCAAGTTTTGGTAAACATTAAAAAGAATTGAGAGATCCGATTCGTTTCATTAATAAAAAGTGAAAATTGAAAGTCAGGTGTGACTAACAACAAGCTGAAACTAATCAAAGCAGAATAAAATCACTCAACTTGACCAGCTTTGATAACAGGATAGTGCATCTCCAACTGTGGTCAGTGCTAGCTGTAGGAGTGGGCACTGACCGACCTTTAACCTCATGCCCCAGAAGATGGACCCCTGCGACCTGGTCTCCAGGAACACGAACCTCCACCATCTCCCGTCAGAGGATTAAAACCTACAAAATCCAACAAGCTATCTTTGTCATTTCACCATTTTAATCAGAAAAGCACATTTCACTGCTCACCCATTTGACCCACTCACCCCAAGGACCCATTGTCTAAACTGGGAGCTGTCTGTCCTGCTCCTTGGTGAGATTCTGGGGATCTCACGAACAACACAACTTAGGGAAGGGAGAAGGTGAGGAGGGAAGGGGGATGAGGATGGGCTGGGGTGGGTGGTGAAGATAGAGAAGGGAGTTGCGGGGAGGGGAAAACAAAAATAGAAGCAGAAGACCATCCTGCCCATTGAGTCTGCTCTGCCATTTAACATGATCATGGCTGATCCTAGGCTTAAACCTCATTCTCCCACCCATTCCCCATATCCCTCGATTGCCTGAGATACCAAATATCAGCTTCAAATATATCCGATGATGGTACATCCACAAACCTGCTGGATAGAGAATTCCAACGATTCATAACCCTTCAAGTGAAGATATTTCTCCTCATCTGAGTCCTAAATGATCATCCCCTTATCTGAAACTGTGTCCCCTAGATTCTCAGCCAGGGGAAACAACCTCTTAGTAACTACCTGTCAAGCCCCTTCATAATCTCGAATGTTTCAATTAACTTCTAAACTCCCAGCGGAGTTTAGGCCCAATTTAGTTATCCTCTCATCATAGGATGACCCTCTCATTCCAGAGACCAACCTAGTGAACATTCACTGCAAGTATATCTTTCCTTAAATATGGAGACTAAAATTGCACATGGTATTCCAGGTGTAGTCTCACCAAAACCCTGTACAATTGTAACAAAACTTCTTTATTCTTTACTCCAATCCCCTTGCAATAAAGGCCAACCTGCCATTTGTTTTCCTAATTGTTGCTGTACCCATATGCTAACTTTTTGTTCCTTATACAAGTACACCCCAGTCCCTCTGATTTACATCGACAAGTTTCACACCATTTAAAAAAGATTCTGCTTACAACCAAAGTGAATAACTTCACACTTCCCCACATTATACTCCATCTGCCACCTTAATGCCCACTCACTTAACCTGTCTATACTTCTTTGCAGCCTGTTCCTCACTACAGCTTGCGTTCCCACGTGGCCTTGTATTATCAGTAAACTAGAATGATTACTCTTTATCTTGTCTCAATTAGTAATATCGAATGTCAATAGCCATGGTCCCAGCTCTGATCCTTGCAGCACTCCACCAGTCACAGCCTGCCAACTTGAAAATGCTCCATTTATCCTTACTCTCTACTTCCTGTCAGTTAAACAATCGCCATCCATGCTAATATATCACCCCCAACTCTTTCCCTTTGTCTTTAAGGGAACATATTTGCTCTGTACTCTCGATATTTCCTCCTTCAATGCCTCCCACTGCTCTGACACAGTTTTATCTGCAAGTAGCTGCTCCCACTCCACTTGGCCCAAATCGTATCTCATCTTAGTAAAATTAGCCTTTCCCCAGTTTAGAACTTTTATTCCCAGCCCAACCTTATCCTTTTCCATAACTATCCTGAACCTAACCGAGTTGTGGTCACTATCTCCAAAATGCTCTCCTTCTGATATGCCTTCCACCTGCCCGGGCTCATTTCCAAATATTAGGTCCAGAACTGCCCCCTCCCTTGTTGAACGATGTACTGGCTAAAAAAGTTCTCCTGGATGCAACTTAAGAATTTTGCTCCCTCCCTACCTCACACATTAAAACTATCCCAGTTAATATTTGGATAGTTAAAATCCCCTGTTACTGCCTTATTATTCTTACACTTCTCTGAAATTTGATTACATATCTGATCCTCTATCTCTCCCTGACTGTTTGGGGGCCTATGCTACACATCCAACAGTGAGTTTGCCCCTTTTGTGTTTGTTACTTCCATCCATATGGCCTCATTTGATGATCCTTCTAAGATATCATCCCTCCTCACTGCTATAATTGATTCCTTGATCAATATTGTGACCCACCTCCTCTTCTATCCCCCTCTACCTCGTCTGAATATCCTACAACCAGGAATGTTGAGCTGCCAATCTTGTCCTTCTTTTAGCCAAATCTTGCTCATAGCTATGATATCATATTCCCAGGTGTCTATCTGTGCCCTCAGCTCGTCTGTCTTTTCCCTCAGGCTCCCTGTATTAAAATATATTCCATTTGGCCTTGCTAAACTCACTTCCTTCTTCTCTGGCCTATGTTTCCTCTGCCTTCCAAACTCACTCACTAGCGTTTTAACTTCTAATTCCATCTCAGATTCTCTCCCCTCTGAATTACTTTTCAGGATCCCATCCCCTGCCAATTTAGTTTAAATCCACCCCAACAGCATTAACAAACCTCCCCGCGAGGATGTTGGTCCCATTCCTGTTCAGAGGTAACCCGTCCATTGACAGAAACGGAACTACACTTTAATACTGTGGCTACAAGAGCAAGTCAGAGACTCAGAATCCTGAGGTAAGTAACTCACCTCTTGACTTTGCAAAGCCCGTCCACCATCTACAAGGCACAGCTTAGGGGTGTGATGGAATATCCTCCACTTGCCTGGATGAGTGTAGCTTCCACAACACTCAAGAAGCTTGACACCATCCAGGATGAAAGCAGCCCACTTGATTGGCACCACATGCACAAACATTCACTCCCTCTACCACCTATGCACAGTAACAGCACCGCAGCCCGTTAAATCCCAGTCACAGCACGGAGACCTGTGAAATCACAGTCACTGCACGGAGACCTGTGAAATCGCAGTCACTGCACGGAGACCTGTGAAATCACAGTCACTGCACGGAGACCTGTGAAATCGCAGTCACTGCACGGAGACCTGTGAAATCGCAGTCACTGCACGGAGACCTGTGAAATCGCAGTCACTGCACGGAGACCTGTGAAATCGCAGTCACTGCACGGAGACCTGTGAAATCGCAGTCACTGCACGGAGACCTGTGAAATCGCAGTCACTGCACGGAGACCTGTGAAATCGCAGTCACTGCACGGAGACCTGTGAAATCGCAGTCACTGCACGGAGACCTGTGAAATCGCAGTCACTGCACGGAGACCTGTGAAATCGCAGTCACTGCACGGAGACCTGTGAAATCGCAGTCACTGCACGGAGACCTGTGAAATCGCAGTCACTGCACGGAGACCTGTGAAATCGCAGTCACTGCACGGAGACCTGTGAAATCGCAGTCACTGCACGGAGACCTGTGAAATCGCAGTCACTGCACGGAGACCTGTGAAATCGCAGTCACTGCACGGAGACCTGTGAAATCGCAGTCACTGCACGGAGACCTGTGAAATCGCAGTCACTGCACGGAGACCTGTGAAATCGCAGTCACTGCACGGAGACCTGTGAAATCGCAGTCACTGCACGGAGACCTGTGAAATCGAGTCACTGCAGGGCGACCTGTGAAATCGAGTCACTGCAGGGCGACCTGTGAAATCGAGTCACTGCAGGGAGACCTGTGAAATCGCAGTAACTGCACGGAGACCTGTGAAATCAACAGTCACTGCACGGAGACCTGTGAAATCACAGTCACTACACAGAGACCTGTGAAATCAACAGTCACTGCACGGAGACCTGTGAAATCACAGTCACTGCACAGAGACCTGTGAAATCACAGTCACTGCACAGAGACCTGTGAAATCACAGTCACTGCACGGAGACCTGTGAAATCGCAGTCACGGCACGGAGACCTGTGAAATCACAGTCACTGCACGGAGACCTGTGAAATCGCAGTCACTGCACGGAGACCTGTGAAATCACAGTCACTGCAGGGAGACCTGTAAAATAACAGTCACTGCATGGAGACCTGTGAAATCCCAGTCACTGCACGGAGACCTGTGAAATCACAGTCACTGCACGGAGACCTGTGAAATTGCAGTCAATGCAGGGAGACCTGTGAAATCGCAGTCACTGCAAAAAGACCTGTGAAATCACAGTCACTGCACGGAGACCTGTGAAATCAGTCACTGCACGGAGACCTGTGAAATCGCAGTCACTGCAGAGACACCAGTGAAATCGCAGTCACTGCAGAAAGACCTGTGAAATCACAGTCACTGGAGAGAGACCTGTGAAATCACAGTCACTGCACGGAGACCTATGAAATCAGTCACTGCACGGAGACCTGTGAAATCGCAGTCACTACAGGGAGACCTGTGAAATCGCAGTCACCGCAGGGAGACCTGTGAAATCGCAGTCACTGCACGTAGACCTGTGAAATCGCAGTCACTGCACGGAGACCTGTGAAATCACAGTCACTGCAGGGAGACCTGTGAAATCAGTCACTGCAGGGAGACCTGTGAAATCACAGTCAATGCAGGGAGACCTGTGAAATCACAGTCACTGCAGGGAGACCTGCGAAATAGCAGTCACTGCAGGGAGACCTGTGAAATAGCAGTCACTGAAGGGAGACCTGTGAAATCGCAGTCACTGAAGGGAGACCTGTGAAATCGCAGTCACTGCACGGAGACCTGTGAAATCACAGTCACTGCAGAAAGACCTGTGAAATCGCAGTCACTGCACGGAGACCTGTGAAATCACAGTCACTGCACGGAGACCTGTGAAATCGCAGTCACTGCAGAAAGACCTGTCAATTCACAGTCACTGCATGGGGACCTGTGAAATCTCAGTCACTGCAGGGAGACCTGTGAAATCGCAGTCACTGCACGGAGACCTGTGAAAACGCAGTCACTGCAGAGAGACCTGTGAAATCAGTCACTGCAGGGAGATCTGTGAAACCACAGTCACTGCAGGGAGACCTGTGAAATCGCAGTCACTGCAGGGAGACCTGTGAAATCAGTCACTGCAGGGAGACCTGTGAAATCGCAGTCACTGCACGGAGACCTGTGAAATCACATTCACTGTAGGGAGACCTGTGAAATCACAGTCACTGCATGGAGACCTGTGAAATCACATTCACTGGAGGGAGACCTGTGAAATCACAGTCACTGCACGGAGACCTGTGAAATCACAGTCACTGCACGGAGACCTGTGAAATCGCAGTCAATGCACGGAGACCTGTGAAATCGCAGTCACTGCACGGAGACCTGTGAAATCACAGTCACTGCACGGAGACCTGTGAAATCGCAGTCACTGCAGAAAGACCTGTCAATTCACAGTCACTGCATGGGGACCTGTGAAATCTCAGTCACTGCAGGGAGACCTGTGAAATCGCAGTCACCGCAGGGAGACCTGTGAAATCGCAGTCACTGCACGTAGACCTGTGAAATCGCAGTCACTGCACGGAGACCTGTGAAATCGCAGTCACTGCACGGAGACCTGTGAAATCACATTCACTGTAGGGAGACCTGTGAAATCGCAGTCACTGCATGGAGACCTGTGAAATCCCAGTCACAATCACTGCAGGGAGACCTGTGAAATCACAGTCACTGCAGAGAGACCTGTGAAATCGCAGTCACTGCACGGAGACGTGCGAAATCGCAGTCACTGCAGGGAGACCTGTGAAATCGAGTCACTGCAGGGCGACCTGTGAAATCGAGTCACTGCAGGGCGACCTGTGAAATCGAGTCACTGCAGGGAGACCTGTGAAATCGCAGTCACTGCACGGAGACCTGTGAAATCGCAGTCACTGCAGGGAGACCTGTGAAATCAGTCACTGCAGGGAGACCTGTGAAATCACAGTCACCGCAGGGAGACCTGTGAAATCACAGTCAATGCAGGGAGACCTGTGAAATCAGTCACTGCAGGGAGACCTGTGAAATCACATTCACTGTAGGCAGACCTGTGAAATCACAGTCACTGCATGGAGACCTGTGAAATCACATTCACTGGAGGGAGACCTGTGAAATCACAGTCACTGCACAGAGACCTGTGAAATCACAGTCACTGCACGGAGACCTGTGAAATCGCAGTCACTGCACGGAGACCTGTGAAATCGCAGTCACTACACGGAGACCTGTGAAATCGCAGTCACTGCACTGAGACCTGTGAAATCACAGTCACTGCACGGAGACCTGTGAAATCGCAGTCACTGCACGGAGACCTATGAAATCACAGTCAATGCACAGAGACCTGTGAAATCACATTCACTGGAGGGAGACCTGTGAAATCACAGTCACTGCACGGAGACCTGTGAAATCGCAGTCACTGCAGAGGGACCTGTGAAATCACAGTCACTGCAGAGAGACCTGTAACATCACAGTCACTGCACGGAGACCTGTGAAATCGCAGTCACTGCAGGGAAACCTGTGAAATCACAGTCACTGCACGGGGACCTGTGAAATCGCAGTCACTGCAGAAAGACCTGTGAAATCACAGTCACTGCACGGAGACCTGTGAAATCAGTCACTGCACGGAGACCTGTGAAATCGCAGTCACTGCAGGGAGACCTGTGAAATCACAGTCACTGCACGGAGACCTGTGAAATCAGTCACTGCACGGAGACCTGTGAAATCGCAGTCACTGCAGAGACACCAGTGAAATCGCAGTCACTGCAGAAAGACCTGTGAAATCACAGTCACTGGAGAGAGACCTGTGAAATCACAGTCACTGCACGGAGACCTATGAAATCAGTCACTGCACGGAGACCTGTGAAATCGCAGTCACTACAGGGAGACCTGTGAAATCGCAGTCACCGCAGGGAGACCTGTGAAATTGCAGTCACTGCACGTAGACCTGTGAAATCGCAGTCACTGCACGGAGACCTGTGAAATCGCAGTCACTGCACGGAGACCTGTGAAATCACAGTCACTGCAAGGAGATCTGTGAAATCACATTCACTGTAGGGAGACCTGTGAAATCACAGTCACTGCACGGAGACCTGTGAAATCGCAGTCACTGCACGGAGACCTGTGAAATCGCAGTCGCTGCAGGGAGACCTGTGAAATCACAGTCA
The DNA here is from genome assembly GCF_964194155.1 of Cetorhinus maximus. NCBI lineage: Eukaryota > Metazoa > Chordata > Chondrichthyes > Lamniformes > Cetorhinidae > Cetorhinus > Cetorhinus maximus. The sequence goes on from NC_135904.1 coordinate 38,660,222, forward strand.
CTGCACGGAGACCTGTGAAAACGCAGTCACTGCACGGAGACCTGTGAAAACGCAGTCACTGCACGGAGACCTGTGAAAACGCAGTCACTGCACGGAGACCTGTGAAAACGCAGTCACTGCACGGAGACCTGTGAAATCGCAGTCACTGCACGGAGACCTGTAAAATCACACTCACTGCAGGGAGACCTGTGAAATCACAGTCACTGCACGGAGACCTGTGAAATCGCAGTCACTGCACGGAGACCTGTGAAATCAGTCACTGCAGGGAGACCTGTGAAATCACAGTCAATGCAGGGAGACCTGTGAAATCACAGTCACTGCAGGGAGACCTGTGAAATAGCAGTCACTGCAGGGAGACCTGTGAAATAGCAGTCACTGAAGGGAGACCTGTGAAATCGCAGTCACTGAAGGGAGACCTGTGAAATCGCAGTCACTGCATGGAGACCTGTGAAATCACAGTCACTGCAGAAAGACCTGTGAAATCGCAGTCACTGCACGGAGACCTGTGAAATCACAGTCACTGCACGGAGACCTGTGAAAACGCAGTCACTGCAGGGAGACCTGTGAAATCACAGTGACTGCATGGAGACCTGTGAAATCGCAGTCACTGCAGAGAGACCTGTGAAATTACAGTCACTGCAGAAAGACCTGTCAATTCACAGTCACTGCATGGGGACCTGTGAAATCTCAGTCACTACAGGGAGACCTGTGAAATCGCAGTCACCGCAGGGAGACCTGTGAAATCGCAGTCACTGCACGTAGACCTGTGAAATCGCAGTCACTGCACGGAGACCTGTGAAATCGCAGTCACTGCACGGACACCTGTGAAATCACATTCACTGTAGGGAGACCTGTGAAATCGCAGTCACTGCATGGAGACCTGTGAAATCCCAGTCACAATCACTGCAGGGAGACCTGTGAAATCACAGTCACTGCAGAGAGACCTGTGAAATCGCAGTCACTGCACGGAGACGTGCGAAATCGCAGTCACTGCAGGGAGACCTGTGAAATCGAGTCACTGCAGGGCGACCTGTGAAATCGAGTCACTGCAGGGCGACCTGTGAAATCGAGTCACTGCAGGGAGACCTGTGAAATCGCAGTCACTGCACGGAGACCTGTGAAATCAACAGTCACTGCACGGAGACCTGTGAAATCACAGTCACTACACAGAGACCTGTGAAATCAACAGTCACTGCACGGAGACCTGTGAAATCACAGTCACTGCACAGAGACCTGTGAAATCACAGTCACTGCACAGAGACCTGTGAAATCACAGTCACTGCACGGAGACCTGTGAAATCGCAGTCACGGCACGGAGACCTGTGAAATCACAGTCACTGCACGGAGACCTGTGAAATCGCAGTCACTGCACGGAGACCTGTGAAATCACAGTCACTGCAGGGAGACCTGTAAAATAACAGTCACTGCATGGAGACCTGTGAAATCCCAGTCACTGCACGGAGACCTGTGAAATCACAGTCACTGCACGGAGACCTGTGAAATTGCAGTCAATGCAGGGAGACCTGTGAAATCGCAGTCACTGCAAAAAGACCTGTGAAATCACAGTCACTGCACGGAGACCTGTGAAATCAGTCACTGCACGGAGACCTGTGAAATCGCAGTCACTGCAGAGACACCAGTGAAATCGCAGTCACTGCAGAAAGACCTGTGAAATCACAGTCACTGGAGAGAGACCTGTGAAATCACAGTCACTGCACGGAGACCTATGAAATCAGTCACTGCACGGAGACCTGTGAAATCGCAGTCACTACAGGGAGACCTGTGAAATCGCAGTCACCGCAGGGAGACCTGTGAAATCGCAGTCACTGCACGTAGACCTGTGAAATCGCAGTCACTGCACGGAGACCTGTGAAATCACAGTCACTGCAAAGAGATCTGTGAAATCACATTCACTGTAGGGAGACCTGTGAAATCACAGTCACTGCACGGAGACCTGTGAAATCACAGTCACTGCACGGAGACCTGTGAAATCGCAGTCACTGCACGGAGACCTGTGAAATCGCAGTCACTGCACGGAGACCTGTGAAATCGCAGTCACTGCACGGAGACCTGTGAAATCGCAGTCGCTGCAGGGAGACCTGTGAAATCACAGTCACTGCACGGAGACCTGTGAAAACGCAGTCACTGCACGGAGACCTGTGAAATCAGTCACTGCAGGGAGACCTGTGAAATCGCAGTCACTGCAGGGAGACCTGTGAAATCACAGTCACTGCAGGGAGACCTGTGAAATAGCAGTCACTACAGGGAGACCTGTGAAATAGCAGTCACTGAAGGGAGACCTGTGAAATCGCAGTCACTGAAGGGAGACCTGTGAAATCGCAGTCACTGCACGGAGACCTGTGAAATCACAGTCACTGCAGAAAGACCTGTGAAATCGCAGTCACTGCACGGAGACCTGTGAAATCACAGTCACTGCACGGAGACCTGTGAAATCGCAGTCACTGCAGGGAGACCTGTGAAATCACAGTGACTGCATGGAGGCCTGTGAAATCGCAGTCACTGCAGAGAGACCTGTGAAATTACAGTCACTGCAGAAAGACCTGTCAATTCACAGTCACTGCATGGGGACCTGTGAAATCTCAGTCACTGCAGGGAGACCTGTGAAATCGCAGTCACTGCACGGAGACCTGTGAAAACGCAGTCACTGCAGAGAGACCTGTGAAATCAGTCACTGCAGGGAGATCTGTGAAACCACAGTCACTGCAGGGAGACCAGTGAAATCGCAGTCACTGCAGGCAGACCTGTGAAATCAGTCACTGCAGGGAGACCTGTGAAATCACAGTCACCGCAGGGAGACCTGTGAAATCACAGTCAATGCAGGGAGACCTGTGAAATTAGTCACTGCAGGGAGACCTGTGAAATCACAGTCACCGCAGGGAGACCTGTGAAATCACAGTCACTGCACGGAGACCTGTGAAATCGCAGTCACTGCACGGAGACCTGTGAAATCACATTCACTGTAGGGAGACCTGTGAAATCACAGTCACTGCATGGAGACCTGTGAAATCACATTCACTGGAGGGAGACCTGTGAAATCACAGTCACTGCACGGAGACCTGTGAAATCACAGTCACTGCACGGAGACCTGTGAAATCGCAGTCACTGCACGGAGACCTGTGAAATCGCAGTCACTACACGGAGACCTGTGAAATCGCAGTCACTGCACTGAGACCTGTGAAATCACAGTCACTGCATGGAGACCTGTGAAATCACATTCACTGGAGGGAGACCTGTGAAATCACAGTCACTGCACGGAGACCTGTGAAATCGCAGTCACTGCACGGAGACCTGTGAAATCGCAGTCACTACACGGAGACCTGTGAAATCGCAGTCACTGCACGGAGACCTGTGAAATCACAGTCACTGCACGGAGACCTGTGAAATCGCAGTCACTGCACGGAGACCTATGAAATCACAGTCAATGCACAGAGACCTGTGAAATCACATTCACTGGAGGGAAACCTGTGAAATCACAGTCACTGCACGGAGACCTGTGAAATCGCAGTCACTGCAGAGGGACCTGTGAAATCACAGTCACTGCAGAGAGACCTGTGACATCACAGTCACTGCACGGAGACCTGTGAAATCGCAGTCACTGCAGGGAGACCTGTGAAATCACAGTCACTGCACGGGGACCTGTGAAATCGCAGTCACTGCAGAAAGACCTGTGAAATCACAGTCACTGCACGGAGACCTGTGAAATCTCAGTCACTGCACGGAGACCTGTGAAATCGCAGTCACTGCAGGGAGACCTGTGAAATCACAGTCACTGCACGGAGACCTGTGAAATCAGTCACTGCACGGAGACCTGTGAAATCGCAGTCACTGCAGAGACACCAGTGAAATCGCAGTCACTGCAGAAAGACCTGTGAAATCACAGTCACTGGAGAGAGACCTGTGAAATCACAGTCACTGCACGGAGACCTATGAAATCAGTCACTGCACGGAGACCTGTGAAATCGCAGTCACTACAAGGAGACCTGTGAAATCGCAGTCACCGCAGGGAGACCTGTGAAATCGCAGTCACTGCACGTAGACCTGTGAAATCGCAGTCACTGCACGGAGACCTGTGAAATCACAGTCACTGCAAGGAGATCTGTGAAATCACATTCACTGTAGGGAGACCTGTGAAATCACAGTCACTGCACGGAGACCTGTGAAATCGCAGTCGCTGCAGGGAGACCTGTGAAATCGCAGTCACTGCACGGAGACCTGTGAAAACGCAGTCACTGCACGGAGACCTGTGAAAACGCAGTCACTGCAAGGAGACCTGTGAAAACGCAGTCACTGCACGGAGACCTGTGAAAACGCAGTCACTGCACGGAGACCTGTGAAATCGCAGTCACTGCACGGAGACCTGTAAAATCACAGTCACTGCAGGGAGACCTGTGAAATCACAGTCACTGCAGGGAGACCTGTGAAATCACAGTCAATGCAGGGAGACCTGTGAAATCACAGTCACTGCAGGGAGACCTGTGAAATAGCAGTCACTGCAGGGAGACCTGTGAAATAGCAGTCACTGAAGGGAGACCTGTGAAATCGCAGTCACTGAAGGGAGACCTGTGAAATCGCAGTCACTGCACGGAGACCTGTGAAATCACAGTCACTGCAGAAAGACCTGTGAAATCGCAGTCACTGCACGGAGACCTGTGAAATCACAGTCACTGCACGGAGACCTGTGAAATCGCAGTCACTGCAGGGAGACCTGTGAAATCACAGTGACTGCATGGAGACCTGTGAAATCGCAGTCACTGCAGAGAGACCTGTGAAATTACAGTCACTGCAGAAAGACCTGTCAATTCACAGTCACTGCATGGGGACCTGTGAAATCTCAGTCACTGCAGGGAGACCTGTGAAATCGCAGTCACTGCACGGAGACCTGTGAAAACGCAGTCACTGCAGAGAGACCTGTGAAATCAGTCACTGCAGGGAGATCTGTGAAATCACAGTCACTGCAGGGAGACCTGTGAAATCGCAGTCACTGCAGGGAGACCTGTGAAATCAGTCACTGCAGGGAGACCTGTGAAATCACAGTCACCGCAGGGAGACCTGTGAAATCACAGTCAATGCAGGGAGACCTGTGAAATCAGTCACTGCAGGGAGACCTGTGAAATCACAGTCACCGCAGGGAGACCTGTGAAATCACAGTCACTGCACGGATACCTGTGAAATCGCAGTCACTGCACGGAGACCTGTGAAATCAAATTCACTGTAGGGAGACCTGTGAAATCGCAGTCACTGCATGGAGACCTGTGAAATCCCAGTCACAGCACGGAGACCTGTGAAATCACAGTCACTGCACGGAGACCTGTGAAATCGCAGTCACTGCACGGAGACCTGTGAAATCACAGTCACTGCACGGAGACCTGTGAAATCGCAGTCACTGCACGGAGACCTGTGAAATCGCAGTCACTGCACGGAGACCTGTGAAATCGCAGTCACTGCACGGAGACCTGTGAAATCGCAGTCACTGCACGGAGACCTGTGAAATCGCAGTCACTGCACGGAGACCTGTGAAATCGCAGTCACTGCACGGAGACCTGTGAAATCGCAGTCACTGCACGGAGACCTGTGAAATCGCAGTCACTGCACGGAGACCTGTGAAATCGCAGTCACTGCACGGAGACCTGTGAAATCGCAGTCACTGCACGGAGACCTGTGAAATCGCAGTCACTGCACGGAGACCTGTGAAATCGCAGTCACTGCACGGAGACCTGTGAAATCGCAGTCACTGCACGGAGACCTGTGAAATCGCAGTCACTGCACGGAGACCTGTGAAATCGCAGTCACTACACAGAGACGTGTGAAATCGCAGTCACTGCACGGAGACCTGTGAAATCAACAGTCACTGCACGGAGACCTGTGAAATCACAATCACTGCACGGAGACCTGTGAAATCACAGTCACTGCAGAGAGACCTGTGAAATCGCAGTCACTGCACGGAGACGTGCGAAATCGCAGTCACTGCAGGGAGACCTGTGAAATCGAGTCACTGCAGGGCGACCTGTGAAATCGAGTCACTGCAGGGCGACCTGTGAAATCGAGTCACTGCAGGGAGACCTGTGAAATCGCAGTCACTGCACGGAGACCTGTGAAATCAACAGTCACTGCACGGAGACCTGTGAAATCACAGTCACTACACAGAGACCTGTGAAATCAACAGTCACTGCACGGAGACCTGTGAAATCACAGTCACTGCACAGAGACCTGTGAAATCACAGTCACTGCACAGAGACCTGTGAAATCACAGTCACTGCACGGAGACCTGTGAAATCGCAGTCACGGCACGGAGACCTGTGAAATCACAGTCACTGCACGGAGACCTGTGAAATCGCAGTCACTGCACGGAGACCTGTGAAATCACAGTCACTGCAGGGAGACCTGTAAAATAACAGTCACTGCATGGAGACCTGTGAAATCCCAGTCACTGCACGGAGACCTGTGAAATCACAGTCACTGCACGGAGACCTGTGAAATTGCAGTCAATGCAGGGAGACCTGTGAAATCGCAGTCACTGCAAAAAGACCTGTGAAATCACAGTCACTGCACGGAGACCTGTGAAATCAGTCACTGCACGGAGACCTGTGAAATCGCAGTCACTGCAGAGACACCAGTGAAATCGCAGTCACTGCAGAAAGACCTGTGAAATCACAGTCACTGGAGAGAGACCTGTGAAATCGCAGTCACTGCACGGAGACCTGTGAAATCACAGTCACTGCAAGGAGATCTGTGAAATCACATTCACTGTAGGGAGACCTGTGAAATCACAGTCACTGCACGGAGACCTGTGAAATCACAGTCACTGCACGGAGACCTGTGAAATCGCAGTCACTGCACGGAGACCTGTGAAATCGCAGTCACTGCACGGAGACCTGTGAAATCGCAGTCACTGCACGGAGACCTGTGAAATCGCAGTCGCTGCAGGGAGACCTGTGAAATCACAGTCACTGCACGGAGACCTGTGAAAACGCAGTCACTGCACGGAGACCTGTGAAATCAGTCACTGCAGGGAGACCTGTGAAATCGCAGTCACTGCAGGGAGACCTGTGAAATCACAGTCACTGCAGGGAGACCTGTGAAATAGCAGTCACTGCAGGGAGACCTGTGAAATAGCAGTCACTGAAGGGAGACCTGTGAAATCGCAGTCACTGAAGGGAGACCTGTGAAATCGCAGTCACTGCACGGAGACCTGTGAAATCACAGTCACTGCAGAAAGACCTGTGAAATCGCAGTCACTGCACGGAGACCTGTGAAATCACAGTCACTGCACGGAGACCTGTGAAATCGCAGTCACTGCAGGGAGACCTGTGAAATCACAGTGACTGCATGGAGACCTGTGAAATCGCAGTCACTGCAGAGAGACCTGTGAAATTACAGTCACTGCAGAAAGACCTGTCAATTCACAGTCACTGCATGGGGACCTGTGAAATCTCAGTCACTGCAGGGAGACCTCTGAAATCGCAGTCACTGCACGGAGACCTGTGAAAACGCAGTCACTGCAGAGAGACCTGTGAAATCAGTCACTGCAGGGAGATCTGTGAAACCACAGTCACTGCAGGGAGACCTGTGAAATCGCAGTCACTGCAGGGAGACCTGTGAAATCAGTCACTGCAGGGAGACCTGTGAAATCACAGTCACCGCAGGGAGACCTGTGAAATCACAGTCAATGCAGGGAGACCTGTGAAATCAGTCACTGCAGGGAGACCTGTGAAATCACAGTCACTGCAGGGAGACCTGTGAAATCACAGTCACTGCACGGAGACCTGTGAAATCGCAGTCACTGCACGGAGACCAGTGAAATCACATTCACTGTAGGGAGACCTGTGAAATCACAGTCACTGCATGGAGACCTGTGAAATCACATTCACTGGAGGGAGACCTGTGAAATCACAGTCACTGCACGGAGACCTGTGAAATCACAGTCACTGCACGGAGACCTGTGAAATCGCAGTCACTGCACGGAGACCTGTGAAATCGCAGTCACTACACGGAGACCTGTGAAATCGCAGTCACTGCACTGAGACCTGTGAAATCACAGTCACTGCACGGAGACCTGTGAAATCGCAGTCACTGCACGGAGACCTATGAAATCACAGTCAATGCACAGAGACCTGTGAAATCACATTCACTGGAGGGAGACCTGTGAAATCACAGTCACTGCACGGAGACCTGTGAAATCGCAGTCACTGCAGAGGGACCTGTGAAATCACAGTCACTGCACGGAGACCTGTGAAATCGCAGTCACTGCAGGGAGACCTGTGAAATCACAGTCACTGCACGGGGACCTGTGAAATCGCAGTCACTGCAGAAAGACCTGTGAAATCACAGTCACTGCACGGAGACCTGTGAAATCAGTCACTGCACGGAGACCTGTGAAATCGCAGTCACTGCAGGGAGACCTGTGAAATCACAGTCACTGCACGGAGACCTGTGAAATCGCAGTCACTGCACGGAGACCTGTGAAATCGCAGTCACTGCAGAGACACCAGTGAAATCGCAGTCACTGCAGAAAGACCTGTGAAATCACAGTCACTGGAGAGAGACCTGTGAAATCACAGTCACTGCACGGAGACCTATGAAATCAGTCACTGCACGGAGACCTGTGAAATCGCAGTCACTACAGGGAGACCTGTGAAATCGCAGTCACCGCAGGGAGACCTGTGAAATCGCAGTCACTGCACGTAGACCTGTGAAATCGCAGTCACTGCACGGAGACCTGTGAAATCACAGTCACTGCAAGGAGATCTGTGAAATCACATTCACTGTAGGGAGACCTGTGAAATCACAGTCACTGCACGGAGACCTGTGAAATCACAGTCACTGCACGGAGACCTGTGAAATCGCAGTCGCTGCAGGGAGACCTGTGAAATCACAGTCACTGCACGGAGACCTGTGAAAACGCAGTCACTGCACGGAGACCTGTGAAAACGCAGTCACTGCACGGAGTCCTGTGAAAACGCAGTCACTGCACGGAGACCTGTGAAAACGCAGTCACTGCACGGAGACCTGTGAAATCGCAGTCACTGCACGGAGACCTGTAAAATCACAGTCACTGCAGGGAGACCTGTGAAATCAGTCACTGCAGGGAGACCTGTGAAATCACAGTCAATGCAGGGAGACCTGTGAAATCACAGTCACTGCAGGGAGACCTGTGAAATAGCAGTCACTGCAGGGAGACCTGTGAAATAGCAGTCACTGAAGGGAGACCTGTGAAATCGCAGTCACTGAAGGGAGACCTGTGAAATCGCAGTCACTGCACGGAGACCTGTGAAATCACAGTCACTGCAGAAAGACCTGTGAAATCGCAGTCACTGCACGGAGACCTGTGAAATCACAGTCACTGCACGGAGACCTGTGAAATCGCAGTCACTGCAGGGAGACCTGTGAAATCACAGTGACTGCATGGAGACCTGTGAAATCGCAGTCACTGCAGAGAGACCTGTGAAATTACAGTCACTGCAGAAAGACCTGTCAATTCACAGTCACTGCATGGGGACCTGTGAAATCTCAGTCACTGCAGGGAGACCTGTGAAATCGCAGTCACTGCACGGAGACCTGTGAAAACGCAGTCACTGCAGAGAGACCTGTGAAATCAGTCACTGCAGGGAGATCTGTGAAACCACAGTCACTGCAGGGAGACCTGTGAAATCGCAGTCACTGCAGGGAGACCTGTGAAATCAGTCACTGCAGGGAGACCTGTGAAATCGCAGTCACTGCACGGAGACCTGTGAAATCACATTCACTGTAGGGAGACCTGTGAAATCACAGTCACTGCATGGAGACCTGTGAAATCACATTCACTGGAGGGAGACCTGTGAAATCACAGTCACTGCATGGAGACCTGTGAAATCACATTCACTGGAGGGAGACCTGTGAAATCACAGTCACTGCACGGAGACCTGTGAAATCGCAGTCAATGCACGGAGACCTGTGAAATCGCAGTCACTACACGGAGACCTGTGAAATCGCAGTCACTGCACTGAGACCTGTGAAATCACAGTCAATGCACGGAGACCTGTGAAATCGCAGTCACTGCACGGAGACCTATGAAATCACAGTCAATGCACGGAGACCTGTGAAATCACATTCACTGGAGTGAGACCTGTGAAATCACAGTCACTGCACGGAGACCTGTGAAATCGCAGTCACTGCAGAGGGACCTGATAAATCACAGTCACTGCAGAGAGACCTGTGACATCACAGTCACTGCACGGAGACCTGTGAAATCGCAGTCACTGCACGGAGACCTGTGAAATCACAGTCACTTCACGGGGACCTGTGAAATCGCAGTCACTGCAGAAAGACCTGTGAAATCACAGTCACTGCACGGAGACCTGTGAAAACGCAGTCACTGCACGGAGACCTGTGAAATCGCAGTCACTGCACGGAGACCTGTGAAATCACAGTCACTGCACGGAGACCTGTGAAATCACAGTCACTGCACGGAGACCTGTGAAATCACAGTCACTGCACGGAGACCTGTGAAATCAAAGTCACTGCACGGAGACCTGTGAAATCGCAGTCACTGCACGGAGACCTGTGAAATCGCAGTCACTGCACGGAGACCTGTGAAATCGCAGTCACTGCAGAGAGACCTGTGAAATCACAGTCACTGCAGACAGACCTGTGAAATCGCAGTCACTGCAGGGAGACCTGTGAAATCGCAGTCACTGCAGAGAGACCTGTAAAATCACAGTCACTGCAGAGAGACCTGTAAAATCACAGTCAGCGCAGAGACCTGTGAAATCACAGTCACTGCAGAGAGACCTGTGAAATCACAGTCACTGCAGAGAGACCTGTAAAATCACAGTCATTGCAGGGAGACCTGTGAAATCGCAGTCACTGCAGAGAGACCTGTGAAATCGCAGTCACTGCAGACAGACCTGTGAAACCGCAGTCACTGCAGAGAGACCTGTGAAATCGCAGACACTGCAGGGAGACCTTTGAAATCGCAGTCACTGCACGGAGACCTGTGAAATCACAGTCACTGCACGGAGACCTGTGAAATCGCAGTCACTGCAGGGAGACCTGTGAAATCACAGTCACTGCACAGAGACCTGTGAAATCGCAGTCACTGCAGAGAGACCTGTGAAATCACAGTCACTGCAGAAAGACCTGTGAAATCGCAGTCACTGCAGGGAGACCTGTGAAATCAGTCACTGCAGGGAGACCTGTGAAATCACAGTCACCACAGGGAGACCTGTGAAATCACAGTCAATGCAGGGAGACCTGTGAAATCAGTCACTGCAGGGAGACCTGTGAAATCACAGTCACCGCAGGGAGACCTGTGAAATCACAGTCACTGCACGGAGACCTGTGAAATCGCAGTCACTGCAGAGAGACCTGTCAATTCACAGTCACTGCACGGAGATCTGTGAAATCGCAGTCACTGCACGGAGACCTGTGAAATCACAGTCACTGCACGGAGAACTGTGAAATCGCAGTCACTGCAGGGAGACCTGTGAAATCACAGTCACTGCACAAAGACCTGTGAAATCGCAGTCACTGCAGAGAGACCTGTGAAATCACAGTCACTGCAGAAAGACCTGTGAAATCGCAGTCACTGCACGGAGACCTGTGAAATCACAGTCACTGCACGGAGACCTGTGAAAACGCAGTCACTGCAGAGAGACCTGTGAAATCACAGTCACCGCAGGGAGACCTGTGAAATCGCAGTCACTGCAGGGAGACCTGTGAAAACAGTCACTGCAGGGAGACCTGTGAAATCACAGTCACCACAGGGAGACCTGTGAAATCACAGTCAATGCAGGGAGACCTGTGAAATCAGTCACTGCAAGGAGACCTGTGAAATCACAGTCACCGCAGGGAGACCTGTGAAATCACAGTCACTGCACGGAGACCTGTGAAATCGCAGTCACTGCAGAGAGACCTGTCAATTCACAGTCACTGCACGGAGATCTGTGAAATCACAGTCACTGCACGGAGATCTGTGAAATCACAGTCACTGCACGGAGATCTGTGAAATCGCAGTCACTGCACGGAGACCTATGAAATCACAGTCAATGCACGGACCTGTGAAATCACATTCACTGGAGGGAGACCTGTGAAATCACAGTCACTGCACAGAGACCTGTGAAATCGCAGTCACTGCAGAAAGACGTGTGAAATCACAGTCGCTGCACGAAGACCTGTGAAAACGCAGTCACTGCACGGAGACCTGTGAAATCGCAGTCACTGCACGGAGACCTGTGAAATCACAGTCACCGCACGGAGACCTGTGAAATCGCAGTCACTGCACGGAGACCTGTGAAATCACAGTCACTGCAGAGAGACCTGTGAAATCGCAGTCACTGCACGGAGACCTGTGAAATCGCAGTCACTGCAGAGAGACCTGTGAAATCACAGTCACTGCAGACAGACCTGTGAAATCGCAGTCACTGCAGGGAGACCTGTGAAATCGCAGTCACTGCAGAGAGACCGGTGAAATCACAGTCACTGCAGAGAGACCTGTAAAATCACAGTCAGCGCAGAGACCTGTGAAATCACAGTCACTGCAGAGAGACCTGTGAAATCACAGTCACTGCAGAGAGACCTGTAAAATCACAGTCACTGCAGGGAGACCTGTGAAATCGCAGTCACTGCAGAGAGACCTGTGAAATCGCAGTCACTGCAGACAGACCTGTGAAATCGCAGTCACTGCAGAGAGACCTGTGAAATCGCAGACACTGCAGGGAGACCTGTGAAATCGCAGTCACTGCACGGAGACCTGTGAAATCACAGTCACTGCACGGAGACCTGTGAAATCGCAGTCACTGCAGGGAGACCTGTGAAATCACAGTCACTGCACGGAGACCTGTGAAATCGCAGTCACTGCAGAGAGACCTGTGAAATCACAGTCACTGCAGAAAGACCTATGAAATCGCAGTCACTGCACGGAGACCTGTGAAATCACAGTCACTGCACGGAGACCTGTGAAAACGCAGTCACTGCAGAGAGACCTGTGAAATCACAGTCAATGCACGGAGACCTGTGAAATCACATTCACTGGAGGGAGACCTGTGAAATCGCAGTCACTGCACGGAGACCTATGAAATCACAGTCAATGCACGGAGACCTGTGAAATCACATTCACTGGAGGGAGACCTGTAAAATCACAGTCACTGCACGGAGACCTGTGAAATCGCAGTCACTGCAGAGAGACCTGTGAAATCACAGTCACTGCAGAGAGACCTGTGAAATCACAGTCACCGCATGGAGACCTGTGAAATCACAGTCACTGCAGGGAGACCTGTGAAATCGCAGTCACTGCAGAAAGACCTGTGAAATCACAGTCACTGCACGGAGACCTGTGAAAACGCAGTCACTGCACGGAGACCTGTGAAATCGCAGTCACTGCACGGAGACCTGTGAAATCACAGTCATTGCACGGAGACCTGTGAAATCACAGTCACTGCACGGAGACCTGTGAAATCACAGTCACTGCACGGAGACCTGTGAAATCACAGTCACTGCACGGAGAGCTGTGAAATCGCAGTCACTGCACGGAGACCTGTGAAATCGCAGTCACTGCAGAGAGACCTGTGAAATCACAGTCACTGCAGACAGACCTGTGAAATCGCAGTCACTGCAGGGAGACCTGTGAAATCGCAGTCACTGCACAGAGACCGGTGAAATCACAGTCACTGCAGAGAGACCTGTAAAATCACAGTCACCGCAGAGACCTGTGAAATCACAGTCACTGCAGAGAGACCTGTGAAATCACAGTCACTGCAGAGAGACCTGTGAAATCACAGTCACTGCAGGGAGACCTGTGAAATGGCAGTCACTGCACGGAGACCTGTGAAATCACAGTCACTGCACGGAGACCTGTGAAATCACAGTCACTGCACGGAGACCTGTGAAATCACAGTCACTGCACGGAGACCTGTGAAATCACAGTCACTGCACGGAGAGCTGTGAAATCGCAGTCACTGCACGGAGACCTGTGAAATCGCAGTCACTGCAGAGAGACCTGTGAAATCACAGTCACTGCAGACAGACCTGTGAAATCGCAGTCACTGCAGGGAGACCTGTGAAATCGCAGTCACTGCACAGAGACCGGTGAAATCACAGTCACTGCAGAGAGACCTGTAAAATCACAGTCAGCGCAGAGACCTGTGAAATCACAGTCACTGCAGAGAGACCTGTGAAATCACAGTCACTGCAGAGAGACCTGTGAAATCACAGTCACTGCATGGAGACCTGTGAAATCGCAGTCACTGCAGAGAGACCTGTGAAATCGCAGTCACTGCAGACAGACCTGTGAAATCGCAGTCACTGCAGAGAGACCTGTAAAATCACAGTCACCGCAGAGACCTGTGAAATCACAGTCACTGCAGAGAGACCTGTGAAATCACAGTCACTGCAGAGAGACCTGTGAAATCACAGTCACTGCACGGAGACCTGTGAAATCGCAGTCACTGCAGGGAGACCTGTGAAATCACAGTGACTGCATGGAGACCTGTGAAATCGCAGTCACTGCAGAGAGACCTGTGAAATTACAGTCACTGCAGAAAGACCTGTCAATTCACAGTCACTGCATGGGGACCTGTGAAATCTCAGTCACTGCAGGGAGACCTGTGAAATCGCAGTCACTGCACGGAGACCTGTGAAAACGCAGTCACTGCAGAGAGACCTGTGAAATCAGTCACTGCAGGGAGATCTGTGAAACCACAGTCACTGCAGGGAGACCTGTGAAATCGCAGTCACTGCAGGGAGACCTGTGAAATCAGTCACTGCAGGGAGACCTGTGAAATCGCAGTCACTGCACGGAGACCTGTGAAATCACATTCACTGTAGGGAGACCTGTGAAATCACAGTCACTGCATGGAGACCTGTGAAATCACATTCACTGGAGGGAGACCTGTGAAATCACAGTCACTGCATGGAGACCTGTGAAATCACATTCACTGGAGGGAGACCTGTGAAATCACAGTCACTGCACGGAGACCTGTGAAATCGCAGTCAATGCACGGAGACCTGTGAAATCGCAGTCACTACACGGAGACCTGTGAAATCGCAGTCACTGCACTGAGACCTGTGAAATCACAGTCAATGCACGGAGACCTGTGAAATCGCAGTCACTGCACGGAGACCTATGAAATCACAGTCAATGCACGGAGACCTGTGAAATCACATTCACTGGAGTGAGACCTGTGAAATCACAGTCACTGCACGGAGACCTGTGAAATCGCAGTCACTGCAGAGGGACCTGATAAATCACAGTCACTGCAGAGAGACCTGTGACATCACAGTCACTGCACGGAGACCTGTGAAATCGCAGTCACTGCACGGAGACCTGTGAAATCACAGTCACTTCACGGGGACCTGTGAAATCGCAGTCACTGCAGAAAGACCTGTGAAATCACAGTCACTGCACGGAGACCTGTGAAAACGCAGTCACTGCACGGAGACCTGTGAAATCGCAGTCACTGCACGGAGACCTGTGAAATCACAGTCACTGCACGGAGACCTGTGAAATCACAGTCACTGCACGGAGACCTGTGAAATCACAGTCACTGCACGGAGACCTGTGAAATCACAGTCACTGCACGGAGACCTGTGAAATCGCAGTCACTGCACGGAGACCTGTGAAATCGCAGTCACTGCACGGAGACCTGTGAAATCGCAGTCACTGCAGAGAGACCTGTGAAATCACAGTCACTGCAGACAGACCTGTGAAATCGCAGTCACTGCAGGGAGACCTGTGAAATCGCAGTCACTGCAGAGAGACCTGTAAAATCACAGTCACTGCAGAGAGACCTGTAAAATCACAGTCAGCGCAGAGACCTGTGAAATCACAGTCACTGCAGAGAGACCTGTGAAATCACAGTCACTGCAGAGAGACCTGTAAAATCACAGTCATTGCAGGGAGACCTGTGAAATCGCAGTCACTGCAGAGAGACCTGTGAAATCGCAGTCACTGCAGACAGACCTGTGAAACCGCAGTCACTGCAGAGAGACCTGTGAAATCGCAGACACTGCAGGGAGACCTTTGAAATCGCAGTCACTGCACGGAGACCTGTGAAATCACAGTCACTGCACGGAGACCTGTGAAATCGCAGTCACTGCAGGGAGACCTGTGAAATCACAGTCACTGCACAGAGACCTGTGAAATCGCAGTCA
Source organism: Cetorhinus maximus (assembly GCF_964194155.1). Taxonomy (NCBI): domain Eukaryota; kingdom Metazoa; phylum Chordata; class Chondrichthyes; order Lamniformes; family Cetorhinidae; genus Cetorhinus; species Cetorhinus maximus. The sequence continues at coordinate 38,676,368 of NC_135904.1, forward strand.
CTGCAGAGAGACCTGTGAAATCACAGTCACTGCAGAAAGACCTGTGAAATCGCAGTCACTGCAGGGAGACCTGTGAAATCAGTCACTGCAGGGAGACCTGTGAAATCACAGTCACCACAGGGAGACCTGTGAAATCACAGTCAATGCAGGGAGACCTGTGAAATCAGTCACTGCAGGGAGACCTGTGAAATCACAGTCACCGCAGGGAGACCTGTGAAATCACAGTCACTGCACGGAGACCTGTGAAATCGCAGTCACTGCAGAGAGACCTGTCAATTCACAGTCACTGCACGGAGATCTGTGAAATCGCAGTCACTGCACGGAGACCTGTGAAATCACAGTCACTGCACGGAGAACTGTGAAATCGCAGTCACTGCAGGGAGACCTGTGAAATCACAGTCACTGCACAAAGACCTGTGAAATCGCAGTCACTGCAGAGAGACCTGTGAAATCACAGTCACTGCAGAAAGACCTGTGAAATCGCAGTCACTGCACGGAGACCTGTGAAATCACAGTCACTGCACGGAGACCTGTGAAAACGCAGTCACTGCAGAGAGACCTGTGAAATCACAGTCACCGCAGGGAGACCTGTGAAATCGCAGTCACTGCAGGGAGACCTGTGAAAACAGTCACTGCAGGGAGACCTGTGAAATCACAGTCACCACAGGGAGACCTGTGAAATCACAGTCAATGCAGGGAGACCTGTGAAATCAGTCACTGCAAGGAGACCTGTGAAATCACAGTCACCGCAGGGAGACCTGTGAAATCACAGTCACTGCACGGAGACCTGTGAAATCGCAGTCACTGCAGAGAGACCTGTCAATTCACAGTCACTGCACGGAGATCTGTGAAATCACAGTCACTGCACGGAGATCTGTGAAATCACAGTCACTGCACGGAGATCTGTGAAATCGCAGTCACTGCACGGAGACCTATGAAATCACAGTCAATGCACGGACCTGTGAAATCACATTCACTGGAGGGAGACCTGTGAAATCACAGTCACTGCACAGAGACCTGTGAAATCGCAGTCACTGCAGAAAGACGTGTGAAATCACAGTCGCTGCACGAAGACCTGTGAAAACGCAGTCACTGCACGGAGACCTGTGAAATCGCAGTCACTGCACGGAGACCTGTGAAATCACAGTCACCGCACGGAGACCTGTGAAATCGCAGTCACTGCACGGAGACCTGTGAAATCACAGTCACTGCAGAGAGACCTGTGAAATCGCAGTCACTGCACGGAGACCTGTGAAATCGCAGTCACTGCAGAGAGACCTGTGAAATCACAGTCACTGCAGACAGACCTGTGAAATCGCAGTCACTGCAGGGAGACCTGTGAAATCGCAGTCACTGCAGAGAGACCGGTGAAATCACAGTCACTGCAGAGAGACCTGTAAAATCACAGTCAGCGCAGAGACCTGTGAAATCACAGTCACTGCAGAGAGACCTGTGAAATCACAGTCACTGCAGAGAGACCTGTAAAATCACAGTCACTGCAGGGAGACCTGTGAAATCGCAGTCACTGCAGAGAGACCTGTGAAATCGCAGTCACTGCAGACAGACCTGTGAAATCGCAGTCACTGCAGAGAGACCTGTGAAATCGCAGACACTGCAGGGAGACCTGTGAAATCGCAGTCACTGCACGGAGACCTGTGAAATCACAGTCACTGCACGGAGACCTGTGAAATCGCAGTCACTGCAGGGAGACCTGTGAAATCACAGTCACTGCACGGAGACCTGTGAAATCGCAGTCACTGCAGAGAGACCTGTGAAATCACAGTCACTGCAGAAAGACCTATGAAATCGCAGTCACTGCACGGAGACCTGTGAAATCACAGTCACTGCACGGAGACCTGTGAAAACGCAGTCACTGCAGAGAGACCTGTGAAATCACAGTCAATGCACGGAGACCTGTGAAATCACATTCACTGGAGGGAGACCTGTGAAATCGCAGTCACTGCACGGAGACCTATGAAATCACAGTCAATGCACGGAGACCTGTGAAATCACATTCACTGGAGGGAGACCTGTAAAATCACAGTCACTGCACGGAGACCTGTGAAATCGCAGTCACTGCAGAGAGACCTGTGAAATCACAGTCACTGCAGAGAGACCTGTGAAATCACAGTCACCGCATGGAGACCTGTGAAATCACAGTCACTGCAGGGAGACCTGTGAAATCGCAGTCACTGCAGAAAGACCTGTGAAATCACAGTCACTGCACGGAGACCTGTGAAAACGCAGTCACTGCACGGAGACCTGTGAAATCGCAGTCACTGCACGGAGACCTGTGAAATCACAGTCATTGCACGGAGACCTGTGAAATCACAGTCACTGCACGGAGACCTGTGAAATCACAGTCACTGCACGGAGACCTGTGAAATCACAGTCACTGCACGGAGAGCTGTGAAATCGCAGTCACTGCACGGAGACCTGTGAAATCGCAGTCACTGCAGAGAGACCTGTGAAATCACAGTCACTGCAGACAGACCTGTGAAATCGCAGTCACTGCAGGGAGACCTGTGAAATCGCAGTCACTGCACAGAGACCGGTGAAATCACAGTCACTGCAGAGAGACCTGTAAAATCACAGTCACCGCAGAGACCTGTGAAATCACAGTCACTGCAGAGAGACCTGTGAAATCACAGTCACTGCAGAGAGACCTGTGAAATCACAGTCACTGCAGGGAGACCTGTGAAATGGCAGTCACTGCACGGAGACCTGTGAAATCACAGTCACTGCACGGAGACCTGTGAAATCACAGTCACTGCACGGAGACCTGTGAAATCACAGTCACTGCACGGAGACCTGTGAAATCACAGTCACTGCACGGAGAGCTGTGAAATCGCAGTCACTGCACGGAGACCTGTGAAATCGCAGTCACTGCAGAGAGACCTGTGAAATCACAGTCACTGCAGACAGACCTGTGAAATCGCAGTCACTGCAGGGAGACCTGTGAAATCGCAGTCACTGCACAGAGACCGGTGAAATCACAGTCACTGCAGAGAGACCTGTAAAATCACAGTCAGCGCAGAGACCTGTGAAATCACAGTCACTGCAGAGAGACCTGTGAAATCACAGTCACTGCAGAGAGACCTGTGAAATCACAGTCACTGCATGGAGACCTGTGAAATCGCAGTCACTGCAGAGAGACCTGTGAAATCGCAGTCACTGCAGACAGACCTGTGAAATCGCAGTCACTGCAGAGAGACCTGTAAAATCACAGTCACCGCAGAGACCTGTGAAATCACAGTCACTGCAGAGAGACCTGTGAAATCACAGTCACTGCAGAGAGACCTGTGAAATCACAGTCACTGCAGAGAGACCTGTGAAATCACAGTCACTGCAGGGAGACCTGTGAAATCGCAGTCACTGCAGAGAGACCTGTGAAATCACAGTCACTGCAGAGAGACCTGTGAAATCGCAGTCACTGCAGAGAGACCTGTGAAATCGCAGTCACTGCAGGGAGACCTGTGAAATCGCAGTCACTGCACGGAGACCTGTGAAATCACAGTCACTGCACGGAGACCTGTGAAATCACAGTCACTGCACGGAGACCTGTGAAATCACAGTCACTGCAGGGAGACCTGTGAAATCACAGTCACTGCAGAGAGACCTGTGAAATCACAGTCACTGCAGAGAGACCTGTGAAATCACAGTCACTGCAGAAAGACCTGTGAAATCGCAGTCACTGCACGGAGACCTGTGAAAACGCAGTCACTGCAGAGAGACCTGTGAAATCACAGTCACTGCATGGAGACCTGTGAAATCGCAGTCACTGCACGGAGACCTGTGAAATCGCAGTCACTGCAGAGAGACCTGTCAATTCACAGTCACTGCACGGAGATCTGTGAAATCACAGTCACTGCACGGAGATCTGTGAAATCACAGTCAATGCAAGGAGACCTGTAAAATCACAGTCACTGCATGGAGACCTGTGAAATCGCAGTCACTGCAGGGAGACCTGTGAAATCAGTCACTGCAGGGAGACCTGTGAAATCACAGTCACTGCACGGAGACCTGTGAAATCGCAGTCAATGCAAGGAGACCTGTAAAATCACAGTCACTGCATGGAGACCTGTGAAATCGCAGTCACTGCAGGGAGACCTGTGAAATCATAGTCACTGCACGGAGACCTGTGAAATCGCAGTCAATGCAGGGAGACCTGTGAAATCGCAGTCACTGCAGGGAGACCTGTGAAATCATAGTCACTGCACGGAGACCTGTGAAATCGCAGTCAATGCACGGAGACCTGTGAAATCGCAGTCAATGCAGGGAGACTTGTGAAATCACAGTCAGTGCACGGAGACCTGTGAAATCACAGTTACTGCACGGAGACCTGTGAAATCACAGTCAATGCAGGAAGACCTGTGAAATCTGTCACTGCAGGGAGACCTGTGAAATCACAGTCACTGCAGGGAGACCTGTGAAATCGCAGTCACTGCACGGAGACCTGTGAAATCACAGTCAATGCAGGAAGACCTGTGAAATCTGTCACTGCAGGGAGACTTGTGAAATCACAGTCATTGCAGGGAGACCTGTGAAATCACAGTCACTGCACGGAGACCTGTGAAATCACAGTCACTGCACGGAGACCTGTGAAATCGCAGTCACTGCACGGAGACCTGTGAAATCGCAGTCACTGCACGGCGACCTGTGAAATCGCAGTCAATGCAGGAAGACCTGTGAAATCTGTCACTACAGGGAGACCTGTGAAATCGCAGTCACTGCACGGAGACCTGTGAAATCGCAGTCACTGCACGGAGACCTGTGAAATCACAGTCACTGCACGGAGACTTGTGAAATCACAGTCACTGCACGGAGACCTGTGAAATCGCAGTCACTGCACGGAGACCTGTGAAATCGCAGTCACTGCACGGCGACCTGTGAAATCGCAGTCAATGCAGGGAGACCTGTGAAATCACAGTCAATCACAGAATCACAGAGTGCAGAAGAGGTCCTTCGGCACATGGAGCCAGCACCGACACCTGAGAAACACCTGACCTACCTACCTAATCCCATTTACCAGCACTTGGCCCATAGCCTTGAATGTTATGACGTGCCAAGTGCTCATCCAGTTACTTTTTAAAGGATGTGAGGCAACCCACCTCCACCACCCTCCCAGGCAGTGCATTCCAGACCGTCACCACGCTCTGGGTAAAAAAGATTTTCCTCACACCCCCTCTAAACCGCCTGCCCCTCACCTTGAACTTATGTCCCCTGGCTTCCAGTCACTAAAGCATCCTTCTGTCATCAGCCATGTCTCCTACAACTAAGCCAATTTTGAATCCACCTTATCAAATTACCCTGTATCCCATGTGCATTTGCCTTCTTTATAAGTCTCCCACGTGGGAACTTGTCAAAGGCTTTGCTGAAATCCATATAAACTACATCAACTGCACTACTCTCATCTACCTGGTCACCTCCTCAAAAAATTCAATCAAATTTGTTAGGCATGTCCTCCATCTGACAAAGCCATGCTGACTATCCCTGATCAAACCTTGCCTCTCCAAGTGGAGATAGATTCTCTCCTTCAGAATTTTCTCCAATAGTTTCTCTACCACTGACATGAGACTCGCTGGCCTGTAGTTCCCTGGCTTATCTCTACAACCCTTCTTAAATAGCGGAACCACATTGGCTGTTCTCCAGTCCTCTGGTACCTCCCCCGTGGCCAGAGAGGAATTAAAAATTTGGGTCAGAGCCCCTGCGATCTCCTTCCTTGCCTCCCTCAGCAGTCTGGGACACAAATCATCTGGACCTGGAGATTTGTCCACTTTTAAGCCTGCCAACACCTCCAATACCTTGTCACTCCTTATGTCAATTTGCTTAATAACCTCGCTGTCTCTCTCCCCGAGTTCAATACCTTCATCCTCATTCTCTTGGGTGAAGATGGATGTGAAGCATTCATTCAACACTCTAGCGATGTCCTCTGGCTCCACCCATAGATTGTCCCTTCTGGGTCCCACTCTTTCCCTGGTTATCCTCTTCCCATTGATACTCTTACAGAATATCCTGGGATTTTACCAGCCAGAGCTTTCTCATGTCCCCTTTTTACTCTTCTAATTGCTTTCTTAAGCTCCACCCTGCACTTTCTGTATTCTACTGCTCCTCTGTAGATTTCCCTACAAGTAGCTGTTCTCAGTCTACCTTGGCCAGATCCCGCCTTTATTAAAATCCACTCTCCCCCAATCCAAAACAATTGTTTGCAACTTGTCTATTTCTTTGTCCATAACAAACTTTACTTGTACCATGTTGTGATCGCTATCACTAAAATGCTCCCCCACCACCACCTCAGCCACCTGTCCGGCTTCATTCCCCAGAATTAGGTCCAGCACTGCGCCGTCCCCTGTTGGACCCTCTACATATTGACCTAAAAAGTTCTCCTGTACACATTTCAAGAAATCCACTCCATCCAAGCCCTTAGCACTATGTCTATCCCAATTAATGTTGGGAAAGTTGAAATCACCATATTGTTATTGTTTTTACACACCTCCGCAAATAGTGCACATATTTGCTTCTCAATTTCCTGCTATCTGGGGGTTTATAATAAACACCTAACAATGTGGCTGCCCCTTTTTTATTCCAAAGCTCTACCCACAAAGCTTCATTCGATGCCCCATCCAAGATATCATCTCTCCTTACTGCAGTAACAGACTCCTTAACTAATAATGCAATGCCTCCTCCTCTTTTACCCACCCCCCTGTCTCGCCTGAAGATTCTATATCCCGGAATGTTGAGCTGCCAATCCTGCCCCTCCCTCAACAACGTCTGTGATGGCTACTATATCACAATTCCACATGTCAATCCTCACCCTTAACTCATCCGTTTTACCTGTAATACTCCTGGCATTAAAGTAGAGGCCATCCAGCCTTGCCTTACTCCCTTGAGACTTAATGCAGCTGTACTCCCTCTGACTTGATTGTTTTACTGTATTATGATGTGTCCCTATTCTGCTAACATTCTGTGTCCCCTCTCCCTGCCGAATTAGTTTAAACTCCTCCCAACAGCACTAGCAAACCCACCCACAAGGATGTTAGTCCCGCTCTGGTTCAGATGTAGACCATCCCGCTTGTACAGGTCCCACCTTCTCCAGAAACAGTCCCAGTGATCCAGGAATCTAAAACCCTCCCTCCTGCACCAACTCTTAAGCCACGTATTCATCTGCGCTATTCCCCTATTTCTGAGCTCGCTAGCACGTGGCACTGGGAGTAATCCAGAGATTACAACCCGAGAGGTCTTGCTTTTTAGTCTACTGTCTAACTCCCTGAATTCTTGATGCAAGACCTCATCCCTCTTTCTACCTATGTCATTGATACCAACATGTACCATGAGCTCTGCCTTATCACCCTCCTCCTTCAGGATGCCCTGCAGCCGTTCAGTGACATCCTGGACCCTGGCACCAGGGAGGCAACACACCATCCTGGAGTTACGTTGACGGCCACAGTAGCACCTATCTGTTCCCCTGACTATAGAATCCCCCATTACTATTGCTCTTCCTCTCTTCCTCCCCTCCTGTACAGACAGGCTGCTTGTGGTGCCAGAAGCTTGGCTCTGTCTGCACTCCCTGGAGGAACCAGCGCCCTCATCAGCCTCCAAAACGGAATACCGATTTGCAAGCAGGACCCCAGGGGACTCCTGAACTACCTGCCTGTTTCTGTTGTACTGCCTGGTGGTCACCCATTCCCTTCCTTCCTCAAGTCCCTGTATCTGCGGTGTGACCACCTCTCTAAACGTGCTATTCACGATGCTCTCAGACTCGCGGATGCTCCACAGTGTCCCCAGCCGCCGTTCCAGCTCTGAAACTCGAGCTTCCAATGCAGAGAGAGCTGTGAAATCACAGTCACTGCAGAGAGAGCTGTGAAATCACAGTCACTGCAGAGAGAGCTGTGAAATCACAGTCACTGCAGAGAGAGCTGTGAAATCACAGTCACTGCAGAGAGAGTGATAAAGTCCTCGTTTCCTGCTGGGGGGAGATTATGCTTCAAGTTGTGTGAAACTATAGTTCAGCTGACTCACGTTATCACCTCAGTGCACAACTGTTCTCCTAACGCCTGTTGAGTTAATGCTGTTATTCAAACCTTGGGGTTTTCACCAGCTCTGTGCCAATTTAAGCAGATTTGCTGGTAATATTTTATAACTTATAACTAAATGTCATCTCCATTTGTCATCCTTAATTGTCTTTTGATCTCATTTAAAGATGCCAGAGGTGACCTATTCCTAAGAGTGTTTGCCACTTGTAAAGTATAGTCGTAATGACACTTACTTTAAAAGTTAAAATCTGTGGTAGAGGAAAATGTTGCCCAAAAAAAGCTGGAAATACATTTTTTGAATAAATTGCTTCATTAAACATTTTATACCAAAATCCAAATCATCTACCTATACCAGGCCTGTCATTTTATCATCAGTTCCTAGCTGATTCGCTGCACCCTTACTGCTTTCTGCTTCTCTTGGTATTTCACTGCCTGTACATCCAGCTCCTGCTGCATCCGATGGCGAGCAGCATCCATCGCTCCCTGCCGCCTCAGAATTAATATAAAGCAGTGAAGATAATCCTGACTCTAAAACATTGACTGTGTGTATTAGCATTGACTGTGTGTATTTGCATTGACTGTGTGTATTAGCATTGACTGTGTGTATTAGCATTGACTGTGTGTATTAGCATTGACTGTGCGTATTAGCATTGACTGTGCGTATTAGCATTGACTGTGCGTATTAGCATTGACTGTGCGTATTTGCATTGACTGTGCGTATTAGCATTGACTGTGTGTATTAGCATTGACTGTGTGTATTAGCATTGACTGTGTGTATTAGCATTGACTGTGTGTATTAGCATTGATGTCCTTGTTCATTTTTGCTGACACATTGACCATTTTGTGTGAAAGAATGGTCGATGACTGTGAGCACTTACCTCCTCTCAGGGGCTTCTTATCGGATTTGGGTTTCGCTGAACTCGGTGCACTGGATTCTGACTCCTGATGTTAAACAAAAATAAAACAATTAGCCATCGTATAACCACAACTAATCAAGATTAGGCAGTGGTCATTATAAACATCTTACTCATGAATAATAACTAAACATAACAGCACGTTACAGGATGGAGTTTTGTTCTCTTCCGGGTGCTCTTTCCTTCTTGCATATTTTCCCACGCTTCGATTTTCTCTCTCCTCTTCTCTTCTTCAATCTGCATAGAACAACAATAACTTCAACCACCACGGCATCACACAAGTAAATTCTTCATTACCTCTTTACTCTTGTCCTCTCTGCCCCTATTTATAAATTCCAAAATACAATTTTAACGCCCATATAGATCTGCACTCTGATTCTCAGCAGGTAATGTATTTATGGCCTTCAGTTTCCTTACACCTTCACCGTCTTTCCAATGAGGGCACTCTCCTATTCCTGGTATTGCTTCCAAAAATCTCTCACTGATCCACATTAAATTTTACCCCCTGTCTGCCCATTCTGTTCACTTGATGCAATTTACACTTCAGTCTGTTTGCTAACCCTCTTAGAATTATAGAATCTTACAGTACAGCCACTCAGCTAACTGTGCCAGTGCTAGGTCTCGGAAAAAGCCCTCAAATTAGTCCCGCTCCTCTCTTCTTTCCCTGTAACACTACAATTTTGCCTCTTCCAACCATTTATCCAGTTCCCTTTTGAAAGTTACAATTGATTTTGCTTACACCAGCCTTTCAGGCAGCACGTTCCAACCTGCCAGAGCACAACTTACTCCCCGTTAAACAAAACTTCTCCTCAGCTGGTTCTTCACCCCAATTTTCTTGAATGTGTCCCCACTGGTAACTGAACTTCCTGCCAGTCAAAACACATAAGTATCTTTGATAAATCGTGAAATTGTGCTTCCTTGTACTAAAATCCAAATCATCTACCTATACCAGGCCTGTTAATTTATCATCAGTTCCTAGCTGATTCGCTGCACCCTTACTTCTTTCTGCTTCTCTCGATATTTCGCTGCCTGTTCATCCAGCTCCTGCTGCATCCGATGGCGAGCAGCATCCATCGCTCCCTGTCGCCTTAGAATTAATGATGGTTCTAATTTCAAAGAGAATAAAACAGTTCAATAAGCTGCACATGTTTAATGAAGCAATTTATTCAAAAAATGTACTTCCAGCTTTTCTTAGGCAACATTTTCCTCTACCACAGATTTTAACTTTTAAAGTAAGTGTCATTACGACTATACTTTACAAGTGGCAAACACTCTTAGGAATAGGTCACCTCTGGCATCTTTAAATGAGATTAAAAGATAATTAAGGATGACGAATGAAGATGATTTTTAATTCAACCATCCAGATTTTAAAATCTCCCTCTTCACCCCAGATCCAATTGGTTAGTGAATTCTCTGCTATATTTGGAAGTCCATTTCACATATTGGTTACTGTGCCATCCACTATAAAATTAAGGTTTAATTGCTAAAAGGTCCAAAAGCAAAAAAACATGGAGATTTATCTTTTATCGCAGTTTCTCTGTCACCATCGTTTTACTTATATTGAAGCTAGTTAGTTCTTCAATAATGAAACCAAAATGCTGGAAATACTCAGCAGGTCTGGCAGCATCTGTGGAGAAAGAAACAGAGTTAACGTTTCGAGTCCAAAATGACTCCTCTCTGGAACTGAAGAGGTGGAAATATGATGAGTTTTATGCTGTTGCAAAAGGGGGAGGGGTGGGTGCAGCAAAACAGAAGGTCAAGGAAATTGAGGATGGGGGAAATTAAAATGACAAAGATGTCATGGGACTTAGTGTTGGATAAGACAGTTTTGGATACACTGAAGATTTCGGATGGTGGAAGATGGGAGAGCCATCAGGGAGCATAGAGGTAGCAAAGGTGCAGGTCAGCTGAGGCATGAGACGGGCGACGTTATGATGGTGGAAGTAGGCACTCTTAGAAATGCTCAGAGGCTCAGCTAAGGATAAAACAGTCTCTTCAGCCTGGATCTAATTGTAAGTCCCTCCCCCACTGGAAGAAATGTTTTTTCTCCATCTTCTCAAATCCTTTAATCACATTAAACAGCAATTAATCACCTCAATTTCTAGATGTAAGGGAGTACAAATCTAGTCTAGGCTCCTTGTAATTTAACACTTTTAGCTCTGGTTATTATTGCGGTGAATCTGCACTGCACTCCCTCCAAAGACAATCCATAGTTCCTGAGGAATGGTGTCCAGAACTGATTCAATACCCCAGATGGGATTGAACTGGAGCTCTGTACAATTGTAACATAACTTCCACCCATTTGTATTCCAGCTGTCCTAAAATAAATGCTCACATTCTATTAGCCTTTTAAATATTTTTGTACCCGTCTGCTAACTTTTAGTAATTTCTGTATATGGACACTCGAATCTCTGCTCCTCCATAGTTCCTAGTATCTTACCATTTAGGAAATACTCTGTTCTCAGGTCCAAAGTGGATGATCTCTTACTTCCTCACGATGAATGTGCCACTATTTGGCCCAGTCTGATTCAATGGAAGAATGAAGTGAGGTAGAGCTGAGTGTCCTCAACCTACATATCCCTATCCACAGACGGTGTTGCAAGAAATGGCATGTAGCTGAGGAAGATGGATGCTTGGGGGTTGCCATGGTGACAGTGTAGGGATAGGTCAGGAGCCATTTTCTCTTCTCTCGCTCTGCTCTGTCTCCTCCCTTTCAACCTCTTTCTTTGCCTTGTTAGTGTTATGTTCTCCTTGTTTCAGTTCCGCATCCCTGTTCCTTTATTTCTCCTTTTTCTGTTTAGCTCTCACTCTCCTTTGTCTCTCCTGCAGCTTTGTAGGGATCAACTGGAAGTGGAGGGTAAAGTGAGTCCAATCGCTGAATAAGCGTCGAGAAAGAGGGGAAGGTGGGAGAAAGGCAGGAGGGGGAGGCAGCCCAGGGCTCCCACAGGTGACACATCTTGGCAAAAATTGTAGGAAACATACAAGAAAATCATTAAATCACGATTGTACTGAAGAAATGGACTTACTGCAAGAAACAAACTACAGCCAAACATAAGGCCGTCCGTAGCTACCAGCAGCTTTCAAGATTCATTGGGTTATTTTTAAATTTTTGAAAGAATTTATTGGTTCACGGGATGTGGGCGTCACTGGCCAGGCCAGCATTTATTGCCCATCCCTAATTGCCCTCGAGAAGATAGTTCTGAGCTGACTTCTGCTGCAGTCACAGTGCTGGTAGGAAAGGAGTTCCAGGATTTTGACCCAGCAACAATGAAGGAACGGCGATATATTTCCAAGTCAGGATGGTGAGTGACTTGGAGGGGAACTTCCAGGTGGTGGTGTTTCCATGTATCTGCTGCTCTTGTCCTGCAAGGTGGTAGAGGTCATGGGTTTGGAAGGTTCTGTCAAAGGAACCTTGGTGAGATGCTGCAGTGCATTTTGTAGATGGTACACACTGCTACCACTGTGCATTAGTATGGAGGAAGTGAATGTTTAAGGTGATGGATGGGATGCAAATCAGTGGGCTGCTTTGTCCTGGATGGTGTCAAGCTTCTTGAGTGTTGTTGGAGCTGCACTCATCCAGGCAAGTGGAGAGTAATACATTACACTCCTGACTTGTACCTTGTAGATGGTGGACAGGCTTTGGGGAGTCAGGAGGTGAGTTACTCTCTGCAGAATTCCCAGCCCCTGACTGCTCTTGTAGCCACAGGATTTATATGGCTGGTCCAGTTCAGTTTCTGGTCAATGGTAACCCCCAGAATGTTGCTAATGGGTAATGCCATTGAATGTCAAGGGGCGATGGTTGGATTCTCTCTTGTTGGAGATGGTCATTGCCTGGCACTTGTGTGGTGCGAATGTTACTTCCCACCTTTCAGCCAAAGCCTGGATATTGTCCAGGTCTTGCTGCACATGCGCATGGGCTGCTTCAGTATCTGAGGAATCATGAATGGTGCTGAACATTGTGCAATCATCAACGAACATCCCCACTTCTGACCTTATGATGGAGGGAAGGTCATTGATGAAGCAGCTGAAGATGGTTGGGCCTAGGGCATTACCCTGAGGAATTCCTGCAGTGATGTCCTGGGACTGAGATGATTGACCTCCTACAACCATAATAAACGTCCTTTGTGCTGGGTATGACTCCAACCTGTGGAGAGTTTTCCCCTGATTCCCATCGACTTCAGTTTTCCTAGGGCTCCTTGGTGTCAAAGACAGTATTTCTACCTCACCTTTTGAATTCAACTATTTTGTCCATAGAACCAAAGAACACTACAGCACAGAAAACAGGCCATTCGGCCCTTCTAGTCTGTGCCGAAATATTATTCCGCTAGTCCCATTGACCTGCACCTAGTCCATAACCCTCCAGACCTCTCCCATCCATGTATCTATCCAATTTATTCTTAAAACTTAAGAGTGAGCCCGCATTCACCACGTCAGATGGTAGCTCGTTCCACACTCTCACCACTCTCTGAGTGAAGAAGTTCCCCCTAATGTTCCCCCTAAACCTTTCCCCTTTGTGGAAGAACAAAATACATCTACAGGTCAACTAAGGGTTAAACAGTTAAAACCATAGTGGAATACTACAGCACAGTTCCCTCTTTTGTTCTAGCAGGTACACCTGCAGCTGCCAGCTGATTGAGCAGGAGGGGAGAAAGGGGAGTGTCATGGGCAGGCTTCCTGGAGTCCTTGAGACGGGTCTGGGATGTCTGCCCCCAACACAAAGAGACAGGATCAAGCAATGGTCATCTGTTCTCTAGAGTGTACACCCCCTAGCACTAAAGATAAGGTCAAGCATGGTTATCTATTCTCTGTCTCACTTTTTATTACTACGTGAGCCTCCCCCAATATCCTGTATAGTCATAAACTTAGAATAGACTAATTGTGTGACAATGATTCTCAATGTAATTGATCATTGAAGGTTAGACAGTCTTATCACCTTCAAGCTCTTTGATATGTACAATTTCTGCTGTAAATATGTGTGTGCTCTGATGCTTCCTCAGAGTGTCAGCTAGCTCCATTGTATGCTGCTGGGCTCTCCGTGATATCACGATTAATAAAGGTTTCCGAGACAAACCTCCTGGGTCTGAGTGTTCACTCCGATTTCCGCGACACCCTTTCACCCTAAAGCCATATCCTCTCATGTTTATCTCTCCTAATCTAAGTGGAAAGAGCCTACTCGCATTTACTCTGTCTATACCCCTCATAATTTTGTAAACTTCTATCAAATCTCCCCTCATTCTTCCACGCTCCAAGGAATAAAGTCCTAACCTGTTTAATCTTTCCCTGTAACTCAATTCCTTAAGACCCGGCTACATCCTAGTAAATCTTCTCTGCATTCTCTCAATCTTACTGATATCCTTCCTGTAGTTAGGCGACCAGAACTGCACACAATACTCCAAAGTTGGCCTCACCAATGTTTTATACAACCTCACCATAACATTCCAACTCCTATACTCAATACTTTGATTTATGAAGGCCAGTATGCCAAAAGCTTTCTTTACAACCTTGTCTACCTGTGACGTCACTTTCAGGGAATTATGTATCTGAACTCCCAGATCCCTTTGTTCCTCCGCACTCCTCAGTGCCCTACCATTTATTGTGTATGTCCTACCTTGGTTTGACCTTCCAAAATGTAACACCTCACACTTTTCTGCATTAAATTCCATCTGCCATTTTCTGGCCCATTTTTCCAGTTGGTCCAGATCCCTCTGCAAGCTTTGAAAGCCTTCCTCGTTGTCCACAACGCCTCCAATCTTAGTGTCATCAGCAAACTTGCTGATCCAATTCACCACATTATCATCCAAATCATTGATATAGACAACAAACAACAATGGTCCCAGTACAGATCCCTGAGGTACACCACTAGTCACAGACCATGTTTGAACTAAGACTGTAATGAGGACAGGAGTGGCCCTGGCAGAACCAAACTGAGTGTCAGTGAGCAGATTGTTTCTGAGTAGGTGGTGTCTGGGACGTAGAGTAGTCAAGTAACAACAAATCAATGAGACAGTTCTCCTAATTTTGGCACAAGCCCCCAGATGTTAGTAACGAGGACTTTGCAGATCGACAAGGCTGGCTTTGCCTTTGTCATTTCCAGTGCCCAGATTGATGCCAGGTGGTCCGTCTGGTGTCATTCCTTTCAGATTTCGTAGCGGTTTGATACAACTGAGTGGCTTGCTAATCTATTTCAGAGGGCATCTAAGAATCAACCACATTGCTGTGGGTCTGGACTTTCATGTAGGCCAGACCAGGTAATGACGGCAGATTTCCTTCCCTAAAGGACATTAGTGAACCAGATGGGTTTTTACAATAATCGACAATGGTTTCATGGTCACCGTTACTAAGACTAGCTTTTAATTCCAGATTTATGAATTGAATTTAAATTCCACCATCTGCTGTGCTGAGATTTGAACCCATGTCCCCAGAGCATTAGCCCGGGCCTCAGGATTACCTGTCCATTGATTCTACTCATTCAGGTTTAAAAGTTACAAATTCATAAAATAATCCAAAAGTGTGTGACTGATGCCCAATCTCATTCTAGAATCTATTATTTCACTAGATTAAAGGCAAAATGACAAGTTTAAAACACATTCAGAAAGATGAGAAGTTGACAAAAGAAAAGTTCACTCGAAAATATAAATAAGGCATCATTTGTACCGAGCTGGGCCTCTGAAGCCTGTGTCCACTTGTGGCTTCTTGACTGCAGCATCCCATTGATTTTCTGCAGGATGAAGTAGATGGCGATGGAGCTGAAGAGGATGTACCAGCCATATTCAGACAGGATGTGCAGCACCTGTGTCGCTGAAAGGAAAACAGAATCAACTGCTGACACTTTACTCAGCTGGGAAAATCATAAGAACAAATAACCGAGCTCAGGTCTGCTCATTATAGTCTTATTTATGTCAGTTTATTAAAATCTGGCATGTTGTGCAGTGTCCCTGCAGAACAGGGGCAGATGGAGGAGGTAAAGCAGTTTCAGTTCCTGCTCCTGATCCCACCAGTGATCCCTGCTGGATTTGGGATGAGAATGTCCTCAGGTTCCCTTACTTTCTCAACTCTCAAAGTTCTGGACAATTGGCAAACCTGGGGAGTAGTACCCCACAGACGGGCAAAATCAGCAGGGGCCAAACTCCCAACTCTAAACCAACCCAGAAATCTGAACCAATGCAAAGACTCAAAGAGAATCAATGACAAATTAGGGAGGTGCTGATTCAGTGTTGTCTGCTCACCCACAACCTTTCAGCATCTTTCCATCGACTGCTTCCCCATTGCCCCCATACCCTGGTCAACCCCCAACCATCCCGTTTCCTCTCACTGATCCTTCTGCCCACTGCCTGCCTCAGCAACCTGCAGTCTCTCCCATTCCCCCTGCTTCCCAAACCTCCCACACCGTGACATCAGCAAAATGCACTCCTTATACCAAGCTGCATCTCCCACAGCACCACCCAAGCTACCCCATTCCCGCGCCAAGGATTCCCACCCCCCTCACTGCAACCTCAACAGGCAAAGGAAATAAACTGCGTTTGCTGATTTACACAATTCACAAGATATAATTCACCTTCTCAAGGGCAATTAGGGATGGGCAATAAATGCTGGCCCAGCCAGCGAAGCCCATGAATGAATAAAAAAAATCAACAAAAACAGTTTCAGAAATGCTCTATCAATGACTTCTAGTTATTTCAACACAAATGGCACACACTCAATCCAATCCATGAGGAATTCAGATGCTTTATAGATATAGCCTAATACATCTTATCCAGTTGCAGCATTACTTTCATGATTGGTGATAATTGCCTGTCTGTACATGTTCTTCACCTTGATATTATTGTTGATTTTGTTCACAGGTAGTACTTGACTAATTGACTATTTTTGATGAAATAACAGAGAAGTTTGATGAAGTGAACACAATGGATATTGTCCATATGGGTTTTAAGAAAGCGTTTGACAAAGATCCAATATTGGTTAATAAAACTGTGGCACGTGAAATGGGAGGGTCAGTGTCAACTTGGATAAAAATACTGGCTTAAGGACTGAATACAGCGAATTGTGGGAAATAGCTATTTTTCAGACTGGAAGATGGTAGACAGTCGTGTTATATAAAATTACTTGGATATGGGAATACAGAGTGAAATTTCAAAATTTGCTGATGGTACCAAACTTGGAGTGGCAAACAGTGAGGATAATACCAATTGACTACAACAAGGCATAGGCAGGCTAGCAGAATGGGCAGACAAATGGGAAGAATTTTTGTTTACACAGTGAGTGGTAATGAGTGGTGGAAGTGGAAACAATTGATGATTTCAAAAGGATATTGGATGGGCACTTGAAGGAAATAAACTGGCAGAGCTGAGAGGATAGAGCGAGGGGCGAAGGAGACTGACTGGATTGTTTGCCAGTGAGCTGGTATGGCTGCAATGGGCAAAATGGCCTCCTTCTGTGCCATATTGACCACGACACATTATGAACACAAAATATAAACATTATATGTTTAAAAAATCAGTAGTTAAAGAATCTTATCTGAAAGGTAAGGCAGTTGAACCAAGAGCAGATACTCAGCTACACTTTCACTCATCAAAGGGGCATTGAAATTGACACATCGGTAACCCAGTTCCAGCACCCATCCCTCCAATTTCCCCACCTCCACCCCCCTCTCGCCCCCTCATCCCCACCCCCTCATTCCCACCCCCTCCCCCCCCACCCCATCCCCCTCCCCCCCCACCCCCCATCCCATCCCCCTCCCCCCAATCCCATCCCCCCCCCAATCCCATTCCCCCCCAATCCAATCCCCCCCATCCCATCCCCATCCCCCTCCACCCCCCCTCAATCCCAACCCCCTCCACCACCCCCCAATCCCATCCCATCCCCCTCCCCCCCACCCCCCCCATCCCATCCCCCTCCCCCCCACCCCCCCCATCCCATCCCCCTCCCCCCCACCCCCCCATCCCATCCCCCTCCCCCCCACCCCCCCCATCCCATCCCCCCCACCCCCCCATCCCATCCCCCCTCCCCCCCACCCCCCCATCCCATCCCCCTCTCCCCCCCCACCCCACCCATCCCATCCCCCTCCCCCCCACCCCCCATCCCATCCCCCCTCCCCCCACCCCCCCATCCCATCCCCCCCTCCCCCCCACCCCCCCATCCCATCCCCCCCTCCCCCCCACCCCCCCATCCCATCCCCCCCTCCCCCCCACCCCCCCATCCCATCCCCCCCCCTCCCCCCCACCCCCCCATCCCATCCCCCCCCCCCCCACCCCATCCCCCCCCTCCCCCCACCCCATCCCCCCCCTCCCCCCACCCCCCATCCCATCCCCCTCCCCCCCCACCCCATCCCATCCCCCTCCCCCCCCCACCCCATCCCATCCCCCTCCCCCCCCCACCCATCCCATCCCCCTCCCCCCCCCACCCCATCCCATCCCCCTCCCCCTCCCCCAATCCCATCCCCCTCCCCCTCCCCCCAATCCCATCCCCCTCCCCCCCCACCCAATCCCATCCCCCTCCCCCCCACCCAATCCCATCCCCCTCCCCCCCCACCCAATCCCATCCCCCTCCCCCCCCACCCAATCCCATCCCCCTCCCCCCCCACCCAATCCCATCCCCCTCCCCCTCCCCCTCCCCCCAATCCCATCCCCCTCCCCCTCCCCCCAATCCCATCCCCCTCCCCCTCCCCCCAATCCCATCCCCCTCCCCCTCCCCCCAATCCCATCCCCCTCCCCCTCCCCCTCCCCCAATCCCATCCCCCTCCCCCTCCCCCCAATCCCATCCCCCTCCCCCTCCCCCCAATCCCATCCCCCTCCCCCTCCCCCCAATCCCATCCCCCTCCCCCTCCCCCTCCCCCTCCCCCCAATCCCATCCCCCTCCCCCTCCCCCCAATCCCATCCCCCTCCCCCTCCCCCCAATCCCATCCCCCTCCCCCTCCCCCCAATCCCATCCCCCTCCCCTCCCCCCTCCCCCCAATCCCATCCCCCTCCCCCTCCCCCTCCCCCTCCCCCCAATCCCATCCCCCTCCCCCTCCCCCTCCCCCCAATCCCATCCCCCTCCCCCTCCCCCTCCCCCAATCCCATCCCCCTCCCCCTCCCCCTCCCCCCAATCCCATCCCCCTCCCCCCAATCCCATCCCCCTCCCCCTCCCCCTCCCCCCAATCCCATCCCCCTCCCCCCAATCCCATCCCCCTCCCCCTCCCCCCAATCCCATCCCCCTCTCCGCCCCCTCATCCCCACCCCCACCCCCTCTCTGCCCCCACCTCATCCCCACCCCGATCCCCCTCCCCCTCTCTCTATACCTGTCCCTGTCTCGGTCTCTGTTCCCGGCTCCTCCATTGCTCCGTTTCCGGTAACAAGCGAATCTTCCGCTCCTCTCCGCCAATCAGAAGCGGCGCTGACGTGGCCCAACCTCAAGGGGAAGTTCAAACCCTTAAAGGGGCAATTCCAGCTGGAGAGTGTGGGCCCCACAGCTGGGCCAGAGCCTCAGCCTACCCCCTGGGTGCGACATCCCAAAAATACTTACTGTGTTCAGGGAATGTCACATCCCCACCGACCCCGCAATAAATACTAGGACACAGGATATTCGCCTGTGGGATGCATGACTGCTGAGACAGTTCTTGTTCAAAAAATCATAGAATGGTTACACAAGGAGACCATTCAGCCCACTGTGTCTGTGCCAGCCCTCTGAAGGAGCAATTCATCACATCCCAATCTCCCACTTTCTCTCCATAACCTGCATTCGTCCTTGCCAGATAATAAGCCAATTCATAATCAATGCCTCGATTAAACCTACCTCCACAACACACTCAAGCCTTTATTGAGTTATTATTGATTGATTTGAGTTATTATTGATTTGAGTACAGGAGTAAAGATGTCTTGCTGCAATTATATAGAGCTGTGGTGAGAGTGCACCTGGAGTATCATGTGCAGTTTTGGTCTCCTTACCCAAGGAAGGTTATATTTGCCATAGACAGACTGTAACAAAGGTGTACCAGACTGATTCCTGGGATAGCAGGATTGTCCTATGAGGATAGATTGAGGAGACTGGGCCTTTATTCCTAGAGTTTAGAAGGGTGAGGCGCAACCTCTTTGATATATACAAAATTCTTCCAGGGCTCGACTGTGTAGATGCAGGAAGGATGTTACCCCTGGATGGAAGTTCTAGGGACGGGGGACAAATTCTCAGAATGAGAGGTAGGCCATGTAGGATGGAGATGAGGAGGAATTTCTTCATACAGATGGTGATAAATCTTTGGAATTCTCTACCTTCTGAGCTGTGGAGGCTCAGCCATTGAGCATGTGCAAGACAGCATGTGTTGCCCATCCCTGGATTGCCCTTGATCCGAGTGTCTTGCTGGGCCATTTCAGAAGGCAGTAAAGAGTCCACCACATTTCTGTGCAACTGGAATCAAAAGTAGGCTGAGGATAGAAGATTTCCTCCCAAAGGACATTAGTGAACCAGATGGGTTTTCACAATAATTGACGATAGTTTCATGGTCACCATTAATGAGACTAGCTTTATATTCCAGAATTATTAATTGAATTTAAATCTCACCAGTTGTGTTGGTAGGATTTAAACCCATGTCCCCAGGCTGGGCCTCAGGATTACTAACCAGTGATATTACCACTATACCACAATCTCCCCATATCTCCCAACATATTCCTTATGTTCCAATCCAGATCCTAACTACTCGTTGCATGAAACAGTTTTTTCTCATGGCTCCATTGTTTGTTTTGCCAATTACCTTAAATCTGTGCCCTCTGGTTCTCGATCCTTTCATGGGAACAGTTTCTCCCTATGTACTCTGTCCAGACCCCTCATGATTTTGAATACCTCTATCAAATCTCGTCTCAACCTTCTCTTCTCCAATGAAAACCGTCCCAACTTTTCCAATTTATCTCCTTGGCTGAAGTCCCTCATCCCTGGAAGCATTGTCACAAATCTTTTCTGCACCCTCTATAATGCCTTCACATCCTTCCTAAAGTGTGCTGCCCAGAACTGGACACAATATTTCAGCTGAGGCCAAACCAGTGTTTCATACAGGTTTATCATTAATTCCTTGCTCTTGTGCTCTATGGCCCTATTAATAAAGCCCAGGATCCCATATGTTTTATTAAGTGCTCTTTCATCCTTGACTGATTTTATGCACATAAACATCCAGGTCCCTCTGCTCTTGCACCCTCTTTAGCATTGTACCCTTTATTTCATATTATCTGTCTGTGCTCTTTCTAGCAAAATGAATCACTTAAATTTCTCTGCATTGAACTTCAGCTGCCACTTGTCCACCCATCCCACTAACTTGTCTATGTTCTTTTGAAGTTCTAACCATCGTCCTCAAGTTTTGTATCATCCTCAAATTTTGCAATTGTGCCCTTTACACCAAGGTGTATGTCATTAATATATATCAGGAAGAGAAAGCGTCCGAACACAGACTCCTGGACGACTCCACTATAAAACTTCCTCCATTAACTACCCTGTTTCCTGTCACTCAGCCAATTTCGTATCCATGTTGCTAATTTCATGAGCTACAACTTTGATCACAAGTCTGTTGTGCGGCACTTTTGGAAGTCCATGTACACCACATCAGCAGTATTGCCCTTATCAACCCTCTGCTAACTCTTCAAAAAAAAAAGGCCAGCAAGTTAACTAAACACGATTTTCCCCTAAGAAATCCATGCAGACTTTCCTTCATTAACCTGCATTTGTCCATGTGACTATGAATTTTTTCCTGAATATAGTTTCTAGAAGCTTCCCCACAGCCAAGATTATACTGATTGGCCTACAGTTCCTGAACAAAAACAGAATTACCTGGAAAAACTCAGCAGGTCTGGCAGCATCGGCGGAGAAGAAAAGAGTTGATGTTTCAAGTCCTCACGACCCTTCGGCAGAACTGAGTGAAGTTAGGAGAGGGGTGAAATATAAGCTGGTTTAAGGTGGGGGGGGTGGGGACAGAGAAGTTGGGGTGGGGGGAGAGAGAAGTTGTGGGGGGGGTGGGGTGGACCCCCCCCCCACCCCCAACATCTCTCTACCCCCACCCCAACTTCTCTCTCTCTCTCTCCACCCCCCCCACCTTAAACCAGCTTATATTTCACCCCTCTCCTAACTTCACTCAGTTCTGTTGAAGGGTCATGGGGACTTGAAACATCAACTCTTTTCTTCTCCGCCGATGCTGCCAGACCTGCTGAGTTTTTCCAGGTAATTCTGTTTTAGTTTTGGATTTCCAGCATCCGCAGTAGTTTTTTGTTTTTATCTACAGTTCCTGAGCTTATCTTTACACCCTCCTTTGAACAAGGGTGTAACATTTGCAATTCTCCAGTCCTCCGGGATCACCCCTGAGATCAGAGTTGCGAGAAGCATTTCATAACTGAAGCCAAGCTCACCTCTCAGCCAGGACTAACATTCTTGCTTTCAACTACTTCCACGTTCTTTATAATGTGGGATTGAAGAAGAACTTGACTCTGGTTTTAACAGGAGGTGGATGATGCAATCCTCAGTGTCTGGAGCAGTGATACACATTAAGTACTGAGACCCAAGGGAAACAGCACAAGTTAATGAAGGCCTTGTACCATCAATCAGTCTCTGCGGCTGAACAGAGCATTTGACCTCATGAAGCAGATAAAATGGACACTATATTTGGTACATTCAGCCATGTTACTTTCCTGTTAACCATCATGTAAAGAAGCTGCCTGCTATTCTGGGGATTTCATTGTTTTGTCCATTTTGTGTTTTCTTTCCACAAGTATTCATACCTTGGGAAAGCAGCGCTCCCCTCTACCTCACTCCACCATGTTCATCTCACACTAACACTCAATCAGGCTGCATTAATCTTTCACGGACCCTCACTCCTTGTTAATCTCCATCTAACTGTCACTCTGTGTTAATCACTCTCTTACCCTCACTCCACTGTGTAAATATGTCTCTAACCTACATTCCAAGAGTCTCTCTAACCTTCGCTTCCTGTGTTAATCTCTGTACTTGTCAAGAATAAGTGAGAAAATGGCACAAAATACAAGAAAACTGACCTAAAGGATTCAACAACCAAAGTTCCGATATTGATCAGCGCCCTGTGTGCCACATTTAAAGAGAGAGGAGCAGTGGGGCCATTAACAGTGAGAGAGAGAGAGAGAGAGAGAGGAGCAGTGGGGCCATTAACAGCGAGAGAGAGAGAGAGGAGCAGTGGGGCTATTAACAGTGAGAGAGAGAGAGAGAGAGAGAGGAGCAGTGGGGCCATTAACAGAGAGAGAGGAGCAGTGGGGCTATTAACAGAGAGAGAGGAGCAGTGGGGCTATTAACAGAGAGAGAGGAGCAGTGGGGCCATTAACGGAGAGAGATGAGCAGTGGGGCCATTAACAGTGAGAGAGAGAGACAGAGGAGCAGTGGGGCTATTAACAGTGAGAGAGAGAGAGAGGAGCAGTGGGGCCATTAACAGTGAGAGAGAGAGAGAGAGAGAGAGAGAGAGAGGAGCAGTGGGGCCATTAACAGAGAGAGAGAGAGAGAGGAGCAGTGGGGCCATTAACAGTGAGAGAGAGAGGAGCAGTGGGGCCATTAACAGTGAGAGAGAGAGAGGAGCAGTGGGGCCATTAACAGTGAGAGAGAGAGAGAGAGAGAGAGGAGCAGTGGGGCCATTAACAGAGAGAGAGAGAGAGAGAGAGAGAGAGAGGAGCAGTGGGGCCATTAACAGTGAGAGAGAGAGAGAGAGAGAGAGGAGCAGTGGGGCCATTAACAGAGAGAGAGAGAGAGAGGAGCAGTGGGGCCATTAACAGAGAGAGAGGAGCAGTGGGGCCATTAACAGAGAGAGAGGAGCAGTGGGGCCATTAACGGAGAGAGATGAGCAGTGGGGCCATTAACAGTGAGAGAGAGAGACAGAGGAGCAGTGGGGCTATTAACAGTGAGAGAGAGAGAGAGGAGCAGTGGGGCCATTAACAGTGAGAGAGAGAGAGAGAGAGGAGCAGTGGGGCCATTAACAGAGAGAGAGAGAGAGAGAGAGAGGAGCAGTGGGGCCATTAACAGTGAGAGAGAGAGGAGCAGTGGGGCCATTAACAGTGAGAGAGAGGAGCAGTGGAGCCATTAACAGTGAGAGAGAGAGAGAGAGAGAGAGGAGCAGTGGGGCCATTAACAGAGAGAGAGAGAGAGAGAGAGAGAGAGAGGAGCAGTGGGGCCATTAACAGTGAGAGAGAGAGAGAGAGAGAGAGGAGCAGTGGGGCCATTAACAGAGAGAGAGAGAGAGAGGAGCAGTGGGGCCATTAACAGAGAGAGAGGAGCAGTGGGGCCATTAACAGAGAGAGAGGAGCAGTGGGGCCATTAACAGAGAGAGAGGAGCAGTGGGGCCATTAACAGAGAGAGAGGAGCAGTGGGGCCATTAACAGTGAGAGAGGAGCAGTGGGGCCATTAACAGAGAGAGAGGAGCAGTGGGGCCATTAACAGTGAGAGAGAGAGAGAGAGAGAGGAGCAGTGGGGCCATTAACAGTGAGAGAGAGAGAGAGGAGCAGTGGGGCCATTAACAGAGAGAGAGAGAGAGAGGAGCAGTGGGGCCATTAACAGTGAGAGAGAGAGAGAGGAGCAGTGGGGCCATTAACAGTGAGAGAGAGAGAGAGGAGCAGTGGGGCCAATAACAGTGAGAGAGAGAGAGAGAGAGAGAGGAGCAGTGGGGCCATTAACAGTGAGAGAGAGAGAGAGAGAGAGGAGCAGTGGGGCCATTAACAGAGAGAGAGAGAGAGAGAGGAGCAGTGGGGCCATTAACAGAGAGAGAGGAGCAGTGGGGCTATTAACAGAGAGAGAGGAGCAGTGGGGTCATTAACAGTGAGAGAGGAGCAGTGGGGCCATTAACAGAGAGAGAGGAGCAGTGGGGCCATTAACAGTGAGGGAGAGAGAGAGGAGCAGTGGGGCCATTAACAGTGAGAGAGAGAGAGAGAGAGAGAGAGGAGCAGTGGGGCCATTAACAGTGAGAGAGAGAGAGGAGTAGTGGGGCCATTAACAGTGAGAGAGAGAGAGAGGAGCAGTGGGGCCAATAACAGTGAGAGAGAGAGAGAGAGAGGAGCAGTGGGCCCATTAACAGTGAGAGAGGAGCAGTGGGCCCATTAACAGTGAGAGAGGAGCAGTGGGCCCATTAACAGTGAGAGAGGAGCAGTGGGCCCATTAACAGAGAGAGAGGAGCAGTGGGCCCATTAACAGTGAGAGAGGAGCAGTGGGGCCATTAACAGTGAGAGAGGAGCAGTGGGGCCATTAACAGTGAGAGAGGAGCAGTGGGGTCATTAACAGTGAGAGAGGAGCAGTGGGGTCATTAACAGTGAGAGAGGAGCAGTGGGCCCATTAAGAGAGAGAGAGGAGCAGTGGGGCCATTAACAGTGAGAGAGGAGCAGTGGGCCCATTAACAGTGAGAGAGGAGCAGTGGGGCCATTAACAGTGAGAGAGGAGCAGTGGGGTCATTAACAGTGAGAGAGGAGCAGTGGGGTCATTAACAGTGAGAGAGGAGCAGTGGGCCCATTAAGAGAGAGAGAGGAGCAGTGGGGCCATTAACAGTGAGAGAGGAGCAGTGGGGCCATTAACAGTGAGAGACAGAGAGCGAGAGAGAGAGGAGCAGTTATGGGGTGGCGATGGTGTAATGGTATCGCTGCACTACTGATCCAGAGACCCAGGTTGCACACCACTTGGAGGAAGCACTGAGGGTGGCAAGTGCACAGAATGTACTCTGGGTGGGGGACTTCAATGCCCATCACCAAGAGTGGCTCGGTAGCACCACTACTGACCGAGCTGGCTGAGTCTGAAAGGATATAGCTGCTAGACTGCGTCTGCGGCAGGTGGTGAGGGAACCAACAAGAGGGAAAACTAGTTGACCTCATCCTCACCAACCTGCCTGCCACAGTTGCATCTGTCCATGAGAGTATCGGTAGGAGTGACCTCTGAACAGTCCTTGTGGAGATGAAGTCCGTCCTTCACATTGAGGATACTCTCCATCGTGTTGTGTGGCACTACCACCTGCTAAATGGAATAGGTTTCAAACAGATCTAGTAACTCAAGTCTGGGCATCCATGAGGCGCTGTGGGCCATCAGCAGCAGCAGAATTACACTCGAAAACAATCTGTAACTTCATGGTCCAGCATATCCCCCACTCTACCATTACCATCAAGCCAGGGGTTCAAATCTGGTTCAATGAAAAGTGCAGGAGGCCATGCCAGGAGCAGCACCAGGCATACCTAAAAATGAGGTGTCAACCTGGTGAAGCTATTACACAGGATTACTTGTGTGCCAGACAGCATAAGCAGCAAGTGGGCTAAGTGATACCACAGCCAACAGATCAGATCTAAGCTCTGCAGTCCTGCCACGTAAGTTGTGAATGGTGGTGGATAATTAAACAACTCACTGGAGAAGTCGTCTTCACAAATATCCCCATTATCAATCATGGGGAGCCCAGCACATCAGTGCAAAAGATAAGGCTGAAGCAGTTGCTACAACCTTCAGCCAGAAGTGCCGAGTGGATGATCCATCTTGGCCTTCTCCGGAGGTCCCTAGCATCACAGATGCCAGTCTTCAGCCAATTCGATTCACTCCACGTGATATCAAGAAACGGCTGAAGGCACTGGATACTGCAAAATAATAGTGGTCGTGGGTTTGGAAGGTGCTGTTGAAGGAGCCTTGGTGAGTTCCTGCAGTGCATCTTGTAGATGGTACACACTGCCGCTACTGTGCGTCGATGGTGGAGGGAGTGAATGTTTGTGGATGTGGTGCCAATCAAGTGGGCTGCTTTGTCCTGAACAATGTCAAGCTTCTTGAGTGTTGTGGGAGCTGCACTCATCCAGGCAAGTGGGGAATATTCCATCACATTCCTG
Source organism: Cetorhinus maximus (assembly GCF_964194155.1). NCBI lineage: Eukaryota > Metazoa > Chordata > Chondrichthyes > Lamniformes > Cetorhinidae > Cetorhinus > Cetorhinus maximus. Next base: position 38,703,119 of record NC_135904.1, read on the forward strand.
ACTTGGGCCTTGTAGATGGTGGACAGGCTTTGGGGAGTCAGGAGGTGAGTTACTCGTCGCACGATTCCCAGCCTCTGACCTGCTCTTATAGCCACAGTATTTATATGGCTAGTTCAGTTCAGTTTCTGGTCTATGGTAACCCCCAGGATGTTGATAGTGGGGGATTCAGTGAAGGCGATGCCATTGAACATCAAGGGGTGATGGTTAGATTTTCTCTTGTTGGAGATGGTCATTGCCTGGCACTTGTGTGGCAAGAATATTACTTGCCACTTGTCAACCCAAGCCTGGATATTGTCCAGGTCTTGCTGCATATGGACATGGACTGTTTCAGTACCTGAGGAGTCGCGAATGGTGAACATCGTACAATAATCAGCAACATCCCCATTTCTGACCTTATAATGGAAGAAAGGTCATTGATGAAGCAGCTGATGATGGTTAGGCTGAGGACACTACCCTGAGGAACTCCTGTGGTGATGTCCTAGAGCTGAGATGACTGACCTCCAACAACCACAACCATCTTCCTTTGTGCTGGGTATGACTCCAAACAGTGGAGAGTTTTCCCCCTGATTCCCATTGACTCCAGTTTTACTAGGGCTCCTTGATGCCACACTCGGTCAAATGCTGCCTTGATGTCAAGGGCAGCCACTCTCACCTCACTTCGGGAGTTCAGCTCTTTTGTCCATGTTTGAACTGTAATGAGGTCAGGAGCTGAGTGGCCCTGGCGGAACCCAAACTGGGCATCAGTAAGCAGGTTATTGCTAAGCAAGTGCCGCTTGATAGCACTGTTGATGACCCCTTCCATTACTTTACTGATGATGGAGATTAGACTGATGGGACGGTAATTGGCCGGGTTGGATTTGTCCTGCTTTTTGTGTACAGGACACACCTGAGCAACTTTGCATATAGCCGGGTAGGTGCCAGTGTTGTAGCTGTACTGGAACAGCTTGGCTGGGAGTGCGGCATGTCCTGGAACACAAGCCTTCAGTACTATTGCCGGAATATTGTCAGGGCCCATAGCCTTTGCAGTATCCAGTGCCTTCAGCCGTTTCTTGATATCACGTGGAGTGAATCGAATTGGCTGAAGACTGGCATCTGTGATGCTGGGGACCTCCGGAGGAGGCCGAGATGGATCATCCACTCGGCACTTCTGGCTGAAGATTGTAGCAACTGCTTCAGCCTTATCTTTTGCACTAATGTGCTGGGCTCCTCCATCATTGAGGATGGGAATATTTGTGGAGCCTCCTCCTCCAGTGAGTTGTTTAATTGTCCACCACCATTCATGATTGGATGTGACAGGACTGCAGAGTTTAGATCTGATCCGTTGGCTGTGGGATCGTTTAGCCCTGTCTATCACTTGCTGCTTATGCTGTTTGGCACACAAGTAGTCTTGTGTTATAGCTTCACCAGATTAACACCTCATCATAAGGTATGCCTGGTGCTGCTCTTGACATGCCCTCCTGCACTCTTCATTGAACCAGGGTTGATCCCCTGGCTTGATGGTAATGGTAGAGTGGGGGATGTGTCAGGCCATGAGGTTACAGATTGTGTCTGAGTACAATTGTGCTGCTGCTGATGGCCCACAGTGCCTCATGGATGCCCAGTCTTGAGTTGCTAGATCTGTTTGAAATCTATCCCATTTAGCAGGTGGTTGTGCCACACAACATGATGGAGCGTATCCTCAATGTGAAGGCGGGACTTCATCTCCACAATGACTGCGTGGTGGTCACTCCTACCGATACTGTCATGGACGGATGCATCTGCAGCAGGCAGGTTGGTGAGGATGTGGTCAAGCATGTTTCTCCATCTTGTTGGTTCCCTCACCTCCTGCCGCAGATCCAGTCTAGCAGCTATGTCCTTTAGGACTCAGCCAGCTTGGTCAGTAGTGGTGCTACCGAGCCACTCTTGGTGATGGACATTGAAGTCCCCCACCCAGAGTACATTCTGTGCCCTTGCCACCCTCAGTGATTCCTCCAAGTGGTGTTCAACATGGAGGAGCACTGATTCATCAGCTGAGGGAGGGCAGTACGTGGTAATCAGCAGGACTCCCAGGGCAACTCCTTCCCAACTGTATACCACTGCCGCCACCTCTGCTGGGTCTGTTCTGCTGGTGGGACAGGACATACCCAGGGATGGTGATGGTGGTCTCTGGGACATTATCTGTAAGGTATGATTCCGTGAGGATGACTATGTCAGGCCGTTGCTTGACTAGTCTGTGAGACAGCTCTCCCAATTTTGGCACTAACTCCTCCTTACTAACATCTGGGGGCTAGTAGGAGAGGAACAAGGGGCCATTAACAGTGAGAGAGGAGCAAGTGGGGTTTTTCAGAGTGAGAGAGAGAGAGGAGCAAGGGGGTTATTCAGAGTGAGTGAGAGAGAGGAGCAAGGGCGCTATTCAGAGTGAGTGAGTGAGAGGAGCAAGGGGGTTATTCAGAGTGAGTGAGAGGAGCAAGGGGGTTATTCAGAGTGAGTGAGAGAGGAGCAAGGGGGCTATTCAGAGTGAGTGAGTGAGAGGAGCAAGGGGGTTATTCAGAGTGAGAGAGGAGCAAGGGGGCTATTCAGAGTGAGTGAGTGAGAGGAGCAAGGGGGTTATTCAGAGTGAGTGAGAGGAGCAAGGGGGTTATTCAGAGTGAGTGAGAGAGAGGGGAGCAAGGGGGTTATTCAGAGTGAGTGAGAGAGAGGAGCAAGGGGGCTATTCAGAGTGAGTGAGAGGAGCAAGGGGGCTATTCAGAGTGAGTGAGAGGAGCAAGGGGGCTATTCAGAGTGAGAGAGAGGAGCAAGGGGGTTATTCAGAGTGAGAGAGAGAGAGGAGCAAGGGGGCTATTCAGAGTGAGAGAGAGAGAGGAGCAAGGGGGTTATTCAGAGTGAGAGAGAGGAGCAAGGGGGTTATTCAGAGTGAGTGAGAGAGAGGGGAGCAAGGGGGTTATTCAGAGTGAGTGAGAGAGAGGAGCAAGGGGGCTATTCAGAGTGAGAGAGAGAGAGGAGCAAGGGGGCTATTCAGAGTGAGTGAGAGAGAGGAACAAGGGGGCTATTCAGAGTGAGAGAGAGAGAGGAGCAAGGGGGTTATTCAGAGTGAGTGAGAGAGAGGAGCAAGGGGGCTATTCAGAGTGAGTGAGAGAGAGGAGCAAGGGGGTTATTCAGAGTGAGTGAGAGAGAGGAGCAAGGGGGTTATTCAGAGTGAGTGAGAGAGAGGAGCAAGGGGGCTATTCAGAGTGAGTGAGAGAGAGGAGCAAGGGGGTTATTCAGAGTGAGTGAGAGAGGAGCAAGGGGGCTATTCAGAGTGAGTGAGAGAGAGGAGCGAGGGGGTTATTCAGAGTGAGTGAGAGAGGAGCGAGGGGGTTATTCAGAGTGAGTGAGAGAGAGGAGCAAGGGGGTTATTCAGAGTGAGTGAGAGAGGAGCAAGGGGGCTATTCAGAGTGAGTGAGAGAGAGGAGCAAGGGGGTTATTCAGAGTGAGTGAGAGAGAGGAGCAAGGGGGTTATTCAGAGTGAGAGAGAGGAGCAAGGGGGTTATTCAGAGTGAGTGAGAGAGAGGAGCAAGGGGGCTATTCAGAGTGAGTGAGAGAGAGGAGCAAGGGGGTTATTCAGAGTGAGTGAGAGAGAGGAGCAAGGGGGTTATTCAGAGTGAGTGAGAGAGAGGAGCAAGGGGGCTATTCAGAGTGAGTGAGAGAGAGGAGCAAGGGGGCTATTCAGAGTGAGTGAGAGAGAGGAGCAAGGGGGCTATTCAGAGTGAGTGAGAGAGAGGAGCAAGGGGGCTATTCAGAGTGAGTGAGAGAGAGGAGCAAGGGGGCTATTCAGAGTGAGAGAGAGAGAGAGGAGCAAGGGCGCTATTCAGAGTGAGTGAGAGGAGCAAGGGGGCTATTCAGAGTGAGTGAGAGAGAGGAGCAAGGGGGTTATTCAGAGTGAGTGAGAGAGGAGCAAGGGGGCTATTCAGAGTGAGTGAGAGAGAGGAGCGAGGGGGTTATTCAGAGTGAGTGAGAGAGGAGCGAGGGGGTTATTCAGAGTGAGTGAGAGAGAGGAGCAAGGGGGTTATTCAGAGTGAGTGAGAGAGGAGCAAGGGGGCTATTCAGAGTGAGTGAGAGAGAGGAGCAAGGGGGTTATTCAGAGTGAGTGAGAGAGAGGAGCAAGGGGGTTATTCAGAGTGAGAGAGAGGAGCAAGGGGGTTATTCAGAGTGAGTGAGAGAGAGGAGCAAGGGGGCTATTCAGAGTGAGTGAGAGAGAGGAGCAAGGGGGTTATTCAGAGTGAGTGAGAGAGAGGAGCAAGGGGGTTATTCAGAGTGAGTGAGAGAGAGGAGCAAGGGGGCTATTCAGAGTGAGTGAGAGAGAGGAGCAAGGGGGCTATTCAGAGTGAGTGAGAGAGAGGAGCAAGGGGGCTATTCAGAGTGAGTGAGAGAGAGGAGCAAGGGGGCTATTCAGAGTGAGTGAGAGAGAGGAGCAAGGGGGCTATTCAGAGTGAGAGAGAGAGAGAGGAGCAAGGGCGCTATTCAGAGTGAGTGAGAGGAGCAAGGGGGCTATTCAGAGTGAGTGAGAGGAGCAAGGGGGCTATTCAGAGTGAGAGAGAGGAGCAAGGGGGTTATTCAGAGTGAGAGAGAGAGAGGAGCAAGGGGGCTATTCAGAGTGAGAGAGAGAGAGGAGCAAGGGGGTTATTCAGAGTGAGAGAGAGGAGCAAGGGGGTTATTCAGAGTGAGTGAGAGAGAGGGGAGCAAGGGGGTTATTCAGAGTGAGTGAGAGAGAGGAGCAAGGGGGCTATTCAGAGTGAGAGAGAGAGAGAGGAGCAAGGGGGCTATTCAGAGTGAGTGAGAGAGAGGAACAAGGGGGCTATTCAGAGTGAGAGAGAGAGAGGAGCAAGGGGGTTATTCAGAGTGAGTGAGAGAGAGGAGCAAGGGGGCTATTCAGAGTGAGTGAGAGAGAGGAGCAAGGGGGTTATTCAGAGTGAGTGAGAGAGAGGAGCAAGGGGGCTATTCAGAGTGAGTGAGAGAGAGGAGCAAGGGGGTTATTCAGAGTGAGTGAGAGAGGAGCAAGGGGGCTATTCAGAGTGAGTGAGAGAGAGGAGCGAGGGGGTTATTCAGAGTGAGTGAGAGAGAGGAGCAAGGGGGTTATTCAGAGTGAGAGAGAGGAGCAAGGGGGTTATTCAGAGTGAGTGAGAGAGAGGAGCAAGGGGGCTATTCAGAGTGAGTGAGAGAGAGGAGCAAGGGGGTTATTCAGAGTGAGAGAGAGGAGCAAGGGGGTTATTCAGAGTGAGTGAGAGAGAGGAGCAAGGGGGCTATTCAGAGTGAGTGAGAGAGAGGAGCAAGGGGGCTATTCAGAGTGAGTGAGAGAGAGGAGCAAGGGGGCTATTCAGAGTGAGAGAGAGGAGCAAGGGGGCTATTCAGAGTGAGTGAGAGAGAGGAGCAAGGGGGCTATTCAGAGTGAGAGAGAGAGAGAGGAGCAAGGGCGCTATTCAGAGTGAGTGAGAGAGAGGAGCAAGGGGGCTATTCAGAGTGAGAGAGAGGAGCAAGGGCGCTATTCAGAGTGAGAGAGAGAGGGGCAAGGGGGCTATTCAGAGTGAGTGAGAGAGAGGAGCAAGGGGGTTATTCAGAGTGAGAGAGAGAGAGGAGCAAGGGGGTTATTCAGAGTGAGTGAGAGAGAGGAGCAATGGGGTTATTCAGAGTGAGTGAGAGAGAGGAGCAAGGGGGCTATTCAGAGTGAATGAGAGAGAGGAGCAAGGGGGTTATTCAGAGTGAGAGAGAGAGAGGAGCAAGGGGGTTATTCAGAGTGAGTGAGAGAGAGGAGCAAGGGGGCTATTCCCCATCTCCACCAGGGATCAGTCAGAGCCCACATTCAGAAAGAAAAATTGACCTTTGACATCATAAGGAAGCAGAAAGGTGATTTCCTGGTGAGTAGTTCCAATTTATTTTATCTAAACCAGGGAATAAATTGATGAGTCTTAGCTTTCGTTCTTTCTAAATTAAGGATTATTACTACTAGTAAGGTGCATTAAGTATGAGTAGGGTTTATCAGTATTAATGTTTATTAGTATTGATAAAGCTTTATTCACAGTACTAAGATTTGTTTGAGATAACAAGGTTATTATCTAACAAAGAAATGGCAGGGCTGCTCCAACCTCCAGAGTGCACATCCTGGGCTATGTGGTAACTCCAGGACACTTCCTGTGTCCTGGATAACCATCTGTGCAGGAAGCAAAAACAGAATTACCTGGAAAAACTCAGCAGGTCTGGCAGCATCGGTGGAGAAGAAATCAGTCAACGTTTCGAGTCTTCATGACCCTTCGGCAGAACTGAAGCATAGTTAGGAGAAAGATGAAATATAACATCTGTGCAGGAAGTGTTGCCAGTTGCAGCAACTTAAACTCTGGGTTTTGGAACTTGAGCAGCGGTTGACATCACTGCCTTGCATCATGAGGTTGAGAGCTTTGTTATAGCACATTGATTGATGTGGTCACCTTGCATCTTATGAGAATGCAGTGATAGAGGGAAAGGTGATGACCAGACAGTCAAAAAGGAACAGGCATATAGTGGGGTCCCCTGAGTACATTCCACTCTCCAATAAGTATTCAGTTCTGAATACTGCTGAGAGTGATGGTTCATCTGGGGAGTGCAGCCAGAGCCAAGTCCATGGCACCATGGGCGGCTCACTGTATGTGAGCGTATAATGAAGAGCGTTGGAGCAATAGTGATAGGTGATTCAATAGTTAGGGGACTAGATAGGCATTCTGCAACTGCAGACCTGAATCCAGGATGGCATGTTGCCTCCCTGGTGCCAGGGTCAAGGATGTCACTCTACAGCTGCAGAGCACCCTGACGGGGGGCGGTGGGGGAGGATGAACAGCCAGCAGTCGTGGTCCACATTGGTACAAATGACATAGGCAGAAAGAGGGCTGTGGTACTGCAGTCTGAATTCAGGGAGACGGGTAGGAAATTAGCAAGCAGGACCTCAAAAGTAGAAATCTCTGGATTACTCGGTACCACACATAAGTGAGTATAGCAATGGGAGGATGAAGCAGATGAACATGTGGCTGGAAAGATGGTGCAGGAGGAAGGGCTTTAGGTTCTCGGCTCACTGAGACCGGCTTTGGGGGAAGATGAGACCTGTACAGGCTGGACGGGTTGCATTGAACAGAGCTGGGACTGAGTTCCTTGCTAGTACTATTGGGGAGTTTTCGAATTAACTTGACAGGGGTGTGGGAGCTAATATCAGAGAGGAATGCTAAGGTGGAATACTGGGAGCGATAGATAGCACTGGAATAGGGAATAATGAGTTAATAGGCATTTTCAGAGCAAGGGAGAGAGTCATCAAGTTTAAATCAGGATTACTGTGCATGTACATAAATGCACAGAGTGTGCTAAATGAGATTTGGAGTGTTACAGGTGCAGATTGCCATGTGGAAATATGATGTTGTGATGATAATGGAGACCTCACTCAAAGAAGGGCAGGACTGGCTGTTAAGTATTCCTGGATACAAGGTGTTCAGGAAACATAAGGAAGGAAGAAAAGAGGGGTGGGGTGCGGAATTGGTTAAGGAGAGTATTGCAGTGCTGGAGAAAGAGGATGTCCCAGAGGGTCAAGGACTGAATACAATTTGGCTCGAGCTAAGGAACAAGAAAGGTGCAGTTGCACTGCTCAGTGTAGTCTATAGATCACCAACTAGTGGGAAGGATGTAAAAGAGCAAATTACAGAGAGGTGCAAAAATTATAGACTAGTTATAAAGGGGGACTTTAGTTATCCAGATATAGGCTGGGATAATAGTAGTGTAAAAGGCAGAGAGGGGCAAGAGTTCCTAGAGTGTGTTCAGAAAAATTTTCTTCAGCAGTATGTTTCTAGTCCAACAAGAAAGGAGGCCCTGCCAAACCTGGTTCTTGGGAATGAGGTGGGCCAAGTGGATTAAGTGTAAGTAGGAGAACAGTTAGGAGACAGTGATCATTGTATCATATGTTTCAGGCTGACTATGAAAAAGAACAAACCAGAATAAGAATAATTAACTGGAGAAAGCCAACTTCAACAGAGTAGAAACTGATCTGGACCAAATAAACTGGAATCAAAGCTTGTCAGGAAAAATGGTAGCTGAACAATGAGCTACCTTTAAATATTTTTAAGACAGAGATAGATTCTTGATAAGCAAGGGGGTGAAAGGTTATTGGGGGTAGGCAGGAGTGTGGAGTTGAGGTCAGCCATGAATGGCGGAGCCGGTTAGAAGGGCTGAGTGGCCCACTGCTCCTAGAGAGTACGGCCAGAGTCGAGGTATATTCTCTCGAAAAGGAATGGCAGGGCAAACAAATCCAGAGTTCCCTGGATGGCAAAAGGGATAGAAATTAAAATAAAGAAGAAAAAGTGTGCTTATGACAGATGTCAGGTAGACAATTCAGTTGAGAACCAGGCTGAATATAGGAGTTTGAGGGGAGGTGAAAAAACAAATCAGAGAAGCACAGAGGGATTATGAAAAGAGATTGGTGGCTAATGGGAATCCCAAAGTCTTCTATAGGTATATAAATAGTAAAAGGGTGATAAAAGGAGGAGTGGGGCCGATTAGGGACTGAAAGAGGGATTTATGCACGGCAGCAAAGGCTTAGCTGAGATATTAAATGAATACTTTGCATCTGTCTTTACCAAGGAAGAAGATGTTACCCAGGCCATAATGAAAGAGGAGGTCATTCAGAATGAAGGGTGGTATTGGATAGGCTATCTGTACTTAAAAGTTGATAAAGCATCAGGACCAGATGAGATGCAAAGGATACAGAGGGAAGTGAAAGTGGAAATTGTGGCGGCACTGGCCATAACTTTTCAGACTTTCCTTCGACTCAGGGGTGGTGCTAGAGGACTGGAGAATTTCAGAAAAGGGTGTAAAGATAAGCCCAGCAAGTGCAGGCCAATCAGTCTAACTTCGATGGTGGGGAAACTTCTAGAAACAATAATCCAGGACAAAATTACCATAGAACCATTGAAACGTTACAGTGCAGAAAGAGGCCATTCAGCCCATCGTGTCCGTGCCGGCCAAAATAGAGAGAAAAAAACTAGCCGCTCATTTTTAATTCCACTTTCCAGCATTTGGTCCAGAGCCTTGCAGGTTACAGCACTTCAGGTGCAGGTACATTTTAAAACAGTTGAGTGTTTAAGCTTCAACCACCAATTTGGGCTGTGAATTCCAGACACCCACCACCCTCTGGGTGAAAAAGCTTTTCCTCATGTCCCCTCCTCCTTTCTATCAATCCCCTAAAATCTGTGCCCCCTCGTAATTGACCCCACAACTTGGGGAAATAGGTCTATCCTGTCTACCTGATCAAGGCGTCTCAATTTCGTACACCTCAATTAGATCACCCCACAACCTCCTTTGTTCTGACAAAAACAACCCTACCATACCCAATCTTTCCTGCTAACTGCAATTTTCTAGCCCTGTATTTCCATTCCTGTAAATCTCTCTGTACTCTCTCTGGAGCAATTATGTCCCTCCTGTAATGTGGTGACCAGAACTGTAGACAAAATTCCAGCTGTGGCCTAACCAGCATTTTATACAGTTCCATCATTACGTCCCTGCTTTTGTATTCAATACTGAAGTGTTTTATCACTTTTTAACAACTAAGAATACACATACAGCCATCTGCTTCTGAACTCCAACTTCCTGTATGCAAAACACAAGGTTCCTTTATTCCTTATTCTCCACCAGAGGGCAATACATCTGGGACTTAGCACCTTCTACTGTCGGGTTTTTTATATAGCACCTCTTTTTAACTAAAATGTCCTTGAACAAAAAAATATAAACATTAAACACAAACATCACATCTCTTCTCCCTTTAGCCAGGAACAAATCAGTCAGGCGGTTTGCAGATTCGCTTTGGTCTAGAGAGGAGTGTTGGCTTAGGTATCTCCGTTTGTTTGCTTAGAAATGGAAGATTCTGCTGTTCAACTTGTTTCTGTTCAGGTTCAACAGTTGCAGCTACAGGTTTGTCAGCTGAATCAGGTCGGGTTTCACCAACTGGAGCAGACATTTCCCAGGAATCTTCCACTGTGACTGGAGATCTCTGGAAATTTGGTTCCTTGGATTTGGCTTCTCTAATCTGGTCAATGTGCCTCTTCCAGATTCCACAGGAAGATTTAACATTATAGGTCAGTGATCGTCGACGCTTGATGATTCTTCCCAGGAGCCACTGTGATGCCCCACAGTAATTTCAGACCCAAACGGACTGATCCAGGTTAAACTCACGAGCTCCTTGAACCAATCTTTCCTTTCAAATCTGGACATAGCAAATCCATTCTGGTACGCAGTCGTCTTCAAACATCAGCTCAGCAGGAGATACACCTGTTGTTGAATGTGGAGTGTTACAATACATCATCAAAACGTTCCTCAGCTTCAACTTCCAATCTGTTTGTGTCCTCCCCTTCAATATGGCCGATTTGAATGTCTGGACAAAGTGCTCCGCTTCACCATTTGAGGATGTGTGGTAAGGCGAGATGAGAATCTGCTTGGTCCCATTGTTTTTCAGGAAATGTTTGAAATTCACATGATGTGAACTGTGTGCTATTGTCAGACACAATCGGCTCCGGCAATCCCAAAGTAGTGAACACATTCCGGAGAGCATCAATGGTCTTTGCTGAAGTAGTCGACTTCATTGGAATAACATGAGGCCACTGTTTTGTGGGCAGCCATCACAATCATAATATGTCCGAGAAATGGTCCGGCAAAGTCCACAAGAAGTCTCTGCTATGGGAGGTCAGGCCAAGCCCACAGATGTAATGGGGCAGGTGCAGGAGAAGACTTCATTTCTTTGTATGGAAGGCAATCACTGACCATGCCTTCGATGTCTTTGTCCAGGTGTGGCCGCCATACATGTAGACGAGCTAATGCCTTCATTTTGACGATTCCCATGTGACTGAGGTGAAGTTCTTCTAACACTCGGGTTTGGAATTTTGGTGGAATAACAACTCTGATTCCCCATAACAAACAACCATCTTTCAGAGTCAGCTCAAATCTACACATGGAGTAAGTTTTAAGCTCAATTGTCACTTCTTGAGGTACATACCAACCCTCCTGTGTGTACAGGTGAATTTTGGAGAGCACAGCATCCCTCTGTGTTTCAAGTCGAATTTGATCCGCTTTAACAGGTAACGTGTCTACCTGGTTCACATTGAAAGCAGTGACTTCACTTTGGGTTGTGGAGCTGTGGAAAGTGCGTCTGCATTTCCATGATTCACAGTCGAGCAAAATGTAATTTCCTACTGATAAGCAGATAAGATCAGTGCCCACCTTTGTAGGCGGCAGCGGCAAGTGTCGGGGTTTGTGACTTTGGGCTAAGCAACCAGATCAAAGGCTTGTGGTCTGTAATTAACATGAATTTACACCCATACAAATATTGGTGGAACATTTTGACTCCATAGATTAGCCCAAGAGCTTCCTCCTTAATTTGAGCATAATTTTTGTTCTGCCTTGGACAATGTGTGTGAGGCGTATGCAATGGGCCTTTCACTGCCATCAGGAAATGTGTGGGAGGTGACAGCTCCAACACCATATCCAGGTGCATCACAAGCCAGACTGACAGGTAACTTTTCATTGAAATGTGCCAGGACTTTAGTAGAAAGGAGCTTTTACTTGAGTTCCTTGAAACTTTCCTGACAGGCTTGTGACTGGTCCCATTTTGCATTCTTCAGGTTATTCAGTGGTGCTGCCTTGGTAGCTAAACTGGAAATGAATTTGCCGTAGTAATTCACAAGTCCCAAAAATGAACGAAGCTCCTTAACATTTTTGGGCTGTGGTGCATTCACCTTTCTGGGTGAGGTTGAGAGGCCAGTTTCATCGATCACACGTCCCAGGTGCTCGACTGAGGACTTCAGGAACGAGCATTTGGATTTCTTACAGCAGATGCCGTATTTTTCCAGTCTACACAGGACCCTGCCTAGGTTCTCTAAATCAGTTGGGAGGTTTTTCCCGGTGATGAGCATGTTGTCTTGGAAGCAGATTACACCAGGGAGGCCCTGCAGTTTTTTGTCCATGGTCTGCTGGAATAAGGCTGGTGCTGACATGTTTCCAGGTGGTAGTTGTTTGTATTGATTAGACCTGTGCGTGTGCTGATTGTTGTAAACTTACTGGAATCTTCACTCAGCTGCATTTGTAAAAATGCCTGTGATCGGTCAAGCTTTGTGAATAATTCACCTCCATTCAGAGCAGCAAACAGGTCCTCAATTTTCTGTAGCAAGTACTGAAACACTTCCAGGAAAGGATTACTGGTGATTTTATAGTCACCACATATTCTGATAGACCCGTCATCCTTCACTACTGGGACTATTGGAGCTGCCCACTCTGCATGATTAACTTTCTCAATTATCTGAAAATTTTCAAGTTGTTCTAGTCCCTGCTCGATTTCCTGTCACATTGAGTAGGGAACTGAACGTGGTTTGAAGAACTTTGGAGAAGCTTTGGCCTTCACAGCAAGTTTGGCTTCAATGTCTTTAATAACTCCAAGACCCTCTTTGAAGACATCAGTATGCTTGTCTAACAAGGACTGCAACATGGGGTTGCAATACACTTTACTTATTTATTCCAGTCCAGCCAAATTTCTTTTAGCCAGCTCCTGCCCATAAGTGATGGACGATCCCCTTTCACAATAAGCGGTCACCTTGCTATTTTATCTCCATATTGAGCTTGAATGGACGTTTTTTTCAAGTATATTCACAGGCTCACCAGTGTAGATGCTAAGCTGGAGGAGAGTTTTCTCCAATGGTCATTTCTTGAAAATTTTCTCCCATTCCTTCTCTGAAGCAATAGAAACAGGTGCTCCAGTGTCAACCTCCATTTCAACCATTTTACCATTTAAGGCAAAATCAACTTTTAGTCCTTCATCTAGTTTCAGAACAGACTGAATGCAATCCAATTGCTCTTCCTCGTTGTCGCTGTTAGTTTCACTTTCTGTCTAGTCTGGACTCATTACTTTTGTATTTTGTTTCCAGATGAACCAGGTTTATTTTCAAGTGCAACTTGTCTGTGTGCTCCTCTTGATGCCCTTTTCTTGGTGGTACTGCCTTACTGTGATCAGCCTTTGATCCACATACATGCTGTATGTGTCCTTTTCCACAGTAGCGACAATCAGCAGTTTTCCACTTACAGGCTTCTGCATTATTCCGATGACTGTAAGAAACACCGAGGCTTGCTTTTCCTTTTCAATCTCATTCGCAATGAAAAGCTGTTCCATCTGCTCAACATAAACTACAAAGTCCATAGTAGCTGGATCAAAAACCTCGAAAGCCCCTAATAATGATGATCCCATGCTCGTCGCCATTTGAAGTGTTTTGTCACTTCTTAACAATTAAGAATACACATACACAGCTATCTGCTTCTGAACCCCAGCTTCCTGTGTAAAAAAACAGAAGGTTCCTTTATTCCTTAGGGCAATACATCCAGTACTTAGCACAACCTAGTGGCAGGTTTTATATAACAATTCTTTTTAACTAAAATGTCCTTTTACAAAAAAGCAAAAACATTAAACACAAACATCACAAATACCCCATCCAATAAAGGAAAACATTCCAAATGCTTTCTTTACCACCTTATCTACCTGTCCTGCCACCTTCAGGGACCTGTGGACATGCACTCCAAGGTCTCTCACTCCTTCAACCCCTCTCAATATCCTCCTGTTTGTTGAATATTCCCTTGCTCTGTTTGCCCTCCCCAAATGCATTACCTCACACTTTTCCGGATTGAATTCCATTTTCCACTTCTCCGCCCATTGATATCATTCTGGAGTCAACAGTTATCCTCTTCACTCCCAGCTACACGGCCAATTATTGTGTTATCTGCAAATTTCCCAATCATGCTTTTCACATTTAAGTCCAAATTAGTAACATATACAACAAACAGCGAGGGCCCCAACACCGAGCCCTGTGGAATGCCACTGGAAACCATTTTCTATTTGCAAAATCATTCATCCTTTGGGATGGGTGTTCTTGCGAATTGCATAACGGGGGGAGCAGAGAGGGCTTTAAACTAAATAAGGGGGGGTGAGGGATCAAGCTTGGGTAGATGTGGCAAATCAAGGGGTAGACCATAATGATAATATGGGAAATGAGGGTCATAGAATAGCAGAAAGGGACAGAGATAAAACCTAAGAATACACCAAAAGTCAAGACTAGATGTTACAAAGGTAACGAAAAGACAAAACTAAAGGTTCTCTATCTGAATGCACATAGCATTCATAACAAAGTAAACGAATTGTTAGCACACATTCAAGTAAGTAAATATTATCTGATAGCCATTAGAGAGACATGGCTGCAGGATTGGGTCCTGAATCTTGAGGGGTATATGACATCCAAGGAGATTAGGAAGCTTGGTAAAGATGGAGGGGTAGCATTGTTGATCAAGGATGGCACTGGTACAACATTTGGAGATGACCTTGGTTCAGGAGATCAGGATGTAGAATCGGTTTGGGTGGAAGTGAGGAATAGGAGGGGAAAGAAGTCACTAGTGGGAGTGGTCTACAGACCCCCTTAACAGTAACCACATGTAGGACAAATTATACAAAAAGAAATATTGGGTGCTTGTGATAAAGGGACGGCAATAATCATAGGTGACTTTAATCTACATATAAACTGGAAAAATCAGACAGGCAGTCGTAGCCTGGATGAGGAGCTCATAGAATACTTTTGAGATAGTTTCTTAAGAGCAGCACATTCTGGAACCAATCAGAGAGCAGGTTATATTAAACTTGATATTGTGCAATGTGACAGGATTAATTAATGACCTCAGAATAAAGGTACCGCTAGGCAGCAGCAACCACAATATGATTAAATTTTACATCCAGTTTGAAAGGGAGAAAAGTGGGTCTAAGACTGGTATCTTAAACTTAAATAAGGGCAACTATGTGAGCATGAAAGCTGAGCTCGCTGTTATGAACTGGGATATTAGGCTAGGGGATAGATCAATCGAGAAGCAGTGGCAGACATTTAAGGGGATATTTTAGAATATTCAGAATAAATACATTCCTACTATAAATAAAAATTCTAAAGAGAGGGCCCACCATCTGTGGTTAATTAATGAAGTGAAGGAAAGCATCAAATTTAAGGAAAAAGCATATAACTGCACAAATGAATGGCAGGTCAGATGATTGGTCAGAATATAAAGAACGACAGAGAATGACTAAAAGGTTAATCAGGGGTAAGAAATTAGAGTATGAGAGGAAGCGAGCTAGAAATGTAAAAATGGATAGCAGGAGTTTAAATTTAAATAAAGGCATTTAAACAAGAAAAATGTAAAGTGAGTATTGCTCCTCTAGAAAGTGACAATGGGAAGTTAATTGTAGATAATAAGGAAATGGTGGATGAAATGAACAGATATTTTGCTTCTGTCTTCACTATTAGAGGATACAAAAAACATTCTAGTAATAGCTATACATCAGGAGGTGGAGGGGAGAGGGGAACTTGGTGAAATTGCAATCACTAGGGAAGTGATACTGAGCAAACTGATGGAGCTGTGGGCTGACAAGTCTCTGGGTCCTGATGGACTTCATCCTAGGGAGTTAAAAGAGGTGGCTAATGGGATAGTAAATGCGCTAGTGTTAATTTTCCAAAATCCTTAAGATTCTGGAAAGGTTCCATCAGATTGGAAAGTAGCAAATATAACCCCTCTATTCAAGAACGGAGACAGACAGAAAACAGGACAATATAGGCCAGTTAGCTTGATGTCTGTCATGAGGAAGGTGTTAGAATCGACCTTTGAGGGGGGTCACAGCTGGGCACTTAGAGAAACTCATGGTAATTGGGAAGAGTCAGCATGGTTTTGTGAAAGGGAATTATGTTTAACCAACTTAGTTCTTTGAAGAGTAACATGCGCTGTGGATAAAGGGGAGCCTATAGACGTGTACTTGGATTTTCAGAAGGCATTTGATAAGGTGCCTCATCACTATCTTTACAGTGCAGAAGGCCATTCAGCCCATTGAGTCTGCACTGACTCTCTGAAAGAGCATTCCATCTAGTCCCACTCCCCTGCCTTATTCCTGTAACCTTGAACATTCTCTCTTTTCAGGTCACAATCCAATTCCCTTTTGAATACCTCAATCGAACCTGCCTCCACCACACTTTCGGGAAGTTTGTTCCAGACTCCAACCACCCTCTGGGTGAAAAATTTTTTCCTCACATCACTTTTACTCCTTTTGCCAATTATTTTCAATCTGTTCCCTCCAGTTCTTGATGGTCTCGAGTGGGAACAGTTTCTCACTATTTACCCTGTCCATACCCCTCAGGATCTTGAATACCTCTATCAAGTCTCCTCTCAGCCGCCTTTTCTCCAAGGAAAACAGTCCCAACCTCTCCAATCTATCCTCATAGCTACAGTTCCTCATCCCAGGAATCATTCTTGTGACTCTTGTCTGTACTCACTCCATTGCCTTCACATCTTTCCTCAAGTATGGCGCCCAGAACTGGCTGGCTAGCTGGTTTTTTTCTTTATGTCTCTGTAACCTGCTCTCTCTGAAAAACCCCCGTCAAGAGGAAAAGGGGAAAATCACCAGTAGGGACATTGAAAAGCAAGTTTTCAACTGGTGAACTACAGACTGAATGTGCTGGAAGAACATCTTGTGTCATTAACAAAGAAATGCAAGGAATTTGGGAAGATATCAATCAAAATCAAATCCCATACTCCGGATTAGTGCTATTGAACTGTATTATCTCACCCTTAAAAATCCATGTTTGTATGTCTTATGTGTGTGTGTGTGCGCGTGTGCGCATAGGCGTTAAGGGGTAGAGTTTAAGTTATAGAGTTAAAAGTTAGCAGTTCCTATTTCTTTCTTTTGCCACTGGTTAAGGACAATTTATTTAATAAAGTTATTTACTTGTTAAGTTTACAAACTGGTGCTCATATTTTGTTAACCTACAATAAACAGTTTGGTAGAATTGGGCAATCTGGTGGTCTAATCAAACTTTTCACATTAGTCTCAGCTTGGGGAGCAGTGGGGCTGATATTACAGCGCACTATCCCCAGTGAGTCATGACAACAGGAAGAGCAAGGGTCCCAACACTGAGCCCTGAGGAACTCCACAACAAACCTTCCTCCAATCTGAAAAACAACCATTTATCACTACTCCCTGTTTCCTGCCACTCAGCCAATTTTTTATCCAAGTGCCTACTTTCCCTTTTATTTCATGGCCTAGAATTTTGCTCACAAGTCTGTTGTGTGGCACTGAATCAAATGCCTTTTGAAAATCCACATATACCATATCAACAGCGTTTCCTTTATCAACCTTCTCTGTTACCTCCTCAAAAAACATCAAAGGTTATTGCGGAAAATAAAAGCTCATGGTGTAGGGGATAACATATTTCGTATGGATAGAAGATTGGAAGGTTGGCAGAAAACAGTGTGCATAAATGGATCTTTTTCTGATTGGCAGGATGTGGCCAATGGAGTCCCACAAGGGTCTGTGCTGGGGCCTCAACTTTTTACAATTTATATCAATGACTGAGATGAGGGGAGTGAAGGCGGGTAGTTAAATTTGCAGATGACACAAAGATAGTGTCCAGGTTGGTCGAGGACATAAGGAAGCTGCAGACAGATATAGATAGGATGGTTGAGTGGGCAAAACTATGGCAGATGGGGTATAATATGGAGACATGGCGACACAGTGCCCGTAGTATCTCACTTTTGAATATCTCCCACTGATTTGACACCGTTTTCCCTCCTAGTAGCTGTATCCAGCCCACTTTTGCTAGTTCACCTCTCAGTTTTATAAAATCTGTCTGCCCCCAATTTAGAACTTTCACTCCTATTCTTTCTCCTTTTCCATAATGATGCTAAATCTAACTGTATTATGGTCACCATCTCCAAAATAGTCCCCACTGCTACTTCATCCACTTGCCCAGCTTCATTTCCTAAAACTAAATGTAGAATTGCACCCCCTCTCATTGGGCTTGTTATGTGTTGGCTAAAAAAGTTCTCTTGAATAAAGTTCAAGAATTTTAAGCCCTCTGTGCCCTTCATACTGTTTGTATCTCAATTGATAATAGGGTAATTGAAGACCCCAGCTATTACTGCCCCATTGTTTTTGCACTCAAAAAATATGCCTACATATTTGCTCTACTAACTTCATTCCACTATTTGGGGTCTGTTGTACACTCCTAGCAATGTGGCTGCCCTTTTTTATTTATGAGTGTAACCCATCTGGCCTCATTTGATGCTTCATTTAGTGGATCATGCCTTCTGACAGCTGCAATTGTTTCTTTAACCAATAATGCTAAACCTTATGATATAACAATCACATTTACCCAAGTGTTCCCCCACAGATGCTTAGTCCACTTGGCCCACTTCATTCCCAAGCATCAGATCCAACAATGCCTCCTTTCTGGATGGACAGAGAACATGCTGATCAAAGAGATTCTCCTGAATACATTTCAGAAATTTGTTTCCCTCCTTACCCCTTACTTCAACCTAACCGATATGAGTAATTAAAGTTTCCCAATGAACTCTATAGTTCTCGCACATCCTACCTTGAAGGGCCATGAAGGCTCGAAACGTTAACTGATTTCTTCTCCGCCGATGCTGCCAGACCTGCTGAGTTTTTCCAGGTAATTCTGTTTTTGTTTTGGATTTCCAGCATCCGCAGTAGCTTTTAGCTTTTTGTTTCTATCTTCCAGGTTTGCTCCCCTATCTCCCTTTCACTACTTGGTGGCTAATTGAATATCCCAGTAGCATGATCATACCCTGTTTGCTTCACAACTCCAGCCAAGCGGATTCCATACTTGCCCCCTCCAGGACATTGCCTCTTTCCAACACTACAATGTATTTACTAATCAGGACTGCCACCCCATCTTCCTTTTCTCCTACCCTATATTTTCTGAACTCTTTTTATTCTTAAATATTAAGAGCCCAGTTGTCACTATTTTTAAGCCATGTTTCACTATTGACACTACATCATATTCACACAGTTACTTGTGCTTGTTGCTCACCAACCTCATTCACCACTTTGTGCATTTACATTCATGTATTCTAAACCTATCTTCATATTCCTTAGTCCTTCTTAGTCTGTTCCTATCCAAGGTAGTAATACTTCCTTCTCAAATACTATGCAAAACTCTCTCTTCCTTTTGCATCCCCCCCCAACCATACCAGTGAACCTCTCTGTGAGCACATTGATCTCAATCCTGTCCCTTTTGAATGGGTGCCTCCCACACCAGAGACTCAATGCCCCAAGAATCTGAAGCCCTGTCTCCTGCACCATGCCTCAAGCCACACATTGATCCTTCCCTACCTTCCTGTTTCTGCTCACACCAGCATGTGGCATTGGGAGTGACACTACAGAAATTACTACCTTCGAGGTCATACTTTTTAGTTACCTCCCTCACTCCTGAAATCTGACCATAGAACTTCAATACCTGCTCTATGTCATTAGGTCAGGGTATCCCTTCAATGTCCTTCATAGAAGTGGCTCAGTAGCACCACTACTGACCAAGCTGGCCGAGTCCTAATGACATAGCTGGTAGACTGGGTCAGCGGCAGGTGGTGAGGGAATCAACAAGAGGGAAAAACATACTTCACCATCCTCACCAACCTGCCGGCTGCAGATGTATCTGTCCATGACAGCATCTATAGGAGTGACCACTGCACAGTGGTTGTGGAAACGAAGTCCCAGATTGAGGATACGCTCCATCGTGTTGTGTAGCATAACCGTCGTGCTAAATGGGATAGATTTCAAACAGATCTAGCAGCTCAAGACTGGGCATCCATGAGGCGTTGTGGGCCATCAGCAGCAGCAGAATTGTACTCGAACACAATCTGTAAACTCATGGCCCAGCATATCCTCCACTCTAGGTTCAATGAAGAGTGCAGAAGCGCATGTCAACCTGGTGAAGCTATAACACAGGACTACCCGTGTGCCAAACAGCATAAGCAGCAAGTGATAAACAGGGCTAAGCAATCCCACAACCAATGGGTCAGATCTAAGCTCTGCAGTCCTGTCACATCCAGTCGTGGATGGTGGTGGATAATTAAACAACTCACTGGAGGAGGAGGCTCCACCAATATCCCCATCCTCAATGATGGAGGAGCCTAGCACATCAGTGCAAAAGTGAAGGCTGACGCGTTTGCTACAATCTTCAGCCAGAAGTGCTGAATGGATGATCCATCTCGGCCTCCTCCGGAGGTCCCCAGCATCACAGATGCCAGTCTTTAGCCAATTCAGTTCACTCCACGTGATATCAAGAAACGGCTGAAGGCACTGGATACTGCAAAGGCTATGGGCCCTGACAATATTCAGGCAATAGTTCTGAAGACTTGTGCTCCAGGACTTGCTGCACCCCTAGCCAAACTGTTCCAGTATAGCTACAACACTGATATCTACCCGGCTATGTGGAAAATTGCTCAGGTATGTCCTGTACACAAAATGCAGGACAAATCCCACCCAGCCAATTGCCGCCCCATTAGTTTACACTCCATCATCAGTAAAGTGATGGAAGAGGTCATCAACAGTGCTATCAAGCGGCACTTGCTTAGCAATAACCTGCTCACTGATGCCCAGTTTGGGTTCCGCCAGGGCCACTCAGCTCCTGACCTCATTACAGCCTTGGTTCAAACATAGACAAAAGAGCTGAACTCCCGGGGTGAGGTGAGAGTGTCTGCCCTTGACATCAAGACCACATTTGATTGAGTGTGATATCAAGGAGCCCTAGCAAAACTGGAGTCAATGGGAATCAGAGAGAAAACTCTCCACTGGTTGGAGTCATACCTAGCACAAAGGAAGATGGTTGTGGTTGTTAGAGGTCAGTCATCTCAGCTCCAGGACATCGCTACAAGAGTCCCTCAGGGTAGTGTCCTCGTCCCAACCATCTTCAGCTGCTTCATCAATGACCTTCCTTCCATTATAAGGTCAGAAATGGGGATATTCGCTGATGATTGCACAATGTTCAGCACCATTTGCGACTCCTCAGATACTGAAGAAGTCCATGTCCAAATTCAGCAAGATCTGGACAATATCCAGGCTTGGGATGACGAGTGGCAAGTAACATTCACACTACACAAATGTCAGGTAATAACCATCTCCAACAAGAGAGAATCCAACCATCATCCCTTGATGTTCAACGGTATTAACATCATTGAATCCCCCACTATCAACATCCTGGGGGTTACCATTGACTAGAAACTGAACTGGACTAGCCATATGAATACAGTGGCTACAAGAACAGGCTAGAAGTTAGGAATCGTGCAACGAGTAACTCACCTGCTGACTCCCCAAAGCCTGTCCACCATCTACAAGGCACAAGTCAGGAGTGTGATGGAATACTGCCCAGTTGCCTGGATGAGTGCAGCTCCAACAACACTCAAGAAGCTCGACACCGTGTAGGACAAAGCAGCCCACATGAACAGAGGCCCGAACAATCCCCATCCACCACTACTCTCCTCCGTCTGGCTGAACTTGTTCTCACACTGAACAATTTCTCCTTAAACTCCTCTCACTTCTTCCAAATAAAAGGTGTGGCTATGGGTACCCGCATGGGCCCCAGCTATGCCTGTCTCTTTATGGGGTATGTGGAACGTTCCTTGTTCCAGTCCTACTCTGGCCCCCTTCCACAACTCTTTCTCCAGTACATTGATGATTACTTCGGTGCTGCTTCATGCTCTCGTCTGGACCTGGAAAAATTTATTAATTTTGCTTCCAATTTCCACCCTTCCATCATTTTCACATGGTCTATCTCTGACACTTCCCTTCCCTTCCTTGACACCTCTGTCTCAATTTCTGGTGAATTCTGTCCACCAATACCCATTACAAGCCCACTCCGACTCCCACAGCTACCTCGACTACAGCTCCTCACACCCCGCTTCCTGTAAGGACTCCATCCCATTCTCTCAGTTCCTTCGCCTCCGCCGCATCTGTTCTGATGATGCCACTTTCAAAAACAGTTCCTCTGACATGTCTTCCTTCTTCCTTAACCGAGGTTTTCCACCCACGGTGGTTGACAAGGCCCTCAACCGTGTCCGGCCCATCTCCTGCGCATCTGCCCCCACACCTTCCTCTCCCTCCCAGAAACATGATAGGGTCCCCCTTGTCCTCACTTATCACCCCACCAGCCTCTGCATTCAAAGGATCATTCTCTGCCATTTCTGCCAACTCCAGCATGATACCACCACCAAACACATCTTCCCTTCACCTCCCCTGGCGGCATTCCGCAGGGATCGTTCCCTCCGGGACACCCTGGTCCACTCCTCCATCACCCCCTACACCTCAACCCCCTTCCTCGGCACCTTCCCATGCAACCGCAGAAGGTGCAACACCTGCCCCTTTACTTTCCCTCTCCTCACTGTCCAAGGGCCCAAACACTCCTTTCAAGTGAAGCAGCATTTCACTTGCACTTCCCTCAATTTAGTCTACTGCATTCGTTGCTCCCAATGCAGTTTCCTCTACATTGGAGAGACCAAATGCAGACTGGGTGACCACTTTGCAGAACACCTTCGGTCTGTCCGCAAGCATTACCCAGACCTCCCTGCTGCTTGCCATTTCAACACACCACCCTGCTCTCATGCCCACATGTTCGTCCTTGGCCTGCTGCATTATTCCAGTGAAGCTCAACGCAAACTGGAGGAACAACACCTCATCTTCCGACTAGGCACTTTACAGCCTTCCGGACTGAATATTGAGTTCAACAATTTTAGATCATGAACTCGCTCCTCCATCCCCATCCCCTTGCCGACCAGCCTCTTTTTTTCCCCAATAATTTATATAGATTTTTCTTTTCCCACCTATTTCCATTATTTTTAAATGTATTTCCATCCATTGTTTTATCTCTACCTTTTAGCCTTTTTCAATTCCTTCACCCCACCCCACCCCACCCCCACTAGGGCTATTTGTAACTCTTTTCGAGTCAAAACAATTAACTAAATTAGCAATAACAAGGGATAAATCAAGCACAGCCCCTAATTCAGGTCAGCTGTAAAATCAAGGAAAAACTTTAAAGGAACCTTACAAACATCAAACCAAAATGTGATTAAAGGGGTCAACAAAACACCCCAGTCCCCGCGGTGCCCACCGGGCACGGAAGGCCTCGATGGTGCCAGCAGACACTGCGTGCTCCCTTTCCAGGGACACCCGGCCGCGAACGTAGCCGCGGAAGAGGGACAAACAATCGGGCGGGACTCCCCCCTCGATCGCCCGCTGCCTGGACCTGTTGATGGCCAACTTGGCCAGGCCCAGGAGCAGGTTCACGAGGAGGTCCTCCTCCTTCCCGACCCCCTTCCGCACCGTGTCCGTAGATCAGGAGCGTGGGACTGAAGTGCAAACAAAACAGCAACAGAAGCTTTTTTAAATAACTAAAAAGGGAGTGCAGCCTAAGACACCCTATATATGCATGGTCCACGGACTCCACAAGACCGCAAAAAGGGCAAGTGTCCCGGGAGTCCGTGAACCTAAACATCCTTCGATTGTATGGGACTGCTGCATGCAACACCCTCCAACCCAGGTCCCCGATAGAAAGAGGGAGGACACCTCCGTAGAGGGCCTCCCATCGGGGGCCTCCGCCGCCGGACGGCAACAAGGCACGCCAGGGCGTGTCCGGGTGGCGGACGAGGGCGAGAAAATGGAAGGTGTGCAGCAGCAGTCCGTACAGAAAACTCCTCCGCGCTGTGCCAAATGGCACGGAGGGCATGTCCCCGAGGCGGCTCATATTATTGCGGGGCACCGGCACCCGAGGGGGGGTTCGGGGCTTGGGGCCAATGTGGAATTCCGTCCGAACAGGGGAACGTTCAACCAGAAGACCACCGCGCACCTGGGCCACCTCGAGACCTAAAATGACATCAGGTCCGAGCACGACCGTCCTTAGGTTTTGGATGGCATCGGCTGCGACCTGGACACTCACTGACGCGCCAACTCCTGCGGGAGCATCCAGCCCAGTCCTCCGCCAGCCAGCACGTCCCCGATCCTGGTCACCCCGCCAGCCACTGAAAAGGACGGAGGGGCGGATTCCTGAGCAGCGGCTCTCTTACGATAGCCGCTACTCCTGACGGGGGAGAGCTGCGTCGCGAGGCGACCACGTTCCAGACTTTGATCAGGTCCTGGTAAAAGACGGGCAACGCCTGTAAGGAGCCACCGAGGCCCCTCTGCTCTATAAACAGGAGCTGTACGTCATAATTCAGGCCATGCACCTGACGGAAGAAATACGTCGCCAGGGCACACCATCTCGGAGGAGGCTCGACGTAAAGGTATTGCTGCAGGTTCTGAAGACGGAAAGTCACCACCTGTGTGCGTAGGCACACTAGCGCCTGACCGCCCTCCCTAAGCGGGAGACTTAGAACTTCAGCAGCGACCCAGTGCAATCTTTTGTCCTAGAAGAAGTCGACTAGCATTCTCTGGATTTTTGTGACAAAGTCCGGGGGAGGGGTCAAAGTGGCCAGCCGATACCACAACATGGCGGCGATCAGCTGGTTTATGACCAGAACTCGACCCCGGTAAGACAGCACTCGGAGCAGTCCTGTCCAGCACTGCAGGCGAGCGGTGACTTTCGTCTCCAGTTCCTGCCAGTTCGCCGGCCAGGATTCCTTGGCAGGGCAGAGATGGACCCCCAGGTAGAGGATGCTGGTCCTGCTCCAGGTGAAAGGCCTGAGCTCCTCGGGTAGGGGATCCATCTGCCACGGGCCGACCAGGAGTCCAGAACATTTATCCCAGTTGATCCTAGCAGAAGAAGCCGCAGAGTAGACCTCCTGGCACTCGCACATCCTCCGCAGGTCAGCCGGGTCGTTAAACATTAGGAGCACGTCATCAGCGTATGCCGAAAGGACCACCCCGATGCCCGGCCCGCGCAGAACCAATCCCAACAACCTCCTCCGCAAGAGGCGCAGGAAAGGCTCCACGCAAATAGAATACAACTGGCCAGACAGGGGGCAGCCCTGACGTACCCCTCTCCCAAAGCGAAGGGGCACCGTCAGGGACCCGTTAACCTTCACTAGACACTCCGCGGCGGTGTACAGAAGTCGGATCCGGGCGACAAAATGCGTCCCGAACCCGAATGCTCGCAGAGTTCCGAGTAAATATTCGTGATCCACCCTGTCGAACGCCTTCTCCTGATCAAGGGACAGGAAGGTGCTCGACAGACCAGCCCTCTGGGAATGGTGGATAATGTCCTGGACCAGGGCTATCTGTACCTTGCTTGTCCTGCTTTCTACCCTTAATTGGCACATTCCTTAGATAATATCACCACCTTCAACACCTCTTTGTCCTTTTGTCTGTGACATCTTTTGGTTATCTCCGCCTATCACTGGCCCTCTTATCCAGCTCTACTTGTCCCACCTCCCCTTGAACTAGCTTATATTTCACCTCTCTTCTATTTTTACTTAGCTCTGTTGAAGGGTCATTCGGACTCGAAACGTTAACTGTGTTCCTCTCTGCAGATGCTGCCAGACCTGCTGAGTTTTTCCAGGTATTTTGGATTTCCAGCATCTGCAGTTTTTTGCTTTTATCAGCCCACTTGATTGGCACCATGTCCACAAACATTCACTCCCTCCACCACTGTCACACAGTAGCAGCAGTGTGTACCATCTACACGATGCACTGCAGGAATTCACCAAGGCTCCTTCGACAGCACCAAACCCACGACCACTACCATCTAGAAGGACAAGGGCAGCAGACACATGGGAGCACCACCACCTGGAGGTTCCCCTCCAAGCCACTCACCATCCTGACTTGGAAATATGTCGCCATTCCTTCACTGTCGCTGGGTCAAAATCCTGGAACTCCCTCTCTAACAGCACTGTGGGTGTACCTACAGCACAGGGACTGCAGCTGTTCAAGGCAGCAGCTCACTACCACCTTCTCAAGGACAACTAGGGATGGGCAATAAATGCTGGCCCACATCCCGTGAATGAATAAAAATAAAAAACATTGTTTAAACTAATTTTAGTTCCTGCCTCTCGACCTGCTCTATGCTGTTATCAATTCACCGTTATACTTACCCAGTTTACATTTTTTCCAGCTATTTTAAATGAATGCCCTTGTTTAGAGAGGGGGAGCAATATTCACCAAATAATCACTTACCCACTTTCTTCTGATGTCTCAGATTTTCTCTTTTTGTTGAATGTGCTCGCCATTTCCTGCATTGCTTTAAACTGGTGATTTCCAGCACAATTCTTTCTTAGGCTTGATCTCTTACTCCATTTTATCAGCCCAAGCCTGAATATTACCAGGTCTTGCTCCATACAGACACAAACTGCTTCAACTGAAGAGTTGCGACCGGCACTGAACACTCTGCAATCAGCAGCAAACATCCCCACTTCTGATAATGTGAAGGAAAGGTCATTGATGAGGAAACTTCACCCAGAACACTGCTGCGAGAACTCCTCCGGGTGATGTCCTGGGACAGAGATAATTGGCCTCCAACAACCACAACCATCTTCCTTTGTACTAGGCATGGCTCCAGCCAGTGAAGAGTTTGCCTCAATTTCCATTGACATCAATTTTACTCTTGATCCTGATGCCACACTTGGTCAAATGCTGCCTTGATATCAAGGGCAGTCACTCATCTACCTCTGGGATACAGCTCTTTTCTCTATGTTTGGTCCAAGGCTGTAATGAGGTCAGGAGCCAGGTAATCCTGGTGGAACTCAAATAGTTGAGCAGGTTTTTGTTGAGTAAATGCCACTTGATGATGCTGTTGACACCTTCCATCACTTTATTGATGTTCGAGGGTAAACTGATGTGATAATTAGCTGTCCAGGTTTATGTGGACAAGACATATCTGGGCAATTTCTACTTTACTTGTTTAAAATCTTGCTAACCTTTCCAGTTCTGACAAAAGATCATTGACAAGAAACATCAACTCTGTTGCTCATTCCACAGATGCTGCCTTAACTGATGATCATTTCCAACATTTTATGTTCTTATTTTGATTAAGAACAGAAAGAGTAGGCCATCTGGCACCAGCAGTCTGCTCCACTATCCAATGCAATCATGGCTAATCTCCTACCTCTCCAATTTCCTGCATTATCCCCACATCCCTTGATCCTCTTTGCATCCATAAAAGTATCAACTAAGCATTCACAACTCGTCAGGTAGAGAATTACAAACGTGCACAACTGAGTGAAGAAATTTCTCCTCATCTCAGTCCTATATGGCCGACCCCTTATCCTGAGAGTGTGACCCCTAATTCTAAACTCCCCAGCCTGAGGAAACATGCTCCAAACTTCAACCCTGTCAAACTCCTTGAAGCATTTTATATTCCAATAAAATTACCTCTCATTCTTCCCAACTCCTGGGAACCATAGAAAAGTTACAGCACAGGAGGCCATTCGGCCCATCTTGTCCATGCCAGCCCGAGGACACCCAGGTGCCCTTTCTAATCCCACCTTCCTGCACCCGGCCCATAGCCCTGCAGCTTACAGCACTTAAGGTGCGGATCCAGGTACTTTTTAAAAAAGAGTTTAGAGTTTCTGCCTCTACTACCAACTTGGGCAGCGAATTCCAGACACCCACTACCCTCTGTGTAAAAAAGTTCTTCCTCATGTCCCCCCCTATACCTTCTGCCACTTATCTTGAATCTATGTCCCCTGGTTCTAGAATTCTTCACCAAGGGAAACAATTTTCTCCTGTCCACTCTATCTATTCCCCTCATAATTTTGTACACCTCAATCAAGTCACCTCTCGGCCTTCTTTGTTCTAAGGAAAATAACCCCAACTTATCCAATCTCTCCTCATAGCTACACTTTTCTAACCCTGGCAACATTCTTGTAAACCTCCTCTGCACTCTCTCCAGAGCTATTACGTCCTTCCTGTAATGTGGTGAGCAGAGCTGCACACAATACTCCAGTTGTGGCCTCACCAGTGTTTTATACAATTCCAACATTATATCCTTACTTTTATATTCTATACCTCTGCCAATGAAGGAGAGCATTCCATATACTTACTCAATCTCTCATGGGCAATCCCTTCATCCCAGGAACCAGCCAGGTGAACTAACTCCAAATCCAGACTGACAACACACTAATTAAATTTTTAAAAAATGTTTATTATCAAAACTCTCTGGCAAGCAAACATTTACATTTTACAATCTGAACATGATAATTAAGTGGCTAAAGTGAATCTACAGCTCAGTTAGGGTATAAATGCAACACAAGTCAATATTTACTGCAGTTGGTATGACAGATGTGGGCAGTGGGCACAGGTGCCTTTGTACCCATTACCAGCGAGCCAGGAACGAGATGCTGAAATTTAAACAGGCTCCTGTTGAGACTGGAGTCCACATTCAATACTCGATACTCAATAAAACTCGGAAATGTTCTCTCAAAACTGGAGACCGTGAAACAAGAACGTTTAACGCAAGTACAGAGGGAAACATTAGTTGCCATTGGTAACGGTATCTTCTTCCATATCTTCCTCCTCAACCTCATCAGCAGGACCTGGAAAATCACAGAGCAAATCATTTATCCAAAGATTTCACTTGCTGTTTATATTTGTTTATAGACTAAATCAAATATTTATTCTGTTTTAATTAAAATCACTTATGATTTGTCAGGTTTCTGAAAGCAGATGTAACACTTGCGTCAGAACAATGAGTGGGCCAGTTACATAGCATATATAAATTCCACCTCAAACATCTGGGAACATAAACCAAAGAGGAGGAAAGTTAAAAGCTGATTTAATATGACTAAGTTTCTGGCTCTGGGAGCAGTTTGGATCAGTTATTATAGTATTCAAATACAGACCTTTGCTTCAGTTATTCAGGCTAAACTTGCATAATGCCAAAGTGAGGAAAAGAACCTAAGAAATAGGCAGCCATTCAGCCCCTTGAGCCTGCTTCACCATTCAATAGGATCATTACTTATCTGATTGTGGCTTCAACTCCATTTTCCTCCCTGCACCTATAACTCTTCACGCCCCTATAGATCAAAAACCTGTCTAGCTCAATGTTGAAAATATTCAATGACCCAATCTCTACTGGTCTCTGTGGAAGAGAATTGCAAATACTAACAACCCTCTGAGAATAAGTTCCTCCTTATCTCTGTCTTAAATGGGCGACCCTTATTCTAAAACTGTGCCCCCTCATCCTACATTACTCCCCCCCCACAAGAAGAAAAATCCTCTTAGCATCTATCCTGGCAAGCCCTCTCAGGATCTTATGTTTCAATAAGATTACCTCTCATTCTTCTAAACTCCGATGAGTATAGGGCAAACCTGCTCAACCTTTCCTCATGAGACAACCTCTTCATCCCAGGAATTCAACTGAGTGAATCTTCAAATCTAGGTTCACTAGATTGATTCCAGAGATGCGGGGCTTGTCTTATGAGGAGAGATTGAGCAGTTTAGGCCTATACTTGCTAGAGTTTAGAAGGATGAAAGAGATCTAATTGAGGTCTATAAGATGCTGAAGGGGATAGAGAAAGTAGACATGGAGCAGATGTTTCCCCTTCTGGGGCATTCTAGAACGAGAGGCCATAGTTTTAGGCTAAGGGGTGATAGATTTAAATCAGAGATGAGGAGGAATTACTTTTCTCAAAGGGTCGTGAATCTGTGGAATTCACTACCCCAGAGTGCAGTGGATGCCGGGATGCTGAATGAGTTTTAGGAGGAGATAGACAGATTTTTAATTAGTAACGGGTTGAAAGGTTATGGGGAGAGGGCGGGAAATTGGAGTTGAGGCCAAAATGAGATCAGCCATGATCGTAATGAATGGCGGGGCAGGCTCGAGGGGCTGAATTGCCTCCTACTGCTCCTAGTTCTTATGTTCTTAAATGCAACTATATCTCTCCTTAAATAAAGAGATCACAACTGTACACAATGCTCTAGGTACGGTCTCACCAATGCCCTGCACAGTTGTAGCAAGACTTCCCTACTTTTATACTCCATCCCCCTTGCAAGGCCAACATTCCATCTGCCTTCCCAATTACTTGCTGGACCTTGCTAACTTCTTGTGATTCATGTACAAATACACCCAGATCCCTCTCTACCACAGCATTCTGCAGTCTCTCGCCATTGAAATATTCTGCTTTTCTATTCTCCCCAAAGTGGACAACTTCACATTTTCCCACATAATATTTCATCTGCCAAATTTTTGCCCACTCACTTAACCTTTGCAGAATCTTTCACATCCTCCTCAAAGTTTGCCTTTAATTCTTTTTAGCCATTTTTCCCCTACTCCGACCCTATTTGCTGGTGCACCTTGTAGGCTCTGTTCCTTCCTGACACGTCTGGTTATCATTACTCACATCGCTACCCTGCACTATTATTGCCTTGTCCTTTCTCTAACTTTCTAAATTTCCCCTCAAATGAACTACCGTGCCCCCACCCCCACCAACTATTTAGTTTAAAACGCTCTCTACAGCCCCAGTTGTATGATCCAGAGCAACCGGTTCCAGTGCAGTTCAAATCAAGGCCAGCCCAATGAAACAGCTCCCTCTTTCCCCAGTACTGGTGCCCCATAAAACAAAATCCATTTCTCCCACACCAACCCGAGCCACACATTCAACTCTCTGATCTGATTTACCCTGCCAGTTTGCTTGCGACTCTGGTGGTAATCCAGAGATTATTACCTTTGCGGTTCTGTTTTTCAAATTTGGCCACTAGCTGCTTACTTTCCCTTAGTAGAACCTCTTTCTGAGTCTGACCTATGTTGTTGGTACCCATGTGGTCCACAACAATTGGATTCTTCCCCTCTGACTCCAAGTTCACCTCCAGCCTTGAGGAGATGTCCTTAACCCCGGCACCAGGCAGGCAACACAGCCTCTGGGGCTCTCTCGTGGCTGCAGAGAACAGTATCTATTCCTCCCAACTATACAGGCTTCCTACAACTATTCCTTTTCATTCATCCCCACCCCCACACTTGAATGGTCCCATCCTCCTGCAATTCCCTACAGCCTAGCAAACCTTCCCCTTTATGTATTTGTCCTATTTCTTTCTGAATGTTACCAGAGAATATGTTCCCTGCCCTTTCAGACAATGCATTCTAGATGACAATAGCATGCGTATAAAAAAACTGTTTTCCTCACGTTGCTTTGATTCTGGTGCCAATTACCTTAAATCTCTGTCCTCTGGTTACTGACCCTCTGACCAATGAAAATAATTTCTCTTTACTTCATCAAAACCCCCCAATTTTGAATGTATGTCTAAAAATCACACCTTAATCATCTCTGTTCCATGTTGAACAAACCCTAGCTTCTCCAGTCTCTCCATATAAATGAAGTCCCTCATCCCTGGTACCATTCTAGTCAATCTCCTCTGCATCCTCTATGAGGTCTAACATCATTCCAACAGCTTGATGGCTACAATACTGCAGCTAGGGCCTAAACAGTCTTATGAAGACTTTAGCATTGCTTCTTTGCTATTGCACTCCGTGCCTCAATTTATGTCAGGGATTCTGTATGCCTTTTTAACAGCCTTTTCAACTTGTTCTGCCACTTTCAAAATCTTGGGTATACACAGTCCAGGTGTCCTTTAAAATTGTACTAGTTTTCCTGTCCCTCATTCATACTACCAAACCAAATCACTTCTCTCATTAAATTTCATCTGCCAGGTGTCTGCCTATGTCACCAGTCCTTCTGAAGTCTGTTACTATCCTTGTCACTGTTCACGGTCACAAATATGAAGTTTATAAGATGGTTGTGTTTTGGGAATATGAAATGTATAAGATGGCTGTGTTTTGGGACTGTCTCTTTAATATAAGTTAAATTGGAGGAATGGTTATGTACCCGTTCTGCATGACAACAAGCTCGGCTGTTCAAGGTTAAAGGGGGGGTGGGGTTGGCACAGGTTGTTTTACTGGGAAGGTGGTGCAAGATGTCAAAACCTGTAGGCAATGGCAGGAGCATCTGTGCTAACTATGTGTAGTCTGTTAGTCTCTAAATCTCAGGGAGGTGTTAGGAATGCCAGATTTTATAATAGTTATACTTTAAGCTGTCTATTTAATTCCAAGACAGAATGGAGTTGCGGGGGGGGGGTCTAAAAAAATAGCAATTAGCATTTCTACTAGATTACAAGGCCAATATGATTCACCATGGAGATAGGTTTTGAGAGAAGAGTCCATAGGAAGCCATTGATGGAAACCTCATCCTAAGATATCCCTGAACTTCTCAGACACAATCAGTCCACAAAAATCTGGGAGAATGAGAGAAGAGATATAGAAGCAGTCAGTCAGTTTCTATTGTTCACCATGCAAAATGCAGGTAGGAACTCACTCAGATTAAAGATAGTAAGTTTGAGAGGAGTGAGTTTGAGAGACAGAATACAAGAGGAGGAGCGGGGCCATTAATAGAGAGAGAGTACAAGAGGAGGAGCGGGGCCATTAACAGAGAGAGAGTGCAAGAGGAGGAGTGGGGCCATTAACAGAGAGAGTGCGAGAGGAGGATCGGGGCCATTAACAGAGAGAGAGTGCGAGAGGAGGGGCGGGGGCATTAACAGAGAGAGTGCGAGAGGAGGAGCGGGGGCATTAACAGAGAGAGAGTGCGAGAGGAGGGGCGGGGGCATTAACAGAGAGAGTGCGAGAGGAGGAGCGGGGGCATTAACAGAGTTCGAGAGGAGAGACTAATAATCAAAGTGTGAGGTTACAGAGAAACAGGTGATTGGTTGGTGAGTATTTTGCTCCTTTATATTTCAAACTGTAATTTATTAATAATTATAAGGCTTTATTGGTAGTATTAAAGTCTGTTAGCAGTAATAAGCGTTAATGGGAGTAAGTAGGATTTTTAACTTTAACATTAAGGAAATGCCATTCATTAACTAACACATAATAAAGATAGCAGGGCATGATCAGATATATAATTATTTGGACAGCCAAGGGCTGATTAAGGATAGTCAACATGGCTTTGTGCGTGGTAGGTCATGTTTAACGAACCTTGTAGAGTTTTTCGAGGAGGTTACCAAGAAAGTAGATGAAGGAAAGGCTGTGGATGTTGTCTACATGGACTTTAGTAAGGCCTTTGACAAGGTCCCACATGGGAGGTCAGTTGAGAAGGTTCAGACACTTGGTATCCATGGAGAGGTTGTAAACTGGATTCGAAATTGGCTGTGTGGGAGAAGACAGAGAGTGCTAGTGGATGATTGCTTCTCAGACTGGAGGCCTGTGACTTGTGGTGTGCCTCAGGGATCTGTACTGGGACCATTGTTGTTTGTTGTCTATATCAATGATTTGGATGATAATGTGATGAATTGGATCAGCAAGTTTGCTGATGACACTAAGATTGGAGGCGTTGTGGACAGCGAGGAAGGCTTTCAAAGCTTGCAGAGAGATCTGGACCAACTGGAAAAATGGGCCAGAAAATGGCAGATGGAATTTAATGCGGAAAAGTGTGAGGTGTTACATTTTGGAAGGTCAAACCAAGGTAGGACATAGATAGTAAATGGTAGGGCACTGAGGAGTGCAGAGGAACAAAGGGATCTGGGAGTTCAGATACATAATTCCCTGAAAGTGGCGTCACAGGTAGACAAGGTTGTAAAGAAAGCTTTTGGCATACTGGCCTTCATAAATCAAAGTATTGAGTATAGGAGTTGGAATGTTTTGGTGAGGTTGTATAAGACATTGGTGAGGCCAACTTTGGACGATTGTGTGTAGTTCTGGTCGCCTAACTACAGGAAGGATATCAGTAAGATTGAGAGAGTGCAGAGAAGATTTACTAGGATGTAGCCGGGTCTTAAGGAGTTCAGTTACAGGGAAAGATTAAATAGGTTAGGACTTTATTCCTTGGAGCGTAGAAGAATGAGGGGAGATTTGATAGAAGTTTACAAAATTATGAGGGGTATAGACAGAGTAAATGCGAGTAGGCTCTTTCCACTTAGATAGGAGAGATAAACACGAGAGGACATGGCTTTAGGGTGAAAGGGGAAAGGTTTAGGGGGAACATTAGGGGGAACTTCTTCACTCAGAGAGTGGTGAGAGTGTGGAACGAGCTACCATCTGACGTGGTAAATGCGGGCTCACTCTTAAGTTTTAAGAATAAATTGGATAGATACATGGATGGGAGAGGTCTGGAGGGTTATGGACTGGGTGCAGGTCAATGGGACTAGCGGAATAATATTTCGGCACAGACTAGAAGGGCCGAATGGCCTGTTTTCTGTGCTGTAGTGTTCTATGGCAGGTGATGCATTGCAATGGCAGAATATGGGAACTTTTGGACTCCAGTGTGATCTAAGGCAAACATGTCTGCAGCATGAGGAGCTTCAGCTCAGAGTCACTGAACTGGAGGCTGAGCTGCAGACACTGTGATGCACCAGCGAGAGGGAAAGTTACCTGGACATTAGGGTAGGCAGAACTTCAGAGTCGGTAAATGGTCATGGACAGGAAAATGTGACTGCAGGTCAGGCAGGTATGGAGACCCACCACGTAGTGATGGAGGAGCCTCAGCCCCTGACTTTGTCCAACAGGTGCGAGGTGTTTGCTACCTATGTGGACGAGGAGAAAGACTGCAAGGTGGATGTGGGGACTGACCAAGGCACCATGGTAAAGGATGCAATTCAGATAGGGGGAGCAAAGAAGAATGTGGCAGTGATGGGGACGGTATAGTCAGGGGGGTAGATGCTATTCTCTGCAGCCGCAACTGGGAGCTCTGAAGATTGTATTGTCTGCCTGGTGCCAGGGTTAAGATCATCGCCTTGTGGCTAGAGAGGACCTTGGAGTGGGTGGAGGAGGATCAGCTGTCGTGGTCCACGTGGGAACCAACTGCATGAGTAGAACCAGGAATGATGTTCTGCTGAGAGAATTTGAGGAGCTAGGGTCCAAAGTAAAATGTAGCACGTCAAAGGTGATCATCTCTGGATTGTTACCTGAGCTACACGCCAATTGGCATTGGATTAAACAGATTAGAGAATTAAATGCATGGCTCAAAGAGTGGTACGGGAAGACAGGGTTTATACTAAAACAAAAACAGAATTACTTGGAAAAACTCAGCAGGTCTGGCAGCATCGGCGGAGAAGAAAAGAGTTGACGTTTCGAGTCCTCACGACCCTTCAACAGAACAGTTCTGTTGAAGGGTCATGAGGACTCGAAACGTCAACTCTTTTCTTCTCCGCCGATGCTGCCAGACCTGCTGAGTTTTTCCAAGTAATTCTGTTTTTGTTTTGGATTTCCAGCATCCACAGTAGTTTTTTGTTTTTATCTCAGGGTTTATACTAACAGGTTGTTGGGGGGAGGTGTTGGTGGTTGGGTGAAGGGAGACTTAGAACTCCAAAGGGAAAAGGTCAAGGTATTGGAACAGTATAGTGATGTAGCTAAAGACAAGCAGAGTTGGACAGGAAGGGACAGAGATAGATTAACAAAAATATGTACATCAGCAAATAGGGTCATTGCAGGGAATAGTAAAAGAAATGAAATTAAAGGTTCTTACTTGAATCAACAAAGCATCTGTAATAAGACAGATGAACTAGCGATACAAATAGAGGAAAATGATTTAGATCTAATTGCCATTACAGAGACGTGGTTACAAGATGATCAAGGTTGGGAAATAAATATTCCAGGGTACACGATATTTAAGAAAGGCAGGCAGAATGGCAAAGGAGGTAAAGGATGACATAAGGACATTAGTGAGAAAGGATCTGACCTCTTAAGATCATGAAGTAGAATCAGTATGGGTAAAACTTAGAAATAGCAAGAGTCAAATCACTGGTGGCAGTAGTTTATAGGACCCCTAACAGTAGTTATACTGTGGGTAGAGTATTAAACAAGAAATTACTGGAGCCTGTAACAAAAGAGATGTAATAATTGTGGGGGGGTTTAATCTTTATATAGACTGGGACAATCAGATTGGCAAGAATGGTTGAGAAGATGAGTTTGTAGAATGTTTTTGTGACAGTTTCTTGGAGCAGTACATAGTGGAACTGAATAGGGATAGAGCTATCTTAGATCTAGTATTGTGTAATGAAGCAGGGTTAATTAGTAATGTCACAGTAAAAGATCCATTGGGGAATAGTGTTCACAATACCATTGAATTCCATGTTAAGTTTGAAAGTGACATATTTCAGTCACAAACAAAAATCTTAAACTTAAACAAAGCCAATTACGTAGGTATGAGGGGAGAACTGGTTAAGGTCAATTGGGTAAATAGACTAAAAGCTGAGAGCTAATTGAACAGCGGGAAATATTTAAGGAACAATTAAAAATGTCCAACAAAAATACATTCCAAAGAAAAACAAAAACTCAGCAAGAAAGACCTATCTGTGCCTCGCTCAGGAAATGAAGGATAGTATGAAAGGCTTACAATGTTGCAAAAAGCAATAACAAGTCTGAGGATTGGGAGTATTTTAGAAACCAGCAAGTCAGAAATAGAGAAACGTTGCAAAAACTTTTATAAGTATGTAAAAAGAGAGCAAATAAAGTAAACATTGGTCCCTTAGAAGCGGAGCTAGGAGAAATTATCATGCGAATTAAGAAAATGACAGAGGCATTGAACAAATATTTTGTATCTGTCTTCACATTAGAAGACACAAGTTTCATACCAGAAATATACAGTAACCTAAGGGCTAAAGAGCGTGAGGAAATGAGGGAAACTAAATCACAGAATCTCAGTGCAAAAGAGGCCCTTCAGCCCATCGAGTCTGCACCGACATGTGAGAAACACCTGACCTGCCTACCTAGTCCCATTTACCAGCACTTGGCCCATAGCCTTGAATGTTGTGACGTGCCAAGTGCTCATCCAGGTACTTTTTAAAGGATATGAGGCAACCCACCTCCACCACCCTCCCAGGCAGCACATTCCAGACCGTCACCACCCTCTGGGTAAAAATGTTTTTCCTCACATCCCCCCTAAACCTCCTGCCCCTCACCTTGAACTTATGCCCCCTTGTGACTGACCCTTCAACTAAGGGGAACAGCTGCTCCCTATCCACCCTGTCCATGCCCCTCATAATCTTGGACACCTTGATCAGGTCGCCCCCTCAGTCTTCTCTGCTCCAACGAAAACAACCCAAGTCTATTCAACCTCTCTTCATAACTTAAATGTTTCATCCCAGGCAACATCCTGGTGAATCTCCTCTGCATCCCCTTCAGTGCAATCACATCCTTCGTATAATGTGGCGACCAAAACTGCACACAGCACTCCAGCTGTGGCCTCACCAAGGTTCTATACAACTCCAACATGACCGCCCTATTTTGTAATCTATGCCTCGATTGATAAAGGCAAGTGTCCCATATGCCTTTTTCACCACCCCACTAACATGCCCCTCTGCCTTCAGAGATCTACGGACACACACGCCAAGGTCCCTTTGTTCCTCAGAACTTCCTACTGTCATGCTGTTCATTGAATGCTTCCTTGTCAAATTACTCCTTCCAAAGTGTATCACCTCACACTTTTCAGGGTTAAATTCCATCTGCCACTTATTTGCCCATTTGACCTTCCCATCTATATCTTCCTGTAGCCCAAGACACTCAACCTCACTGTTAACCACCTGGCCAATATTTGTCATCCACAAACTTACTAATCCTACCCCCCGCATAGTCGTCTATGTCGCTTCTATAAGTGACAAATAATAGGGGCCCGAGCACAGATCTCTGTGGTACGCCACTGGACACTGGCTTCCATTCACTAAAGCATCCTTCTGTCATCACCCTCTGCCTCCTACAACTAAGCCAATTTTGAATCCACCTTATCAAATTACCCTGTATCGCATGTGCATTTGCCTTCTTTATAAGTCTCCCGTGTGGGACCTTGTCAAAGGCTTTGCTGAAATCCATATAAACTACATCAACTGCACTACCCTCATCTACACACCTGGTCACCTCCTCAAAAAATTCAATCAAATTTGTTAGGCATGTCCTCCCTCTGACAAAGCCATGCTGACTATCCCTGATCAAACCTTGCCTTCTCCAAGTGGAGATAGATTCTCTCCTTCAGAATTTTCTCCAATACTTTCCCTACCACTGACGTGAGACTGACTGGCCTGTAGTTCCCTGGCTTATCTCTACAACCCTTCTTAAATAGCGGAACCACATTAGCTGTTCTCCAGTCCTCTGGCACCTCCCTCATGACCAAAGAGGAATTAAAAATTTGGGTCAGAGCCCCTGCCTCCCTCAGCAGTCTGGGACACAAATCATCTGGGCCTGGAGATTTGTCCACTTTTAAGCCTGCCAACACCTCCAATGCCTTGTCACTCCCTATATCAATTTGCTCAAGAACCTCGTAGTCTCTCTCCCCGAGATCGATACCTTCATCCTCATTCTCTTGGGTGAAGACGGATGTGAAGTATTCGTTCAACACTCTAGCGATGTCCTCTGGCTCCACCCATAGATTGCCCCCTTGGTCCCTACTCTTTCCCTGGTTATCCTCTTCCCATTGACATACTTATAGAATATCTTGGGGTTTTCTCTACTTTTACCAGCCAGAACTTTCTCATATCCCCTCTTTGCTCTCCTAATTGCTTTCTTAAGCTCCATCCTGCATTTTCTGAACTCCACTAATGCCTCCGCTGATTTGCTTCCCTTGTACCTACTAAAAGCCTCTCTTTTCTTTGTCATCGTATCCTGAATATCTCTGGTCATCCATGGTTCTCTGGGCTTGTTACTCCTTCCTATCACCCTGGAGGGAACATATTGAACCCGTACCCTCCCCATTTCCTTTTTGAATGCCCCCCACTGCTCCTCTGTAGATTTCCCCACAAGTAGCTGTTCCCAGTCTACCTTGGCCAGATCCTGCTTTAATTTACTAAAATCCACTCTCCCCCAATCCAAAACATTTTTTTACAACTTGTCTATTTCTTTGTACATAACAAGCTTAGCTATCACTAAAATTCTCCCCACCACCACCTCAGCCACCTCTCTGGCTTCATTCCTCAGAATTAGGTCCAGCACTGCACCGTCCCTTGTTGGATCCTCTACATATTGACCTAAAAAGTTCTCCTGTACACATTTCGAGAAATCCACTCCATCCAAGCCCTTAACACTATGTCTATCCCAATTAATGTTGGGAAAGTTGAAATCACCTAATATAATTACCCTATTGTTATTGCTTTTACACACCTCCGCAAATAGTGCACATATTTGCTCAATTTCCCGCTGAGTATCTGGGGGTCTACAATAAACGCCTAATAATGTGGTTGCCCCTTTTTTATTCCTATGCTCTACCTACAAAGCTTCATTTGATGCCCCCTCCAAGATATTATCTCTCCTTACTACAGTAACAGACTCCTTAACTAATAATGCAATGCCTCCTCCTCTTTTACCCACCCCCCTGTCTCGTCTGAAGATTCTATATCCTGGAATGTTGAGCTGTCAATCCTGCCCCTCCCTCAACAACGTCTGTGATGGCTACTATATTATAATTCCACGTGTCAATCCTCACCCTTAACTCATCCGTTTTACCTGTAATACTCCTGGCATTAAAGTAGAGGCCATGCAGCCTTGCCTTACTCCCTTGAGACTTAATGCAGCTGTACTCCCTCTGACTTGATTGTTTTATTGTACTATGATGTGTCCCTATTCTGCTAACATTCTGTGTCCCTCCTCCTGCCGAATTAGTTTAAACTCCTCCCAACAGCACTAGCAAACCCGCCCGCAAGGATGTTAGTCCCGCTCTGGTTCAGATGTAGACCCTCCTGCTTGTACAGGTCCCACCTTCCCCAGAAACAGTCCCAGCGATCCAGGAATCTAAAACCCTCCCTCCTGCACCAACTCTTAAACCACATATTCATCTGTGCTATTCTCCTATTTCTGAGCTCGCTAGCACATGGCACTGGGAGTAATCCAGAGATTACAACCCGAGAGGTCTTGCTTCTCAGTCTACTGACTAACTCCCTGAATTCTTGATGCAAGACCTCATCCCTCTTTCTACCTATGTCATTGATACCAACATGTACCATGACCTCTGCCTTATCACCCTCCCCCTTCAGGATGCCCTGCAGCCGTTCAGTGACATCCCGGACTCTGACACCAGGGAGGCAACATACGATCCTGGAGTCACATTGATGGCCACAGTAGCACCTATCTGTTCCCCTGACTATAGAATCCCCTATTACTATTGCTCTTCCTCCCTTCCTCCCCTCCTGTACAGACAGGCTGCTTGTGGTCAGACAGATAATCAGGACAGATAAAATACTGGAGAAACTTAAGGGACTAAAATCTGACAAAACCCCCAGGGACCCAATGGCCTATACCCTAGGGTTCTAAAAGAGATAGCTGCAAAGATAGTGGACGTGCTAGCTAAGACTTGCAGAATTTCTTCAGATTCAGGAACAGTCCCACTAGATTGGAAGTTGGCAAATGTTACACCGCTTTTCAAGAAAGGAGGGAGAGAGAAAACAGGCCAGTTAGCCTCACATCAGTTGTCGGGAAAATGCTGGAATCTATTATTAAGTCTTAACAATGCACTTAGAAAAGCATAGTACGATTAGAACAAGTCAATATGGTTATACTAAGGGAAATCCTATTTGACAGATGTATCGAGTTTGTTGAGGATGTAACTAGCAGCGTAGGTAAACTGTAGCCTGCAGATGTAGTATACCTGGATTTCCAAACGGCATTCAATAAGGTGTTGCACATAAGGTTAATAGGCAAAATAAGGGTTCATGGAGTTGGGGGTAATATATTAGCATGAATGGAAAATGGAGTGGGCATAAAAGGGGCTTTTTCAATTGGCAGGCAGTGAATAATGAAGTTGTGCAAGGATCAGTGCTGTGGCCTCAGCTATTTACAATTGATATTAATGACTTAGATGAATTGACAGAGAGGCTGTGGGGAGGACACAGAGAGGTTCCAAAGAGATATAGACAAGTTAGGTGAGTGGGTAACAAGATGGCAGATGGTGTAGTATAGGGAAGTTGAAGTTATTCACTTCAGTCATATGAATAACAAAGGAGAATATTATTTAAAAGATGTGAAATTTGAAATGTTGATGTTCAAGGAGACTTGGATGTGCTTGTGTAAGGAACATGCAGGTGCAGCGAGCAATTAGGAAGACAAATGGCATGTTGGCCTTTATTGCAAGGGAACTGAAGTACAAGAATAAAGCAGTCTTGCTACAGATGTGCAGGGTTTTGGTGAGGCCGGATCTGGAGTACTGTGCGCAGTTTTGGTCTCCACATTTAAGAAAGCAAATACTTGCATTGGGGGCTGTACAGCAAAGGTTCACTAAATTGGTCCCTGGGATGAAGGGCTGAGTAAACTGGGCTTATATTCTGGAGTTCAGAGAATGAGAGGCGAGCTCGCTGAAACCTACAAATTTCTGAAGAGACTTGATAGAGTGGACGCTGAGAGATTGTTTCCGCTGGTCAGGGAATCTAAAACAATTAGATGTCCTAATGCCAACTCCTGAGTGACACCACTGCATACTCTCCTCAAGGCTGAAAAACAACCTTTCACCGTTACGCTCTCCTTCGATCCATTAGCCAATTTTGTATCCATGCTGTCACTGCCCCTTTAATCCCATGGACTTGTATTTAATCAAGTGGTTTTTGAAGTCCTTATGCACAATATCAATCCATGTCCTGATCAGTTCTAAGTTACATCAAAGAATTCATCAAGTTTGTCAAATAAGATTTGGCTTTAACAAATCCCATGCTGACTTTCATTTACTAACCCTTGCTTTCTAAATGCCAATTAGCTTAGTCCTGGATTAATGTGTCAATGTTTCCCCACTAATGGAGGTGTCAGCTGTGGCTCAGTTCATAGCACCCTCGCCTTTGAATCAGAGGGTTGTGGGTTCGTGTCCCACTCCCGGAAACCAAGAACTGTGATTGTACTCGACAGAGTTGCAATCTGTGACTGTTGATAACTCGAAAGAATTTTTTTTTTTCCCCACTAATGACATTAGGCTGATTACCTATGGTCACCAGGTTCAGTCTTCCTTTTTTAAATTTTCAACCCTCCAATCCTCTAGCACCACACTTATGGCTAAAGGAAGATATGGAAGATTATAGCCACAGCCTCTGCTACTCCCCACCCTTACTTCTTTCAGTGGTGCCCACTCTGATTTTAAGTGTTTCCCCCATTTTTATCCTATCAATTTATTTACTGCCTTCTCCTTTACTGTGTCATTTGCATCTGTCTTCACTAAAGAAAAGCCTGCTGTCTAGTGCTCATTTATCATTAACATGAGCAGGTGTCAAGGAAGGAAATCCAAAAGTCTTTCATATGCAAATAAATAGTAAAAGAATAGTCAAAGGCAGGTTGGGGTTGATTAGGGGCTGAAAAC
This sequence comes from Cetorhinus maximus, assembly GCF_964194155.1. Classification (NCBI taxonomy): domain Eukaryota; kingdom Metazoa; phylum Chordata; class Chondrichthyes; order Lamniformes; family Cetorhinidae; genus Cetorhinus; species Cetorhinus maximus. Next base: position 38,745,155 of record NC_135904.1, read on the forward strand.
ATTAGTCACCACAAGATCTCCTTTTTGATCCCTTATAAATTTATGAAACATTTGTAGATTTCTCGTTATGCTACTTGTTAATCTATTCTCATACATTGTCTTTGCCCCTCAATTCCATTTTGTAGTTCTCTCCTGTTCGTTTTGAATTCAGCTTGGCTCTCTGCTGCAGTATGATTCTGACATTCATCATTTTAATCACTATATCCTTAGTCATCTAGGAAGCTCCAGCTTTGGATGCCTTCCTTTCCCCCCACCCCTATGGGAACATGTCTACTCTCTACCTGAACCACCGCCTCCAAATTGTTCATTTACTGCTTTACCTGCCAATCTCTGATTCCAATCCACCAGGCTATGCTCCTTATCAGCAACTGAAATAGGCACTCCTCCAGTTGAGTATTTAGACATGTGATTTTTCATTGTTCTATTCTATAATTAATCTAATGGTAGTCTGAGCACTGTTTCCTAAATGCTGTCCCACTGAAACATGTTGCACTTTCTCCACTTCATTCCCTAGAACAAGATCCTTATTGGGCCAGAAACAAACTTATCATGAAAGTTCTTATACACATTCAGAAATTCATGCCCCTCTTTGCTCTTTATTTTGTTACTCTCAGTTGGTTAGGATAATTGAAATCCATTATCACAATTCTGCAGTTACTGCACCTTTGGCAATTTGCATGCAAATTTGCTACCCTATCTTCTTCCCATTATTTGGCAACCTGCATAATACACGCAACCATGTAATATATCCTCTATTGTTCCCGAAGTCTAATCAAGTCCTCCTCACTAACATCAGGGGTTTGTGCCAAAACTGGGAAAGCTGTCCCCAGAGTAATCAAGCGACAGCCTGACTTAGTCATACTCACATAACCATACCTTACAGCCAATGTCCCAGACCAATCTCTGGTTATGTCCTGTCCCAACAGCAGGACAAACCCAGCAGAGGTGGCAGCACAAAGGTAAACAGCCAGGTGGGAGTTGCCCTGGGATTCCTCAACATTAACTCCGGACCCTATGAAGCCCCCTGGCATCAGGTCAAAAGGGGCGAGGAAAGCTGATGAATCAGGACTCCTCCATGTTGAACATCAATTGAAGAACCGAGGGTAGCAAAAGCACACCATGTTCTCTGGATAGGGGGCTTCAATGTCCATCACAGAGTGCTTGGGAGCAACTACGAACCAGAGTTCTGAAGGATAATGGCACCTGCAGCAGGTGGTGAGGGATCCAACAAGAGGGGAAAAAATACGAACTTGCCCGTACCAATTTAATTGTGATGTGCATGTTCATGACAATATTGGCAAGAGTGACCACCGCACAGTCCTTGTGGAGGCAAAGTCTTCACTACCACCATGTTAAATGAGATAAACTTTGAACCGGGCATCCATGAGGCACTGTGGGACATCAGCAGCAGAATTGTATTCAACCATAATCTGTAACTCATGGGTCAACATATCCCTCACTCTACCATTATCATCAAGCCAAGAAATCAACCTTGGAAGATGTGGTAAATCAAAGAGTAGAGACAAGGCAAGAGAGACAGATATTAATGTGGGAAATTATAAACAGACCGTGACAGGAAGGGGCAGAGAGTACAGATCGAAGAGTAAATCAACAGATAAGGCTGGAGGTTACAAAAATAATAAAAGGAGAAAACTAAAAGCTCTTTATCTGAATGCATGTAGCACTCAAAACAAAACAGATGAAATGATAGCACAAACAGAAATAAATAAGTATGATCTGATAGCCATTACAGAGGCATGGCTGCAGGATGACAGATTCAGACCTGAACACAGAAGGGTACATGACATTTAAGAAAGACAGGAAGTGAGGAAAAGCTGAAGGAGTGGCTCTGTTACTTAATGATAGTATTATTACAATAGAGAGGGATGACCCAAGTTCAAGAAACCAGGATGTGGAAGTGGTATGGGTAGAAATGGGAAGTGATAAAGGCAAGAAGTCACTTGTGGGTGTACAGATCCCCGAAGAGTAACCATATGGTCGGACGGGGTATAACGAAAGAAATAATGGGAGCTTGTCAGAAAGGTATACCAATAATCATGGGGGATTTTAATCCACATATAGACTGGAAAAATCGGATGGGCAAAGGTAGCCTAGATGAGGAATTCATAGAACGTTTTCAAGATAGTTTCTGAGAAAAGCACATTCTGGTGCCAACCAGACCAGAGCGCAGGCTATACTAAGCCTGGTATTGTGCAATGAGAAAGAATTAGTGACCTCATAGTGAAGGTGCCCCTCAGTAGCAGCGGTCATAATGTGATTAAATTTTGCATTCAGTTTGGGGAGAGAAGAGTGGCTCTAAGACTAGTATTTTATACTTAAATAAGGGCAATCATGAGTACATAAAAGCAGGGCTAGATAAAATGAACTAGCAAATTAGGTTAAGGGGTAGGTCAATAGAGATGCAGTGGCAGACATTTAGGAGGATATTTCAGGATACACACAATGGATACATTACAATGAGAAAAAAATCCAAGGGGCTGACCCACCATCCGTGGTTAACTAGAAAAGTTAAAGATAGTATCAAACTTAAAGAAAAAGCATATAATTATGCAAAGATGGGTGCAGGTCAGAACATTGGACAGAATGTAAAGAGTGCAAAAGTAAGCTAGCTAGAAATATAAAGACAGATAATAAGAGTTCCTACAGATAGTTAAAATGAGAGCCTGGGGAATTCATAATGGAAAATAAGGAGATGGCAGATGAATTGAACAGTTATTTTGCATCAGTCCTCACTATAGAGGATACGAGTAACATCCCTGAAATAGCTTTAATTCAGGAAATGGAAGAGGGAGGAACTCAGGAAAATTACAATCACCAAGAAAGTGGGACTGAGTAAACTGTTGGGGCTGTGGGCACATGCACCCTGATGATCTTCATCCTAGGGTCTTAAAAGAAGTGGCCAGTGAGATAGTTGATGCACTGGTTTTAATTTTCCAAAATTCCCTAGATTCAGGGAAGGTTCCATTAGATTGGAAAATAGCAAACGTAACATCTATTTTCAAAAAGGGAGGGAGGCAGAAAGCACGAAACTACAGGCTGGTTAGCCTAACATCTGTCATCGGGAAAATGTCAGAAGCTATTATTAAAGATGTTATAACAGGGCATTTAGAAAAATTCAAGTTAATCAGGCAGAGTCAACTTGGTTTTGTGAAAGGGGAATCATGTTTAACCAATTTATTGGAATTCTATGAAGGAGTCACATGTGCTTTGGATAAAGGGGAATCGGTGGATGTACCGTACTTAGATTTCCAGATAGCATTTGATGAGTGCTACATCAAAGGTTCGTTTACGTTTGCTATTTTCCAATCTAATGGAACCTTCCCTGATGAGCGCTACATCAAAGGTTCGTGGAAAATAAAGGTCCATTGTGTAGTGGGTAACATACTGGCATGGATAGAAGATTGGCTAGCTAACAGGAAGCAGAGAATAGGCATAAATGGGTTTTTCTGGTTGGCAGGATATAACGAGTGGTGTGCCACAGAGATCAGTGCTAGTGCCTCAGTTTATTACAATTTATATAAATGACTTGGATGGAGGGAATGAAGGTATTGTTGCTAAATTTGCTGATGACACAAAGATAGGTAGGAAAGTAAATTGTGAAGAGGACGTAAGGAAACTACAAAGGGATATAGATAGGTTAAGCGAGTGGGCAAAGGTCTGGCAAATGGAGTATATATAATGCGGCAAATGTCAAATTGTCCATTTTGGCGAGAAGAATTTTAAAAAAGCATATTTTCTAAATGGTGAGAGATTGCAGAGCTCTGATTCAAAGCGATCTGGGTGTCCTAGTGCATGAATCAGAAACGGCTAGTATGCAGGTACAGCAAGTAATTTGGAAAGCTAATAGAATGTTATCATTTATTGCGAAGGGGATTGATTACAAAAGTAGGGACGTTATGCTTCAGTTGTGTAGGGCACTGGTGAGACCACATTTGGAGTACTGTGTACAGTATTGGTCTCCTTATTTAAGGAAGGATGTAAATGTGTTAGATGCAGTTCAGAGGAGGTTTACTTCACTAATACCAGGAATGGGCGGGTTGTCTTATGAGGAAAGGTTGGACAGGCTATGCTTGTATCCACTCAAGTTTAGAAGAATAAAAGGCGATTTAATTGAAACCCTTAAGATCCTGAGGGGTTTTGACAGGGTGGATGTGGCGAGGATGTTTCCTCTTGTGGAAGAGTCTAGGGCTAGAGGGTCACTGTTTAAAAAATAAGGGGTTGCTCATTTAAGACAGATGAGGAGAATTTATTTCTCTCGTAGGCTCGTGAGTCTTTGGAGTTCTCTTCCTCAGAAGATAGTGGAAGCAAAGCCTTTGAATATTTAAGGTAGAGCTAGATAGATAAGAAAGGGAGTGAAAGGTTATCAGGGTAGGCGGGAATTTGGAGTTGAGGTTACAATCAGATCAGCCATGATCTTATTGAATGGCAGAGCAGGCTCAAGGAGTCGAGTGGCCTACTCCTGCTCCTAATTCATATGTTTGTATGTAACTCTGGTTCAATGAAGAGTGCAAGAGGACATGGCAGGAGCAGCACCAGGCATACCAAAAAATGAGGTGTCAACCTGGTGAAGCTAATACGCAGGACGTGCCAAACAGTGGAAGCAGCATGCAACAGACAGAGCTAGGTAATCCCACAACCAATGGATCAGATCAAATCTTCGCAGTCCTGAATGAGTTCTGGACAATTAAAACGCTAACTGGAGGAGGTGGATCCACAAATATCCCCATCCTCAATGATGGGAGAACCCAACACATCAGTGCAAAAGACAAGGCTGAAGCATTCGCAAACATTTTCAGCCAGAAGTGCTGAGTGAACGATCCATCTTGGCCTCTTCCTGAGGTCCCCAGCAACACAGATGCCAGTCTTCAGCCAATTTGTTTCACTTCACGTGATATCAAGAAATAGCTGAAGGCACTGACAATATCCTGGCAACAGTACTGAAGATTTATGCTCCAGAGCTAGCTACATCCCTAGCCAAGCTGTTGCAGTACAGCTACAACATTGGCATCTACCCAACAATGTGGAAAATACATCCTGTCCACAAATAGGAGAAATCCAACCCAATTAGTTACCCCATCAGTCCACTCTCGATCATCAGCAAAGTGATGGAAGGGGTTGTTGGCAGTGCTATCAAGTGGCATTTACTCAGCAAAAATCTGCTCAGCAATGCTCAGTTTAAATCCATCAGGACCACTCAGCTCCTGACCTCATTATAGCCTTGGTCCAAACATGGACAAAGAACAGAACTCAAGAGAACGAGTGAGAGAATAAGGGTGGGAGTGACTGCCCTTGACATCAAAGCAGCATTTGAGAGTGTGGCACCAGGGAGCCCTAGCAAAGCTGAAGACAATGGGAATCAGGAGAACACTCTCCATTGTTTGGGAATCATACTTGGCACAAAAGGGAGATGGTTAGGGTTGTTGGAGGTCAGTCATCTCAGCCCCAGGGCCTTGCTGTACGAGTTCCTCAGGGTAGTGTCAAAAGTCCAGCCATCATCTTCAATAAGATCAGAAGTGGGGATGTCCGCTGATGATTACACAAGGCTGTGACATTCACAACTCCCCAGATACTTAAGCAGTTCGTGTCCATATACAGCAAGACCTGGACAACATTTGTGCCACAGAAGTGCCAGGCAATGACTACAAGCATCATCTGCATTCTGCAGCTCAATGACTTGAGGTTGGGGTGGTTTTGGATTGAAGGCAGCGTAGATTGAACAGTTTCCCATTTGTCCTTTAGATTATCTCCACGTCTATGGGTAATTTGAAGGAGGTGAGGTGCAGTATTGCAGTGAGGAAAATGGAGAAGAGATTGGTGCAATGACAGCCTTGGCTGACTGCAATTGCCACTAAAATAGGGTTTGTGGTGGTTTTGTTGGTGAGGATCACAGCATGCATGTCAACATGGAGTAGACAGAGAATAGTTACAAATTTCTGAGGGCAGTCAAGTTTGAAGGGGATACTCTCAGCCTTCGCAATTGACAGACTCAAAGGCTTTCATGAGGTCGAAAAAGACCACGTAAAGTGGTTGGTGCTGTTCTTCGCACTTTGCTTGAATTTGCTGCACAGTGAAGATCATGCGTATGGTGCCTCTCAATGGGTGGAAACCGCACTGTGACTCTGCAAGGAGTTCCTTGGTCACGAGGAGGGGGCGGTTGAGGAGGAACCTTGCAATGATCTTCCCTGTGACAGACAGCAGAGACACTCCTCTGTAGTTACCACAATCTGACTGGTCTTCTTTCTTGATCATGATCACAGCGTCCAAGAACCATTGGCACGCATTATTTTTCCCCGCCACGATAGATGGTGAAATTTGAATCCAATAAAAATCTGGAATTAAAAGTCTAACAATGACCATGGAACCAATGTTGATTGTTGTAAAAACCCATCTGATTCACTAATGTCCTTCAGGGATCTGTCATCCTTACCTGGTCTGTCCTACATGTGACTCCAGACCCACAACAATGTGGTTGACTCTTAGCTGCCCTCTGAAATGGCCTAGCAAGCTGCTCAGTTGTATCAAACCGCTACAAAGTCACAAAAAAGGAATGAAATCGGACAAACCACCCGGCATCAACCTAGGCACCGGAAACGACAACGGCAATCTCAGCCCTGTCGACCCTGCAAAGTCCTCCTTACTAACATCTGGGGGCTAGAGCCAAAATTGGGAGAGCTGTCTCACAGACTAGTCAAGCAACAGCCTGACATCATCATACTCATGGAATCATACCTTACAGATAATGTCCCAGGCACCACCATCACTATCCCTGGGTATGTCCTGTCCCACGGCAGGACAGACCCAGCAGAGGTGACAGCACAGTGGTATACAGTCGGGAGGGAGTTGCCCTAGGAGTCCTCAACATCGATTCTGAACCCCATCAGGTCAAACATGGGCAAGGAAACCTCCTGCTCATTACCACGTACCGCCCTCTCTCAGCTGATGAATCAGCGCTCCCTCATGTTGAACACCACTTGGAGGAAGCACTGAGGGTGGCAAGGGCACAGAATGTACTCTGGGTGGGGGACTTCAATATCCATCAAGAGTGGCTCGGTAGCACCACTACAGACCGAGCTGGCTGAGTCCTAAAGGACATGGCTTCTAGATTGAGTCTGCGGCAGGTGGTGAGGGAACCAACAAGAGGGGAAAACATACTTGGACCTTATCCTCACCAGCCTGCCTGCCACAGATACATCTGTCCACGATATTATCAGTAGGAGTGACCACCGTACAGTCCATGTGGAGACGAAATCCTGTCCTCATATTGAGGATACCCTCAATCGTGTTGTGTGGCTCTACCACTGTGCTAAGTGGGATAGATTTCAAACAGATCTAGCAACTCAAGAATGGGCATCCATGAGGTGCTGTGGACCACCAATAGCAGCAGAATTGTACTTGAACACAATTTGTAACCTCATGGCCTGGCATATACCCCACTCTACATTACCATCAAGCCAGGGGATCAACCCTGGTTCAATGAAGGGTGCTGGAGGGCATGCCAGGAGCACCAGGCATACCTAAAAATGAGATGTGAGCCTGTAACACAGGACTACTTGCGTGTCAAACAGCATAAGCAGCAAGTTCACACATGCCTCATTACTCTAATGGTAATTGTCTATCCCAGTCCTCTGTACACCTCCTCATTAATGCTTTACCCTGACACCACGCCATCCAAACCTACCAAATTAATTTTAGTCCCACACAACATTAGTTAACCTCCCTGCATGGACATTGGTCCCAACCCTGTTGAGGTTTAATGGGTCCATCACATCCACAGCTGGTCACAACACTTGTAGAATCTGAAGCTTTCCCTTGTCCAGTCACACATTAACCTACGTTACCTCACTGTGATTAATCCACAGATTACTCCTTTTGAGGTTCTGCTGCTGCATATGCTCCCAAGCTCTTGAAACTAACTCAGCCCTTTTCCTACCTACGTCACTGGTTCCAGTGTGCACCAGGTCTTCTGGTTGTTCCCCTTCCCCACACAATGCTCTGTACCCAGGAATATTTGTTCCAATTGACTCAAGTTGGAAGGTAGCATCAACATTTCTGAATTATACGAGATTTCCCAATAAGCCATTAATAGTTCAACCCCCCAAGTTACATAGTCCATCAGCGTGATGTTTTCTGCCAGTCAGAAAGTACTGCATGAATTCCATACTTTATAACACAGTGGTACAAACAATACTGTCTGCTCTGATACATTAACACACATACATGGCAGAATAGGCCAGGCTTCAGTTACTAGGAAGCACAGGCCTATGGAGAGGTTGGGTACTCACATGTATTACAAAGAGTAGGTGGAAATAAACTGGTACAGAAAGCAATGCCGAACTTGGAGAGATTAGAAAACCCGTAAGTACAACATGGGACAAACGTTAATAGGAGTGTGATTAATGTCTGTCACAGGGGGAATCAAAGTTCTCCAGATGATTATGGTCTGAGGTTTTTTGTTCCCTGAGGAGCAAGGAATTGTGTCTCAAAGTACGAGAACAATGGAAAGCCCACGACACAGCCATTCTACATGGACCATGGGTAGAGTGGCCTGAGCAGCGAAATAACCTTTCCTTGCTCAGGAGTCCATGATCCTATTTCTCATTCTGCCAAACACTCACCAGCCTTCCTGTCCCTGCCTGGGATTTGTCCAGCCTGTAGCATGCCCTTCAGTTTCTCCACCTCAGCCAGCGTTGATGCATTTGCAATAGCATTCTGCAAAGCAAACAAAGGCATTTTAACTTAACAGATATAAAATTTCAGGGTAGTACAGGTTCAAGGGTGCTTCAATATTCCCCAAACCTTCAGCCTTTTCACCTGCCTGTGTTAAATTGCTATAATGCAGTAAGTATAGATATTCCAGGCAAAACAGCCATAGCAAGTATGTATTGCATATATAAAAATATATACACCCATTAAAGATTAATTCTGTAGTTAGACCTGCAGTATACCTCCGTAACCATTCACTTGGAGACACCGGAAATACTAGGTGAATAAGAAGAAACTGTAGGGAAGAAGTCAGTATAAATGGGATTGGTCATGGATGTTTTGAAGGAAGAGAAGGCTGGAATTGATATGCGCTGTAGCCTATTAGTGGGCCCAATGAGATATGAGGTGGCAGGGAGTGCAGATGCATTGAAGGGAGATTAACCAGATGTGGAGAGGAAGCAGGGAAATAATGGTATCACAATGGGACAGTATGAATACTGAAATAAATAACACACTGGAGTTGGGGGGGGGGGGGGGGGGGGGGGGGGGGGCAGCGGTGGTGGGTGGGTGCTGGAATTAGTCTTGTGGACATTAGCTTGAACAGTTAAGATAACCTCCGTACAAGTTGGTACCAGTCTCATGGGCACTGCATTTCAGGGGTTGTTTTACTATGCAATTGATTTGATAATAAAGAGTATAGGAACAGGAGAAGGCCACTCAGCCCATCAAGCCTGCTCCACCATTCAATACGATCATGGCTGATCGGACACTTCAGTGCCTTATACCCACACTATCCCCATAACCCTTTTTGTTATTGTTAATCAGAAATCTATCAATCTCTACTTTAAACACACTCAATGATTGAGCTTCCATGGCCCTCTGGGGTAGAGAATTCCAAAGACACTCAACCCTCTGAGTAAAGAAATTTCTCCTCATCTCAGTTCGAAGTGGCTTCCCCCTTATTTTGAAATTGTGCCCCTTGGTTCTAGACTCCCCAACCAGGGGGAAACATCTTCTTGCATCTACCTTGTCTATCCCTTTAAGCATTTTGTAGATTTTGTATTATTTTTATTATTAATTTGGATTAGCCAGACATCTCAAAATTAAAATGAGATCTGGAAGCTTGGGTTAACAATTGCAGACTGAACGGAGATATTCCATAAAGCAATCACCCAAGCTGTATTTGGTCTCCCTAGTGTAAAGGAGACTGCTCATCCACAGTATACTAAATTGAAAGAACAAGTAAATCACTTTTCATCTGAACAGAGTGTTTGGGGCCCTAGGTAGTAGGAAGAGGTAAAAGGGCAGCTGTTGCATCTTTTGCACTTTACTAGGAAGGTGCTGTGGGGAGGGGAGGGGCCGTTGAATGTGATTCAGGAGTGGACCAAATGTCAGAGAGAATGGCCCTTTCAAATGGGGAAGGGAAGATGTTTGGTGGTGACATTTCACTGAAGTTAGTGGAAATGGGAGAGGATGATTTGTTGAATGCAGAGCTCGTGGGATGGAAGATTAAAGGAAGAGGAACCCTATTGTGGTTCTGGGAGGGGTGAGTACAGAAGTGCGGGAAATGGAGATCATACTCCATTCAGTCTACAGGTGCGACTCCAAGATCTTGCTTGCCTATCATTTTAATTCTCCACCCACTCTGAATTTATGTCCTGCACCTCCCACATTGTTCCAGTGAAGCTCAACATTAGCTCGAGAATAGCATCTCATTTTTTGATTAGATACTTTATAGCTTTCCAAAATCACCACTGATGTCACAATTTCAGATCATAACTACTGTTCCTTTCTTTTAGACAGCAACTGCTGGTGATTCTGCTTTTCACATTTACACCTCCTCCAGACACAATCATCTGTTTCTTTATTTGTTGCATTATCACTTCCCTTTGCCTAGCACTATCATCCCTTTGTCATTTAATCTCTGCCTTCCACCCTATCACAGACCTTCCCTTTGTTCTTTTCTCGTCCCCACTTTCCCTGCCTTGTTTAAAAACTGTTATATCTCTAACCACTCCCAGTTCTGATGAGGGGTTAACTTGAAATATTAATTCTGTTTCCTTCCCCACAGAAACTTCTGGACCAGCTGAATATTTCCAGGGTTTTGTTGTTTTTTTTTGGATTTCCATAGTTCACAGGAACAGAAGTAGACCATTGAGCCACTCAAGCCTATCCCACTATTCAAGCTGATGTGATCCAGCTTCATGACCTTTATCCCAAGTCCCTTAATAATTGAAAGTTTACAGTTGAACTACCATCAATTGCCGTTTGCAGAAGAGAAGTCCAAACTTCACCACACTGTCTAGAAGTTTTTCCTAATTTCACTCCCAAGGTCTGGCTCCAATTTTTAGACCATGGGGAGTTTCTGTCTATCCAATCTGTTCCACTTCACATTGTAAAGAACATATCTTTTTATTTCTGTTGCACTGTGGATTAAAATTACAATGGCTGCAGTTGAAAGACATGTCTACTGGCACAGTTTGAGGGATATATACAATATTGCTCTCCTGGAACAGTGTGCTGTGAAAGACAGGATGGTGCCGAGGGAGAGTGTGGTCTAATGAGGAACTGCCTGGCAACATTTTAATTGGCTCCCGACCAGGTGACCAGGGTTTGTGTGAGAGCAATGCAGCAGAATAGCTCCCAGCCTGAAAAGAAAAAGAGCGAAAACCTCCTCCTCCTGTGCGTGAAAGATTCCAGCAATTCCACAATAATAGCTAGCTGGCTTTTTCTCCTCATATCTCTATAACCCGCTCTCTCTCTGAAAACCCCTGTCAAAAGGCAAAGGGGAACATCACCGTTAGAGATGTTGAAAGGCAAGTGCTCAACCAGTGAATTAAAGACTGAAAGTGCTGGGAAGACCACCTCATGTCATCAACAAAGAACTGAAAGGAATTTGGAAGACAATGATCAAAATCAACCCATCAAATTCTGTGCTCTGGAATTGGGGCTATTGAACTGTTTTATCCCACCCTTAAAATCCATATTTTTGTGTGTCTTATGTGTGTGTATAGGGATTCGAGGAGTAGAGTTTATGTTATAGCGTTAGAAGTTAGCAGTTCATATTTCTTTTTTCACTGGTTAATGGCAATTTGTTCAATAAACAGTTATTTACTTGTTAAGTTTACAAACCTGGTGCTTGTATTCTGTTAACCTAAATTAAACAATTAGGTGGGTTGATCAAACTTTTCACATTTGTCAGGGCCCAGGGAGCACTGGGGCTTGATATTGCAGAGCACTATCCCCAGTGAGTCGTGACAAGTTTAGGGGCTTGACCGAGATATTTTGGAACAAAAGACAATGACAATTTGGGTGTAGATTTATTAAGTAACAAACGCTAAAAGGAAACAACAGGTTTGTACTGTCAAAAATAAGATGGCACTGGAAACTGCTAAAGCTTCCCTGCAAGTGGACGAGATGTCCCTAACGATTTTACAAGGGATCCCAAAGGCCAGGTTAATCGAATTGGTCAGTAAATTAAGAGTGGGATTGCCTGACAAAGCTAGGAAGGCAGAGATAATCAAAGAGAAGGCACAGCATTTAAAACTGGAAGGAATACCTGAGAGACTGTGTTCTCCAAGGGGTGGTTCATTGGAATGGGCTCAAATTCAGTTGCAAATAAAAAATAAACTGAAACTAGAGGCACCAGAAAAAGGGCAGAGAAAGAAAAAGGCAAGTAAAGAGAAAGGGCATTCCAAAGGGAGCAGGCAAGAAAGGGCATTCCAAAGGGAGCAGGCAGAAAGGGCAGAGAAAGAAAAAGAAAAGGCAAGGAGAGAGCATTTCAAAGGGAGTTAGAAATAGTGAAGTTAGAAAAGGAGGAAAGAGAGAGAATTCCAGCTTAAAATGCTGGCAGCTAAGAGACACCAGTAGGTGAAGTAGGACTTATTTCCAGATCAGAACCCAGTGGGGAGATGTTTAAATTTGTACAAGCTCTTCCAAAATTTGAGGAAAGGGATGTTGAAGCATTCTTTATTTTATTTAAGGTAGCTAAGCAAAGGAAAACTGAACATTGCCCACGCAGAGCAAATTGACAGGTAGAGCACAGGAAATTTATTCTTCACTGTGAGAGGAGCTTTCCCAGGGTTATGATGTAGTAAAAATGGCCATTTTGAGTTCACATGAGTTGGTCCCTGAAGCATATAGACAAAAGTTTCAAAATTTAAGGAAACAGCCTGGGCAAGCTTACATTGAATCTGAAAGGATTAAGCAAAATAGTTTTGAATCGTGGATACGAGCATTAGGAGTTGAAACTACTTAAGAAGTTCTCAGACAAACCAGTCTCTTGGAAGAATTTAAAAACTCCCTAGCTTCTGTAATAAGAACCCATGCTGAAGACCAAAGGGTTGCAACTGCTAGACAGGCAGCAGTAATGGCTGACAATTATGAGCTGATCCATAAAACTAAACCATTGTTCCATCAACCTCATAAATTTGAAAAGGGTGGAAAATGGGAGAATGAAAGGAAAGCAAGTAGCCAGGGTAAAGAATGGATAGCTGGGAATGTCTTGAGATCTACTCTCCAGTTCAGGAAGGAAGGTAATGAGGGCGATGGTGAAACTCGAAGATCTAAGTGTTTCCACTGTAATAAAGTGAGATACATTCGTTCAGAATGCTGGAAGTTGCGAGGGAAGCCCATGGGGCTTATTGGAATTGGTAAGAGTGAGTCCGAAAAAGGAACTCAAAAAGAAAATGCCATGGATCAAATTGTAGCTTTAACTACAAATAAGGGTCTGGAGGTAAACACTGCTGTGAATACAGGTGAAGTGAATAAGGCAGATGAGAGAGATATAGAGTGTTTTTGTCTAAAGGAATGATAAGCCCTTTTTTATCAAATGCTGCAGCTAAACCCATAACCATATTAAGGGGCACATGAAGTACTCAAACTCTTGCTGGCAATGGACTTAGCTTTCCCTCCAGAGAGTTCAATGAAAGCTAAAGTATTGGTAAACGGGATAAGTGGAGAATATACCCCGGTACCATTGTACAAAGTGCAATTGGAATCTGATTTGTTGTCTGGATCGGTGGTTGTAGGAGTGGTTAAGAAATTACCCGTGGATTTACTCCTGGGGAATGAATTTGACAGGAGTGAAGGTTATAGCTTCATCCATAATTATGGGAAGTCTGAGAGAGGCTAAAGAGTAGTTACAAGAACAAGTTCCTGGTATTTTTCCATCATGTGTGGTGACCAGAACAATGGCTAAACAAAATCCATCACCAGAGGTCAAGTAACACCACGAGCAGATGTTAGAGTAGCCAAAACTTTAAGGATGAGGATAATTCAAAGGGAGTGTTTGGCATGTCTTCATTAATTGAGGCTCAGAAAGCAGATCCAGAGTTAAACAAGTTAGCACAGTCAGCTCATACTGAAGCCGAGGCTGAAGGAGTTCCAGAGTGCTGTTACATTAAAAACGAAGTTCTGATGAGGAAGTGGAGACACCCTCACAGACCTGCAGATGAGGAATCGATGGTTGTTCAGGAGATAGTGGTACCGCCCAAATATCATAAGGAGATATTGCGAGTAGCACATGAAATCACCATGGCAGGACATGTAGTAATATGGAAAACCCAAACACCGATAAACAGGCATTTTACCTGGCCGAGACTTCATAAGGACGTAGTGCAATTTTGTAAAACATGTCATACATGTCAGGTAGTAGGTAAACCTCAACATGTAATCAAACCAGCACCTTTGATACCCATACCAATTTTAAAGAGCCATTCAATCAGATATTAGTAGATTGTGCAAGACCATTACCCAAAACAAAAGCAGGACTTCAGTATATCCTTACAATCATACGTATGATAGCCCGATTTCCAGAAGCTATTCCTTTAAGGACAATTATGGCCAAGGTGGTAGTGGAAAAGTTAACTCAGTTTTTCACTCGTTATGGCCTACCGATTGAAATACAATCTGACCAAGGTTCTAACTTCATGTCTATAATTTTCCAGTGCATAATTAGCAGTTTGGGTATCAAACAACTCAAGTCTACCACCTATCACCCACAGACACAAGGAGCTTTAGAGAGATACCATCAGACTCTCAAAACCATGATTAAGACCTATTACCATGATTACCCAAAGGATTGGGACAAAGGATTAGATTTCTTACTATTTGCAACCAGGTTCTCCAAATGATTCTACTGGATTTAGTCCTTTCGAATTGATCTATGATCATGAAATAAAAAATCCATTAAAAGTGATTAAGGAAAAGTTCCTAAAGCAGAAAGATGAATCCTCCATGTTGGATTACTTGTCCATTTTCCTGAAAGACTTAGGAGCACGTAAAGTAACAAGACCGCACTTAAAAATTTCCCAAGCATAAATGAAAGAATGGGCAGACATGTTTGCTCTACAATTAGAACTTTCCAGGCAGGAGATGAAGTATTGGTATTATTGCCGTTGCAGGGTGCACCACTGAAAGCCAAATTTGGTGGCCCCTACAAGGTAGTTAGGAGAGTTAATAATGTGACTTATCTGATAGATATTCCTGAGCGTAGGAAGAAACGGTTATGTCACATACATATGCTGAAGCAATATCATCGCGGGGAAGATGACAAGAAAGAGCAAGTATGCCAGATGGTAGGAGTAATAGAGGGCGACAGAGACAGTAAGAGTAAGGTAGAGGGAGAAGTAGGCAGTGCCCAAAGCAAACCACCTACCAATTGACTAGCTAATATGAAAACACTGGGACAGTTAGACACTGTGTTCCCATATTTAGAGGAAGGACCACGGGAAGATCTAATAAGATTGCTTAGGAAGTATAAGGGAACTTGTAGGGATACACCTGGATATACATTAGCTAGACATGATGTGGATGTAGGAGACTCAGTGCCGATAAAACAACATCCATATCGGCTGAGCCCCGAGAAACAAGCTCAGGTAGAAACAGAGATCTAATATATGCTGGAAAATCAATTGATTAAGCCCAGCTGAAACAGCCGGGGTTCACCGGTAGTGTTGGTTCCTAAGCTGAGCGGATCCACTAGATTTTGTACAGACTACTGGAAAGTGAATGTAGTAACTAGGACAGATTTATACCCAATTCCTCGGTTACAAGATTGCATCGATAGGGTTGGCAGTGCATCATTTCTTTCTAAAATTGATCTATTGAAGAGGTACTGGCAAGTTCCATTAACATCAAGGGCTAAAGAAATATCCGCCTTTGTAACACCAAGTGGATTGTATCAACGTCTAGTCATGCTGTTTGGGTTTAAAAATGCCCAGCTACATTCCAGAGACTTATGAATCGAATCGTAGCTGAAGTACACAACTGTGTGGTTTATTTAGACAATGTCAATATCTATAGTAACACACGGGAAGAACTTGTTAAGCATGTGAGGACCTGTTTAAGCAATTGCAGTTGGTTGGCTTGGTGGAGAAATCATGAGGTATTTGGGCATGTGTGGGTTTTACAGGAGTTTGTGCCAAACTTCAGCACAATAGCTGTACCTCTCACCAATGTGTTAAGAAAACAGGCAAAAGTGGTATGATCAGCAGGATGCCAAGCAGCCTTTGAAAAGCTGAAGGTAATCTTTATAAATGAACCAGTGTCGGCCGCCCCTGACTTTACCAAACCTTTTAAAATGGCAATTGATGCTAGCGACTTGGGGGGTAGGTGCAGTCCTATTACAAGATGATAAATTAGGGTTGGAGAAGCCAGCTGGGTACTTTTCCAAGAAACTAAATCAATATCAGAGGAAGTACTCTACAAAAGAAAAAGAAACTCTAGCATTGTTGTCTCTTCAACACTTTGAAATTTATGTCCGACACGATAACAAAGAAACACTGATCTACACTGACCATAATGCGAGACTGTTTAGATGGAGTCCATTGTTTCAACCATTCAGTGTAAAGATTGTTCACATTGTCGGCAAAGATAACGTGATCTCGGATGCATTGTCTCGGGTGTAAAATACTAAAATAAGTTAAAGGGGTAAGAAATGAATATTGTATAATGAGGAGGAAGGATGAATGGAAGTAAGTCTAATGTTTTGTTTTCCATGTGTCACATACCTTTGTGATGATACGCATTTTTGAAATGGCATTTCATCTCTTTAAAGGGTGGAGGTATGTAAAAAACATATCTTTTTATTTCTGTTGCACTGTGGATTAAAATTACATTGGCTGCAGTTGAAAGACATGTCTACTGGCACAGTGTGAGGGATATACACAATGTTGCTCTCCTGGAACAGAGTGTGCCATGAAAGACAGAATGGTGCCAAGGGAGAATTTGGTCCAATGAGGAACTGCCTGGCAACAACATTTTAATTGGCTCCTGACCAGGTGACCAGGGTTTGAGAGAGAGAGCAGTGCAGCAGAATAGCTTCTAGCCTGAAAAGACCAAAAACCTATTGCTCCTATGTACGAAAGATTCCAATACTTCCACAATAATAGCTAGTTGGCTTTTTCTCCTCATATCTCTATAACCTCTCTGAAAACCCTTGTCGAGAAGAAAAGGGGAAAATCACTGTTAGAGACATTGAAAGGCAAGTGCTCAACCAGTGAACTAAAGACTGAAAATGCTGGAAGACCACCTGATGTCATCAACAAGAACTGAAAGGAATTTGGGAAACATCGATCAAAATCAACCCATCGAATTCTGTTCTCCGGAATTGGTGTTATTGAACTGTTTTATCCCACCCTTAAAATCCATATCTTTGTGTCTCTTGTATGTGTGTGTATAGGGATTTAAGAAGGGGTAGAGTTTAGGTTATAATGTTAAAGTTGGCAGTTCATATTTCTCTCTTTTGCCACTGGTTAAAGACAATTTGTTCAATAAACAGTTATTTACTTATTAAGTTTACAAACCTGGTGCTCATATTCTGTTAACCTAAATTAAACAATTAGGTGGGTTGATCAACCTTTTCACATTTGTCACAGCTCGGGGAGCACTGGGGCTTGATATTGCAGTGCACTATCCCCAGTGAGTCGCGGCAACATCTTGAAAACTTTGCTGTCAAGTAATCCCAACTGCCATCTTTCCTGAACCACACTCTCCCCAAGTGCACCACACACTTCCCACCCACACCCCCCCCACCCCCCATATCCTCAATTAATCCCAATGCCGTCTCTCCCCATAATCTTGAATCCATCTCTAACTAACCCCACTGTCCCACTCACTCCCCACTGCCCCGTATCAAGACCCAAGTAAACCCACTGTCCCGACCTCTCCCAATAACACTTCACCTTCCATGGTTCAATTATCTTTTGAACGAAAATGGGTACTAACATCTGCCTATACCACTCACTACACCAAAGCATGTTCCAACAACTCTGTAGACATTTCTTCTAACCCCCAAGTGACTCATAACAAAAAATCAGTATTATTCAAATTCAATGTCACCTAAGGCAAGCACTGCTGCACAATGTTTCCACTAAAGTGAACCCAATCACCAAGAACACCAGAGACCCTCGCTTGGTCAGATCCACTGTGCTTGCACATGCACCCACTTATCTACTAAAGACACATAACAGCCCCAATTCTGACTTTGCAGTATTATTTATCCCAGCAATTACCTTGACTGTGAATCAAGGACATATCAGACTGCTGAACATAGTGGGAGGAGGAAGTGAAGAGATGTCTACTGGATTCATCCTATGTTATCCTGCCCTGTTCATGTCTTGCCAAATTCCTCCTGGTAGATTTTTGTTGGGTAAAAATATCAAAGGATATGGAGCAAATGGAGTCAGCTATGATCTAACTGAATAGCAGAATGGACCCAAGGGTCCAAATGGCCTACTCATCTTCCTCTAATCCATCATTTCACCTAAAAGCTTTCCATCAAGTTCAGTCCAAGTCAGCATTAATTTATCTCTGCATTTGATGTCACCTCCCCTTTTATCTCTGTTCAGTTCCGACAAAAGAAAAGTGCTCGCTGGTGCTTTAGTCTTCGGCACTGTCTAAAGGCAGGTCTCCACATCCCAACCCATAATCGTCTATCTGCTCTTCAGTTTTTATTCCTGATTTCCAGTTTTTACCCTTTTACATGTCGAGCCATTGCATAAGCAAGTCTTACCTTAATTGCTTCTACTTCAGGAGCAGAAGGACCAGCTTTTTTCTTCTCCCCTGACAACCCTGCACCTGGTGTGAAACTTAGGAACAAAATACAAATTATTTAGTCATTTATGGGTCCCACAAATAAACTTCTCTGGACCTTTAAAGCCACAAGAATTAAAAACCAGTGCAGTATCTGATCTTTTCATAAACTGATACATTTTACAGTGCTCCGCTGAATGGAGCTTTACTTGAAATAGCTTCCCTCAGAAACACCAAGGTGCTGGAAAGGCAACATTTTAGCACAATGATCACAAAACCAGCAATTTGGAAACAAGCCCTCCCCTCCCCCACACAAAGAGAACAGCCTCTTCTTTAACATGCTGACTCTCACTTAACAATAAACCCCAAATCTAGTGTTTCTGAGGCAAGACATCAAGTCAAATTTAGTATCTGTATCTTACGTCTTTGTTTTCTTGGTTATATCCTTTGCAAGTTGCGCCCCACGTTTGCCTTTGAACATTCGATCCGCTTCCTGACGTTCCTGTGGCAATACATCACATCCAGTTACAGTCAAACTGATTGACTCCTTCCAGCTGAGCAACATCTGCCCATACCTCGAGGAACACTACAATAATTTACAAAATTCTTCATTCTACAGACACAGTAACAGGATCAGGAATGCTCACCACCTGTAGTTATTTACCAATATGGGAATAGTATCAATGACCTCGCTCTATAGTCAGTAAGAGTGAGCACCCTATGCTCACATAGGGAAGAAACTGAACACTCGTATCCCCCACAGAAACCAGATTGCTTTTCTCTAGAGGAGTAAAAGTTGCAGTCATTGCTTGAATTCGGGAAAAATTTGCAGGGTTATGGGGAAAAGCAGGGAAGTGGGATTAGCTGAGCTGGTTTTGCAGAGAGCGGACATGACAGGGCGGATAGCCCCCTACTGTGCTATAACCATTCTATGCTATGGGTAAATGTAAAACTTCCCAAAAATGAGCTGTGCAAACACATAGTAAATCACCTCTGCCCTGATTAATACAACCGGTACAAGAACTTTGTACTATTAACAGGGTCAGACATGGCAAAGATCACTTCCAGGTGAGATTTCAAATAAGCTTTGCTATTTCTGCTACAGGTGTGTGGGTGAAATCTAACTACAGCAAATTCTCACAGGAAGCAATCATACTTCAGAATATTAGCCTCTGCCTCACTCTAACACCCTAAATTTAATCTAAGGCACTGAGCAAATTTTACGGTCACCACAAATATATTAAAAACACTTTTTTGTCTTAGTACCCCTGCCTGAGGTCTCTTGAAATGTTTTATTACATTAAAGGCACTGTATAAATGCAAACTGCTATCAATCTTAAAAACATCCAGTATTCACTTTATTCCAAAGACTGTTAATCAAGTGTATATCTGTACATTTAACAGCTTGTCTTTAGTAGTTTCTGGGAGTGAAGTACAAGCAGTGCAGAGGACGGAGGCTGCAACATCCCAATACGCAGACTGCACACTGGAAGCAACATCGCAACCCTGTTAATAAACTCAGCCACTGTGGTACAATCGGCTGCAGTGACTTTGATCTAACTAATTGGAAAAACCAAATAGCAAAAACAAGTAGTATTCACTCGATCAAAACCCCCAAATTCCAGTCTGTATAATTTTATGGTAAAATTGAACCATATCTAGAGTCAGCTACAAGTAGATAGGAATGATCAAACAATTTAAAACCTGCATCATTGTCTTGAGGGTGTTACCAAGTAAAGAACACGACATACAGCAGGGTTTTCAGATCTGATGGGCTGTTTCTCATGTTCCAGCAGAGTCAGAGACTCAGGTCAAAAGTTCTGCAATGGGGAAGAGCCTTTCAATGCTCCAACTGTGGAAAGATCATGCATCAACAGCTCCCCAACAATCTCAACTCTAGCAACAATCAGGATGGAACTAGAGTAGAGAGCATGTGCATTCTGCAGTTTCATTTCATCAACATTAGGAGTTTGGGCTAAAATCCAGCCTCTCATCAGACAGATGATGTTACCTTGAGTGTTGCAGCACAGACTGAACGTGAACTGAACCATCACAGAGGCAACCCCTTGATGGATTGAATGGCCAGTCAAATTTAACATCAGTTGCTAGGCCATGTACAATAGGATACCTTCCTTTCCTGTGTTTATAATTACTGAGATATAAATATTTAGCGTGCAAGCATGATCACTGCACCGGACAGAGTGCCTATTGTGTGATTGCCCCATTTTTAACAGCAGCTAGGCACTTTTTTTCAATTTGACCTTATAAAATGCAACGTTGCACACAAAGCTGAGAATGGTGAATCTGATACAAAAGGTCACAACTGTAAAAGGTTGAAACCATTGCCGTGTAAATGGTATAGATAGATCATTTTATCTCAAGTTAAGTTGGGCTAGGGGGATAGGTGAACATATATTATAAATATAAATTTATGATTATATATCTGATGTGCAGGTACATGGGTCACTAAATACGGTAAGGCAAGTAGAGAAGGTCAAAGCTCAAATAATTATTGGCTCTGTATCTAGAGGCAGAGGATACCAAAGGGATAAGGCGGAACTTGAACAAGACAACAATTGAAGGACATACAATTTCTGGTGCCCCATTATAGGAAAGACATAGAAGCAATGGAGCAGCACTGCCATTGCCCGGAATGAGGGCAGACCGGACACAGGTATTCAAAGTTATGGACAGTTCTGATAAAATAAACAGGAATAAATGTTTTTCCCCTGTCACTGAGCTATTAATAAGGCTGAAATTTAAGCTTTTATAAGAAGTTAAAGGTGGGTTGGAAAAAAGCGTTACACCGAAGGAGGTCAAACTGGAATTCACAGCGACAAACTCCTGTTGAAGCAAATTCTTTACAAAAGGAATTAGAAAGTGGTTTCAAAGGGAGGAATACGAAAAGATGGAATCAGGCTGGCTCGGACATTAAAAGATATAAGGAGTGTGTGGGAATAGGCTGGGTGGGAAAGTGAGTGGGAGAGTGGGAAATAACAGAAAAACCTTGATATAGACATGTTTCATTCTATATTTCTAATCTAGCAGGTAAGGGAAAATCTATAAGAAAATCATTAAGGCAGCGCTAGGATAGGGGAACCAGGAGTACCATAGATAATAGTTTTTTCTTGGGCCCTCCAATTCCAGAAGAGACACTACTACCCTCCTGCTTAGATATAAACAGACTCCAAAAGGATGTCCAACATCAACTACAAATACATTTTTCTGGAAAACGAAATCCGATGAGTATTCCATGGAAGCAAAGATATGCAGAGCTTAAGCTGCAATAAACAACGCAGCCAAAATGTGTTGCTGTGGTCAGTCTAAATCATACCTTCAGTTTGACTTTCTGGAAATCCAGGACTCTGACCTGTGGAACTTTGTGGATCACATACAGACGATAATGCTTCTTGCTCGTTACTGGGTTCCTCAGGAGACTGTAAATCAACAAGTACATCATTTAAACCCATTTGTCTCAAACTGATCTGATTACTGTCAAGCCTCACTGAGTGGAAGAGATAGGAGAAAGACTTGCATGTAATCATTGCTGTAATCGAAGAGATAATTTGTGCACAGTAAGCTCCCAAACAGAAACTTAGAAAATATGAGTAGGTCTTTCAGCCCTTTGAGCCTGATCCACCAATCAATGTGATCATGGCTGATCCTCTATCTCAACGCCATACTCCCGCTCTTGCCCCTTCCCCTTGATGTCTTTAGTGTCTAGAAATCTATTTCCTCCTTAAATATATTCAGTGGCTTGCCTCCACAGCCTTCTGTGGTAGACAATTCCACAGGTTTACCACCCTCTGAGTGAAGAAGTTTCCCCTAATCTCAGTCCTGAATGGCCTAACCCATATCCTCAGACTGTGACCCCTTGTTCTAGACACTCCCAGGGGAAACATCATCCCTACATCCAATCTATCCAGCCCCATCAGAATGTTATGCTTTCCAACGAGGTCCCCTCTCATTCCTCTAAACTCAAGTGAACACAGGCCTAGTTGGCCCAATCTCTCCTCATATGACAATCCTGCCAGCCAGGAATCAGTCTGGTGAACCTTTGCTGCACTCCCTCTATGATAAGTATATCTTTTCTGAGGTAAGGAGGCCAAAACTGCACACAATACTCCAGGTGTGGTCTCACCAAGGCCCTGTACAGCTGCAGTAAGACATCCTTGCTCTTGTACTCAAATCCTCTTGCAATGAAGACCAACCTAATTTGCCTTCCTAATTACTTGCTGCACCTGCATGCTTGCTTTCAGTGACTTGTGGACAAGAACACACACTCAACTTGTCTAAATCGCCTTGAAGCCTCTTTGCATCCTCCTCACCATTCACATTCCCACCTAGTTATGTATCGTCAGCAAACTTGGAAATATTACATTTGGTTTCTTCATCTAAATCATTGATATATATTGTGAATAGCTGAGGCCCAAGCACTGATCCTTGCGGTGCCCCACTAGTCACCACCTGACACTCCAAAAAGGTCTATTTATTTCTACTGTCTCCTGTCCGTCAACCAATTCTCAATCCATGCCAACGTATTACCCCCAATCCCAAATGTTGCATACTAACCAATGTGGGACTTATCAAAAGCTTTTTGAAATTCCAAATACACTACATCCACTGGTTCTCCCTTATCTATTCTACTAGTTACGTCCTCAAAAAACTCCAGCAGGTTTGTCAAACATGATTTCCTTTCATAAATCCATGTTGACTTTGTCTAATCCCATTGATATTTTCTAAGTGTTCTGTTATCACGTCCTTTATAAAAGGCTCTAGCATTTTCCCTGCTACTGAGGTTAGGTTAACCAGGCTGTAATTTGCTGTTCTCTCCCTCCCTCCTTTTTTAAATAGAGGGGTTACATTTGCCACCCTCCAATCTGCTGGGACTGTTCCAGAATCTACAGATCTTTGGAAGATGACAACCAATACTCCCACTATTTCCACAGCCACTTCCTTTAATGCCTTGGGATGTAGATTATAAGGCCCTGGGGATTTATCAGCTTTCAGTCCCATTAATTTCTCCAGCACTAATTTTTTTTTTAGCAATACTAATTTCCTTGAATTCCTCCTCCTCACTAGATGCTTGCTTCCCTAGCACTTCTGGGAAGTTGTGTCTTCCTCTATGAAGATAGAACTAAAGTAGTTGCTTAATTGTTGTGCCATTTCCTTGCTCTCCATTATAAATTCTCCCGCCTCTGACTGTATGGGACCTACATTTGTCTTCACTACTTTTTTTTCACATACTTAGAAACTTTTACAGTCCGCTTTTATGTTCCTTATTTCCTTAAGTTCCTTTTATTCCTTATCTTTCTTTATGTTCTTATACTCTATTTTCCCCCTCTTAATCAATCTCTCGGTCCTCCTTTGCTGAATTCTAAACTGCTCTCAATCCTCAGGCTTGCTACTTTTTCCAGCAACTTAATATGACTCCTCTTTGGATCTAATACTATCCTTAATTTCTTTTGTTAGCCATGATTGGGCCACTTTACCTGTTGTGTTTTTGCGCCAGAAAGGAATGTATAACAGTTGCAATGTATACATTCATTCCTTAAATATTAGTCATTGCCTATCACCTGAATAAAAATAATAATAATAATGATAATGATGAAGCTCCCCAATACATTGTAGCCAACTCACCCCTCATATCTTCGTTGTTTCCTATTTAGATTTAGGGCCCTCATTTCAGATTGAACTACTTCATTTCCCATCCTAATGAAGAATTCTATCATATTATGATCACACTTCCCTAAAAGACCCACACAAGATTAATTAACCCCATCTCATGCACGATATCAAACTTAGGATAGCCTGTTCCCTAGTTGGTTTTTTGACATACTAGTCTAAAAAAGATCTTGTGGACACTCCAGGAATTCATCCGCCACTGTATTATGGTTAATTTGGTTTGCCCAGTCTATATGTAGATTAAAGTCACCCACGATTACTGTAGCACCCTTGTTACATGCATCTCTAATTTCCTGTTTAATGCCACCTTACCACTACTGTTGAGGCCTATAGACAGCTCCCACTTGTTGCTTCTTAGCACCACCGCAACTGATTCTACATCTAGATTTTCTAATATCCTTTCTCACTATTGCACTGATTTCATCCTTAACTAATGACGCCACCCCACCTCCTTTTCCTTTTCGCCTGTCCTTCCTAAATATCGAATACCTTTGGATATTCAGTTCCCAATCTTGATTATCCTGCAGCCATGTCTCCGTAATCGCAATCATATTCTACCTGCTCACATCTATTTGCACTGATAGCTCGTCTGCCTTATTGCAAATGCTCTGTGCATTCAGATCAGTGCCTTTAGATCTGTCTAACATTTTTACACTTTTTTTTGTACTATGACCCTATTTGCTTCTAGCCCTTGCTTCCTCTGCCTTCCACTTTTGCTTTCTACTTTTCCATCCTTCATCTCTATCTGTTTCCCTCTCGTCTCCCCGGTCAGATTCCAACCCACCTGCTACTTTGGTTTAAATTCTCCCCCACAGTACTAGCAAATACCCCTGTGAGGATATTGGGGCTGTCCAGCTGGAGTGAAACCCATCCAACTTGTGACGGTCCTATCTTAACCAGAATCGGTCCCAATTCCTCAGGAATCTAAATCCCTCCCTCCTACACCATCTCTCTAGTCACGCATTCATTGGGTCTATTCTCCTATCCCTGATTTCACTTGTACGTGGCACTGGGAGTAATCCTGAAATTACTGCCTTGGAGGTCCTGCTTTTTAATTTATTTCCTAACTCCTTATATTCTGCTTGCAGGACCTCACCGTTCTTTTTACCAATGTCGTTGGTAGCAATATGGACAATGACCTCTGGCTGTTTACCCATCCCTTCAGAAATTCCTGCAGCCACTCAGTGACGTCCTTGACCTTGGCAGCCGGGAGGCAACACACCATCCCGGTGTCATGCCTGTGGCATGTCCATCCATTATGATAGAATCCCCATCACTATTGCTCTCTCACTCTTTTTCCTCCTCACACCATGCAGCTGAGCCACTCACGGTGTCACAGACTTGGCTCTTGCTGCCAAGAAACAGAAAATCTGTTTGAGAGGGAGATGGACCCTGGGGACTCCTGCACTACCTGCCTACTGCTTTTAGTCTGTCTGGCGGTCATCCATTCCCTTTCTGCCTTTGCACTCTTTACCTGCAGTGTGACCACCTCACCGTATATGTTATCCATGAAGATGTCAGCTTTGCTGATGCTCCACAGTCACTCCAGCTGTAGCTACATCTCCGAAACGTGGATTTTGAGTAGCTGCAGCTGGAGACACTTCCTGCACACGTGGTTGCCCTAGATACTGTAAGTGTCCCTACTTCCCACATCGCACAGGAGGAGCATTCCATGTGGCCGAGCTGTCCTGCCATGACTTACCCTTAAATTATTATAATTTTATTTCCTCTAGTTTAATGAATTCATTAAATACTAAATGTATACAGGGAATCTTACTTTACTTATACTATAAACAGTAATTAATCTAAATTAACCTTGTTATGAAGACAGCCTTGCAGTTAGCAATAAATTGTATCAGTATTAAAAGATAAATAAGCAAAACAAGTACAAGTAAAATTCTCACCAACCAATCACTTACCTAGTTCCCTATGGCGCACACTTGATTTTCTCCAAATCTGGCTGGTCCACTGAAATCCACACCAGGAGTGGCTATGTCATTAATCAGCCTGGCTACCACTCGCGCTCCCTCCCTCCCACACTCTTTCATCCTCTGGCTCTGCCTGCACCCTCTTTTTATCCTTCAAGCTCTGCTCGCCCTCTCTCCCACGCTCTTTTATCCTCCTGGCTTCGCTCTCAGATTCTTTTATCCTCACAGCTCCACACATACTCTCATGCTCACTTATCCTCTCGGTTCCGCTCTCACTCTCGTGCTCTTTTACCCTCCCAGCTCCACACTCACTCTCGCGCTCTTGTATCCTCTCTACTCCGCTCTCACTCGCGTGCACTTTTACACTCCTGGTTCCACTCAGCAATATGGTAACAACCAGATAATCTGTTTATGTGATGTTCACGGAGGTATATTTTGGCAGGGGCACCAAGGAGAACTCCACATTCTTTTTCAAAAAAGTGTCATGGGATCTTTTACGTTCATTCGAGAGTGGGCAGCGCCTTGGTTTAATGTCTCATCCAAAAGGCCACACCTCTGACAGTGAGGCATTCCCTCGGTATTGAACTCAGGGATGAATGGCCAAGGACAAAAGGGTGTGAAAATTAGTGGCTGAAGGCAAAAAAATGTCTAAAAATTTGAGACAAGGAATTATGTACATGTAACATAACGTAAAGTAGCACAGTCACTCCAGCATGAGCAGATGAAAAACACTGTTTTATGATTTGTAGTGAAATGCAATTGCTTCTAGGCCGCTTCATTAAGCTCAGTTTCTATTAATAGGGTAAACAAGCAGTCATCATATCCCTAAAGGAGAACCTTGTCAAATAGACAAGATAATGGTGCATGTTTCAGTGATAGGCCAGAGATTTTTATCTTATGTAAATATTATTAATTCTAATTTGTAAATATTAACCTGCAAACAAATCAATGAAACAATAATAGGAAAAATCACAGGCCCATCAAAACATCCAAGAGTACATCTTGTCTGCATTGTGAAATGAGAGCATTTCACCTGTCTATCTGCTGGTGGTTAAAGGCAAATTGCCCAAAAATGTTTTCATTGTCAGGGGCAATTTTCATATCTGACCACATTCCACCCAAGGGTAACTGGGTGGTCTGCTCTGATAGCAACCATTTAATGACAGTTGATAGTGATTTAATTAATGGTTTTCTTCAGTTATTAACTATTGTAAACTGGTAACTTTGGACTGGCAAACCTTTGAACACAAAGTAACAGCTGATACACCAGGAATTGTAAACAGCCATCAAGATGAATGCAGTTGGGCTCATTTTTGGAATCAAAATTTAACAGCCAGCTGATCTGGCTCAGATGCTGAGTTATCTCATTAGAAAGAAACACAATACAAGCCCAACCAAAGTATGCCCGAGTGATGAGTGGGCTGTGCTTCCTTTACTTGACAGCTAAAGGAGCTCACTAAGTTATCACAGTCCAGTCAATAACAACCATAGCAGATGAATGCCACCTGCACATGGAAATCTGTGGTTTCTTAGACATGACTAAGTATTGAATACACAAAATTCAAGGTGTAAAATTTGAACCTCTCAAAATACTCCCCTTGCAAGACTGTAAAGTGGTGGACTAGTTTAGTGCATTAGACTGGGCGAAAGTGTTCTGTTCAGGGATGGCACCAGGAGCGGTGTGGACACCAGGACTAAACAACAGGATGGACAAGAGGTAGAATAGCAGCTTTAACACAGTCAGCTCTCTGCTTCCCCTCCAATTTCAATATCTATAAAACTCAGGCTCTCTTGCTTTAAGTCCTGGCCATAAGTAGGGGACAAAAAACAAACACAGTGTTGGGTGTTTTTGCACTAAGTGCTGGGAGCTGTTTGATTACAGCACTGTGCTTTAGTAAGTGCTGTGGTACATTGTTGCAACTGATACATTCCCTGGCAATACAAGAGGTGGGAGTAGGAGTAGATTATACAGCCCCACAAGAGAGTGAAATAAAAATAAAAATAGGAATGAAAGACAGAAAAGTAGAAAGCAAAAGTGGAAGGCAGAGGAAACAAGGGCTAGCAGTAAACAGAGCTACAAAAATAATGTGTAACGGTGTGAAAACCACAAGTCTAAAGGCCCTGTATCTGAATGCACTGAGCATTCGCAATAAGGCGGACAAATTAACAGCGCAAATAGACAAACGGGTACGATATGATTGCAATTACAGGGACATGGCTGCAGGGTGACCAAGGCTGGGAACTGAATATCCAAGGGTACTTGATATTTAGGGAGGACAGGCAAAGGAGGAAAAGGAGGTTGGGTGACATTGTTAGTTTAGGATGGAAATCAGCGCAATGGTAAGAGATGATCTTGGGTCAGAAACTCTAGATGTGGAATCAGTCTGGTGGAGCTAAGAAGCAACAAGGGGCGGAAAGCATTAGTGGGAGCTGTTGATAGGCCTCCAAACGTAGTGCTAAGATAGGGGATGGCATTAAACAGGAAATTAGAGATGAATGTCACAAGGGTGCTACAATAATCATGGGTGACTTAAATCTACATATAGACTGGGCAAACCAAATTGGCAATAATAATTGGCAGTTGAATTCCTGGATGTGTATATGTGGATGGTTTTTTTACACCAGCGCGTCAAGGAACCAATTAGGGAACAGGCTATCTCGATTTGGTTTTGTGCAATGAGAAGGGGTTGTGCGGGGTCCTTTAGGGAACAGTGACCATAACATGATAGAATTCGTCAGTAGGATGGAAAGTGAAGTAGTCTGATCTGAAATGAAGGCCCTAAATCTAAACAAAGGAAAATACGACGGTATGTGGCGTGAGCTGGCCAAGACAGATTGGGGAACTTCATTAAAAGGCATTTTGGTGAATAGGCAATGGCTAGTATTTATGGAACAAATGTATACACTGCAACAGTTATACATTCCTTTCTGGTGCAAAAACACAACAGGAAAAACGGCCCAACCATGGCTAACAAAAGAAATTAAGGATAGTATTAGATCCAAAGAGGAATAATATAAAGTTGCTAGAAAAAGGAGCAAGCCTGAGGATTGGGAGCAGTTTAGAATTCAGCAAAGGAGGACCAAGAGATTGATTAGATGGGGAAATTACAGTATGAGAGTAAACTTGCAAGGAACATAAAAGCGGACTGTAAAAGCTTCTGTAAGTATGTAAAAAGAAAAAGATTAGTGAAGACAAATGTAGGTCCCTTACAGTCCAAAATGGGAGAATTTATAATCGAGAACAAGGAAATAGCAGAGCTATTAATCGACTACTTTAGTTCTGTCTTCACAAACGAAGACACAAATAACTTCCCAGAAATGCCAGGGAACCAAGGGTCTAGTGAGGAGGAGGAGAAATTGAAGGAAATTAGTATTACCAAAAAGAGAAGTGAACAGAGGCCCGAACAATCCCCATCCACCACCACTCTCCTCCGTCTGGCTGAGCTTGCTCTCTCACTGAACAAATTCTCCTTTAACTTGTCTCACCTCCCCTGTGTGGGAGTCTTCTGTACATGAACCTCAAACTGTTCAAGAGCCTACACAAGTGAGCTTCAACCACATGTTAAAGCACTATCATTGAGTTCATTAAGGAAATGTAACATGACCCCTTCTACCTACTGTGTTCTGGATTCAAAAAGTAACATTGCTTCACTACTCAGAGCACAAAGGAAAAACAAGTTTGTGTTGCATTCACTGTTAACAACTACCAATTCAGTAGGGGAGAGATATCAAACTTGTTTTTTAAAGCAGTTATATGATTTTACTGCAAGTAACCAGTAGCAGAAATCACGCAGTCTTCCCTGCAGTGCAGGCTGAAGCCCTATCTCCCAGTGTCAGGCCAGTTACATTATATATACACAACAGACTGATGGATTGGTCATATAAAGACTGTGCCAGCTTGCAACAAGGGAAAGGAGACAATGGTGACCTGCGGCAAGTTGTGATGTAGTGATTGACAATGGCCTCATTCCCTATCCTGCTACCCTCGCATCCTACCCTGAGGGAAGAAACTTCACCTCGAAGCCCCTTCTGGAACCCAGTGACCACTTCCTAGCCATGTGTTCAGAAGGGGATGCTGCCTTCGCTCTGAACCAGGTGCAGCCCCTCGAAGCTGCAACAGGTGGGCAGCTGCTCAGTCACACTGGCCCCACCAATAGCTTGGAGTTGCTGCAGGAAGGGCCAGCAGCCAGGAACCATTACCAACGTTGCCATATTTGCATGAAGCAGCTCAGGATGCAGGCGCAGACCTGCTGGGGCCAGCTGATACAAGACTGAGCTGAGCTGATACAAGACTGAGTGGTGGTAACCCTGGGCCTGCTCCTGGACTCCTTACGGGCTGAGACTCTCTCCTCCCATGTCTGGCCACTTTGGAGGCTGTAGTAGCTGAGGGGAGGCAGAGGTCAGAAAAAATGTTAAAACGGCAGAATTCCATGATCCAGAAGTTGGAATTCTGCCAAAAGATGGAAATTTCTCACCCCTGTGCACTGAGGTTCCAGCCTTCATTTTTGTGCACAGGTCCTGGTGTGGGATTTGAACCTATCAGCTTTTGACTCAGAGGCGGGAGTGTTACTCACTAAGACATAGCTGGCACAGAGCAGGCAAATGTAACAGCCTGCAATCGAATAAGTAAATCATGAGATGGTTGATGTAGAAGCTACAGTAAAAAGGATGTACAGAAACCACTAATGCACAATTCAACAGAAGGCTTATAACATATGGTGAGAAATGACGCTTAATTTGGAAGTCAGTATTAATGTCTGCATACTGCGAAAGTATTCAGTGTAATACAGGTTAACACATGGAAATAGATCAGATCAGAAGGATTCTGTAGGCCAAAGTGAAGTAAGCAGGATGTTTGTTCAGTTTAAGACAATTTAACCAACAAAGGACGTATGTGGGAAGAATTGTCGTGTGAAGAGTATGTGGTGTAATGTTGCCATCTACTGGTCTAGTAGCGTTTGACAATCTTAGAATTTCTGGACAAAATCTCCCCTTCCAGGGTTAAATCAGTGATCTGGCACAACTCCATGTTACCTCGGTCCAACAGGGAACCTTTGTATCTTTGGGACTTTTTTTCAAATGAAAGAAATTCCTTCCTTGTACTTGTTCCAACCAGTTTTTATACAGTTCCAACAGGTTTTATACAATTCAAATTGCTGGCCGATACTTTACAGACAGTGGTATAGTGGCAAAAAGCAAGTGCATTCACAAAAAAGCAGGCTAATTCAGATGTACAGATCCACGCTCCTAGCTTATCAAAGATGTTGGCAGTCAACACCACAAAAACAGATTGGGAGAAAACCTGTGACAGAGACGTGGTTGAGGGAGGGGCAGGATTGGCAGCTCAACGTTCCGGGATATAGAAACTTCAGGCGAGACAGCGGGGTGGGTAAAAGAGGAGGAGGCGTTGCATTATTAATTAAGGAGTCTGTTACTGCAGTAAGGAGAGATGATATCTTGGAGGGGGCATCGAATGAAGCTTTGTGGGTAGAGCTTAGGAATAAAAAAGGGGCAGCCACATTGTTAGGTGTTTATTATAGACCCCCAGATAGTCAGCAGGAAATTGAGGAGCAAATATGTGCACAATTTGTGGAGGTGTGTAAAAACAACAATAGGGTAATTATATTAGGTGATTTCAACTTTCCCAACATTAATTGGGATAGACATTAGTGTTAAGGGCTTGGATGGAGTGGATTTCTTGAAATGTGTACAGGAGAACTTTTTAGGTCAATATGTAGAGGATCCAACAAGGGACGGCGCAGTGCTGGACCTAATTCTGGGGAATGAAGCCGGACAGGTGGCTGAGATGGTGGAGGGGGAGCATTTTAGCGATAGCGACCACAACATGATACAGTTTAAGCTTGTTACGGATAAAGAAATAGGCAAGTTACAAAAAAATGTTCTGGATTGGGGAGAGCGGATTTTAGTAAAATAAGGCAGGATCTGGCCAAGGTAGACTGGGAACAGCTACTTGTGGGGAAATCTACAGAGGAGCAGTGGAGGGCGTTCAAAAAGGAAATGGGGAGGGCACAGGCTCAACTGTTCCCTGTAGGGTGATAGGAAGGAGTAACAAGCCCAGAGAACCACGGATGACCAGAGATATTCATGATACGATGAGAAGGAAAAGAGAGGCTTTTAGCAGGTACAAGGGAAGCAAATCAGCGGAGGCATTAGTGGAGTACAGACAGTGCAGGGTGGGCTTAAGAAAGCAATTAGGAGAGCAAAGAAGGGATATGCTCTGGCTGGTAAAAGTGGGAAAAATCCCAAGATATTCTATAAGTATATCAATGGGAAGAGGATAACCAGGGAAAGTAGAGCCCATTAGGGACCAAGGGGGCAATCTATGGATGGAGCCAGAGGACATCGCTAGAGTGTTGAACGAATACTTCACATCCGTCTTCACCTAAGAGAATGAGGATGAAAGTATCGAACTCGGGGAGAGAGACTGCGAGGTTCTTGAGCAAATTGATATAGGGAGTGACAAGGTATTGGAGGTGTTGGCAGGCTTAAAAGTGGACAAATCTCCAGGTCCGGATGATTTGTGTCCCAGACTGCTGAGGGAGGCAAGGGAGGAGATCGCAGGGGCTCTGACCCAAATTTTTTATTCCTCTCTGGCCACGGGGGAGGTGCCAGAGGACTGGAGAACAGCTAATGTGGTTCTGCTGTTTAAGAAGGGTTGTAGAGATAAGCCAGGGAACTACAGGCCAGTGAGTCTCACGTCAGTGGTAGGGAAACTATGGAGAAAACTCTGAAGGAGAGAATCTATCTCCACTTGGAGAGGCAAGGTTTGATCAGGGATAGTCAGCATGGCTTTGTCAGAGGGAGGTCATGCCTAACAAATTTGACTGAATTTTTTGAGGTGGTGACCAGGTGTGTAGATGAGGGTAGTGCAGTTGATGCAGTTTATATGGATTTCAGCAAAGCCTTTGACAAAGTCCCACATGGGAGACTTATAAAGAAGGCAAATGCACATGGGATACAGGATAATTTGATAAGGTGGATTCAAAATTGGCTTAGTTGTAGGAGGCAGAGGGTGATGACAGAAGGATGCTTTAGTGACTGGAAGCCAGTGTCCAGTGGCGTGCCACAGGGATCTGTGCTGGGTCCCCTATTATTCGTCATTTATATAAACGACATAGATGACTATGCAGGGGGCAAGACTAGTAAGCTTGCGGATGACACAAAGATTGGCTGGGTGGTTAACAGTGAGGTTGAGTGTCTTGGGCTACAGGAAGATATAGACTGGATGGTCAGATGGGCAGATGGAATTTAACCCTAAAAAGTGTGAGGTGATAGACTTTGGAAGGAGTAATTTGACAAGGAAGTATTCAATGAACGGCATGAAACTAGGAAGTTCTGAGGAACAAAAGGACCTTGGCATGTGTGTCCATAGATCTCTGAAGGCAGAGGGGCATGTTAGTGGGGTGGTGAAAAAGGCACATGGGATACTTGCCTTTATCAATCGAGGCATAGATTACAAAAGTAGGGAGGTCATGTTGGAGTTGTATAGAACCTTGGTGAGCTGGAGTACTGTGTGCAGTTCTGGTCGCCACATTATAGGAAGGATGTGATTGCACTGGAGGGGGTGCAGAGGATATTTACCAGGATGTTGCCTGGGATAAAACATTTAAGTTATGAAGAGAGGTTGGATAGACTTGGATTGTTTTCGCTGGAGCAGAGAAGACTGAGGGGCGACCTGATCGAGGGGCATGGACAGGGTGGATAGGGAGCACCTGTTCTCCTTAGTCAGTCACGAGGGGACACAAGTTCAAGGTGAGGGGCAGGAGGTTTAGGGGGGATGTGAGGAAAAACCTTTTTACCCAGAGGGTGGTGACGGTCTGGAATGCGCTGCCTGGGAGGGTGGTGGAGGCAGGTTGCCTCACATCCTTTAAAAAGTACCTGGATGAGCACTTGGCACGTCATAACATTCAAGGCTATGGGCCAAGTGCTGGTAAATAGGATTAGGTAGGTAGGTCAGGTGTTTCTCACGTGTCGGTGCAGACTCGATGGGCCGAAGGACCTCTTCTGCACTGTGAGATTCTGAGAGAATGCTGCCTGGTGCTGTTCCAATAGCATCAAGCCTCAACCATATTCTCGTAGAATTAGACCAGTCAAAATATCCACACATCACTGGTGTAACAAAGAGCAGCAGACATACTCACCTCAGGAATGTAAGGGTCTTGATGGTTGAAAGTGTGTCCAGATCCCCCTGTAGGGACAGATGGAAGATGAGAATGAACAGGTTAACAATGGAACAGCTCCCAAACAGGCTGCAAGATTTTTTATGTAGGCCGAAAAGGTGAATTAGGAGCACACATTACAGAATTGAAAAAACAAGTTACACTGACCAGCGGTTGCTCATAACAGGAGGCGACCATTTAGCTTATTGAACCTGTTCCACCATTGAATTAGATCATGGCCTATTACCCAACTTGGTTCCATATCCCTTAATTCCCTGCCTAACAAAAACATATCAATCTCACTTTGGAAATTTTTAATTGACTTCCAATGTCAACTGATTTTTGTTGGAGGGTGTCACAACAGTGGATCAGAACCCCAAAATTATTTACAGGCACATGGAACTTTTTAAAGGGAGATATGTATTTTTTTAAAAAGAAACACAAGCAAAAGCTGGCTGAGAATGTAAAGTAACCACTTTTTGGAAAATTCCTATGTGGATTATACTTGTCCCGCGAGTTTAGAGAGAACCTGGAAAGTCACACCTAAATAGGTGTCAAGGTCTACTTCAGACAGAGACACTTGAAAGGAAGGGACGCAATGCAAAAGACTGAACTTTAATCTCCTGTGGTTGCGGAGACAATGGAGGCTAATTACCACATCTCAGCAGAAACCATTTCCTCTTGAGTTATATCTCAGGACATGGAAATGGACCGAGATGAAAGAAAGCAGATTCTAGACGAAAGTCATGTTTGTCTTTTTCCCTTCCAGGAATACACAAGAAAATGGGTTAAAAAGCAAACCTGATGTATGTACTCGTTCGTGCTAGTTTGTGGGCTGTGAGGATCACAGCAGAATCAACTGGGCATCTCCCTGTATCTTGCAGGTAAAAGGCTCTCTCTGGCTGGAGACAAGTCAAAGCCACAGTCAAAAAGGAAATGGGACAGCAAATCAGACTGATTTGTATATCTTCTTTTAAACTTTTATTTTTGGACTCAACTTCTCATTTCTGATCTGTGTGTGTGTTACATTATTATGTTTTAATGGAGTTTTTAGTAACCAATAAATTTACGCTTTCTTTGACTCAAGAAAACCTGGTTAAGTTGGCTCCTTCTAAAACAAATATATTTGGACTGGGTAAAGATATCTACGAGGGAATGGGATCCCTTTTAAAGTAACCTTGTTGCAGCCAACCTAGGGGGTTGAACAAAGAGGTGGGAGCCAGGTCATTCCTCCTCACCCCGGCACGTAACAAAATTGGGGTCCTGTTCGGGAAGTTAACAATTTGGGGTATCCTGTGCGGGGTCATAAATTGGGGGACCTTACTCAGGGACTGGTCGTAACAAAGGTTCCAGGTTTTGACCCTTTGTGTGAAGTGGTGCATCCTGACAGTACCCCCCACCCACCGAATGGCCTGGCTCCAATTTTAAGATCATGCCCCCTTGCTCTGGACTGAAATAATTTGTCTATAGTATTGCTGAAAAAAGACAAGTGGGCCCTGATCGATCGATTGGCAAGTGGACTCTGATGGGTAGAGACATTGCCATGGGGGACTGCACCAGTTAACTGATAACTGCCAAGCTTTGTTTAAATTCAAACCAGGCATGTTGACTCTAATAGGTCAAGGCATTTCCTGGGGGAATGAACCAGGGAATGGCTGTCACCTATTTTGTTCAGTTGAAAAATGTGTAACGTGTGTACATGTTCTGTCTGAAAAGGCCAGAGCTCTGTGTATTAATGTGTGTAGCTTCTAGCTACACAAGTGAGCTACACTGTGAACCTGACTGATAATCTTAAATTGGTAGTCAGTGTAATTCTTAGCACACTCAGGATTGTTTAGTGAATGTTGTCCAATCACAGAATCACATCTAATGTTGGACACTGTTTTGCGTTTTGCAAGCATGGGCTGGATGGGTATGGTTAGTACTTCGCCTGTTGTAAACAGCTGAAGGGATGTCCTGTTTGACAAGATCCACCAGTCTTTGGGGCATACGGCCTACAAACTTAACATCAGACTAGCACTGAAATTCATATATCACATTACTCATTTGTGTGACAGGCAGAACATCTTTTTGGCTTGACGGCAGCATCCTGTTAGTGGCAAATACCACTCGTATTGCTACTGCATTGTAGCAGCATGAAACGGCTAGCTTCACCTGTTGCTCAAATTTTTCAGATACATTACATTTCCAGGGTAATCTGAGGTAGACTAGGCACTTTTCAGGACCAAAAGTGACAGCCTTAGGCGCATTCATGAGTTTGTGCGATATATAGTGATCAAAGATCTGATCAGGGTACACATTATCCCGCAGGATGCCTTTGATGCCCCTATTTCAGTGTCAAGCTTGCATGGTGAGCAAATGGCTTGACCCCTATTTACAAGGTTGCCGATAAGACCGATCTTACAGCACATGGAACTGTAGGAATGTCAGTGTATATTGACCAGTGAAGGCAGGCTTGTGGTAGACTATATTAGAGAACACCCTGGCAGATTTCTCAACTCAGCTCATTTGACTGCTCCATTTCAAAGGTGAATTTAATCGCAGGATGGAGCCCACTAAGGTATGTAAGGAAATTCTTACATGCAGCTGTGGATTCAAACCTAGCAAATGTATCATCTACACATGGGAAATACACAAGGGGTAGCTTGGGTGTCACCCCATCAGAGACTTGTTCCTTGTCCAAAAGATGGCATATCTGACAATGCAGCACTCCCTCAGAACTGCACTGGGAATGTCAGTTTGCTCAAGTCTCTAGAGTACGACTTGAACCAATAACCTGGATTTGGAGATGGGAGGACTACCACAGAGCCATGGCTGACAGACCAGCAATAGAACGTTCAACAATCTGCTTCAATTACTTCTGAGGGGAGTTTTCAAATGCAGCGGGAAACAGAGATTGTGAAGGAGGAGGCAGAGTGACTGAGCACAGGAGGGATCGAGTTTTGCAGCATGTTATTGACAGCACACATATTGACCACATTCAGAAACACATACAACTTACCATCTCCTGTAGGTTGTTGTTTGTGAGTACCAACTCCCGCAGGTTAGGCAACGCCTGCTCAAGGCTTTCACCTATCCGACTGAAACAAAGATTTATTTTACAGACTGTTCAACTCAGTTTCCCAACACCCTTCACACTTTAAAAAAAATTTATCTCCCAACACTTTGTATAGTCCCAAAATCCTAAAGCAGTCTTGGGCTTTTTTAAGTGCCATTTCTTATAACAGGACAAGCCAATAGATATTAAATATTAAACTGCAAAGTTTCTAACACAGAACAGTACTTATTTGGACATCATCGGTGTGACACCATCCAGGACAAAATAACCCGCTTGATCGGCACCAAAACCACAAACATTCATTCCCTCCACCACCGACACACAGTAGCAGCAGTGTGTATATTCTTCAAGATGCACTGCAGGAACTTACCAAGGCTCCTTCGACAGCACCTTCCAAACCCACGACCACTACCATCTAGGAACACAACAGCAGCAGATAGATGGGAACACCACCACCTGGAAGTTCCCCTCAAGCCACACACCACCCTGACTTGGAAATATATCACCGTTCCTTCACTGTCGCTGGGTTAAAATCCTGGAACTCCCTCCCTAACAGCACTGTGGGTGTTTCTACACCACATGGACTGCAGCGGTTCAAGAAGGCAGCTCACCACCACCTTCTCAAGGGCAATGAGGGATGAGCAATAAATACTGGCCCAGCCACTGACACCCACATCCCATAAAAAAATAAATTCTAATGCTGCAACAGACTTTTGACACTGGTTGGAAACGACTAAGTTCTACACTCCAACATCTGGACACAATTTCACCAAAAAATCACCATCACCATCATTCAAAAATCACCATCATTCAAAAATCACCATCACCATCATTCCTTCCAGAAGTTTGAAGGGACAGAATATGGAGCCAATCTTAGGCAGGGGCATAGTTTACAACTTCATTCCAACCATCATCAACTCACTCCTCCTCTGGTTAAAGGAAAAGTGTCAGTTTGAAATGAGAAGGTGTTGGGGGTGGGGGGTGGAGGTTTGGGGGAGTCGGGGGGAGAGGCAGGTTTGTGCGGTGGAGGGGCAGGTTTGGGGGGAGGGGGAGCAGGTTTGGTGGGGGGGGAGAGAGCAGGTTTGGGGGGGGAGAGAGCAGGTTTGGGGGGGGGGGGGAGAGAGCAGGTTTGGGGGGGGTGGGAGAGAGCAGGTTTGGTGGGGGGGGGGAGAGAGCAGGTTTGGTGGGGGGGGGGGGAGCAGGTTTGGGGGGAGAGAGAGCAGGTTTGGGGGGGGAGAGAGCAGGTTTTGGGGGGGGGGGGGGGAGAGAGCAGGTTTGGTGGGGGGGGGGAAAGAGCAGGTTTGGTGGGGGGGGGGAGAGAGCAGGTTTGGTGGGGGGGGGGGAGCAGGTTTGGGGGGAGAGAGAGCAGGTTTTGGGGGGGGGGGGGAGAGAGAGCAGGTTTGGTGGGGGGGGGGGGAGAGCAGGTTTGGTGGGGGGGGGGGGAGAGCAGGTTTGGGTGGGGGGGGGAGAGCAGGTTTGGGTGGGGGGGGGGAGAGCAGGTTTGGTGGGGGGGGGGGGAGAGCAGGTTTGGGGGGGGGGGAGAGCAGGTTTGGGGGGGGGGGGAGAGCAGGTTTGGGGGGGGGGGGAGAGCAGGTTTGGGGGGGGGGGGAGAGCAGGTTTGGGGGGGGAGAGCAGGTTTGGGGGGGGAGAGCAGGTTTGGGGGGGGAGAGCAGGTTTGGGGGGGGAGAGCAGGTTTGGGGGGGGAGAGCAGGTTTGGGGGGGGAGAGCAGGTTTGGGGGGGGAGAGCAGGTTTGGGGGGGGAGAGCAGGTTTGGGGGGGGAGAGCAGGTTTGGGGGGGGAGAGCAGGTTTGGGGGGGGAGAGCAGGTTTGGGGGGGGAGAGCAGGTTTGGGGGGGGAGAGCAGGTTTGGGGGGGGAGAGCAGGTTTGGGGGGGGAGAGCAGGTTTGGGGGGGGAGAGCAGGTTTGGGGGGGGAGAGCAGGTTTGGGGGGGGAGAGCAGGTTTGGGGGGGGAGAGCAGGTTTGGGGGGGGAGAGCAGGTTTGGGGGGGGAGAGCAGGTTTGGGGGGGGAGAGCAGGTTGGGGGGGGGGGAGAGCAGGTTGGGGGGGGGGGGGGAGAGCAGGTTGGGGGGGGGGGGGAGAGCAGGTTGGGGGGGGGGGGGAGAGCAGGTTGGGGGGGGGGGGGAGAGCAGGTTGGGGGGGGGGGGGAGAGCAGGTTGGGGGGGGGGGGAGAGCAGGTTGGGGGGGGGGGGGAGAGCAGGTTGGGGGGGGGGGGGGAGAGCAGGTTGGGGGGGGGGGGGGAGAGCAGGTTGGGGGGGGGGGGAGAGCAGGTTGGGGGGGGGGGGAGAGCAGGTTGGGGGGGGGGGGGGGAGAGCAGGTTGGGGGGGGGGAGAGCAGGTTGGGGGGGGGGGAGAGCAGGTTGGGGGGGGGGGGGAGAGCAGGTTGGGGGGGGGGGAGAGCAGGTTGGGGGGGGGGGAGAGCAGGTTGGGGGGGGGGGAGAGCAGGTTGGGGGGGGGGAGAGCAGGTTGGGGGGGGGGAGAGCAGGTTGGGGGGGGGGGAGAGCAGGTTGGGGGGGGGGAGAGCAGGTTGGGGGGGGGGGGAGAGCAGGTTGGGGGGGGGAGAGCAGGTTGGGGGGGGGAGAGCAGGTTGGGGGGGGGGAGAGCAGGTTGGGGGGGGGGAGAGCAGGTTGGGGGGGGGAGAGCAGGTTGGGGGGGGGGAGAGCAGGTTGGGGGGGGGGAGAGCAGGTTGGGGGGGGGAGAGCAGGTTGGGGGGGGGAGAGCAGGTTGGGGGGGGGGAGAGCAGGTTGTGGGGGGGAGAGCAGGTTGTGGGGGGGGAGAGCAGGTTGGGGGGGGGGAGAGCAGGTTGGGGGGGGGGAGAGCAGGTTGGGGGGGGGAGAGCAGGTTGGGGGGGGGAGAGCAGGTTGGGGGGGGGAGAGCAGGTTGGGGGGGGGGAGAGCAGGTTTGGGGGGGGAGAGCAGGTTGGGGGGGGGGGAGAGCAGGTTGGGGGGGGGGGGGGAGAGCAGGTTGGGGGGGGAGGGGAGAGCAGGTTGGGGGGGGGGGAGAGCAGGTTGGGGGGGGGGAGAGCAGGTTGGGGGGGGGGAGAGCAGGTGGGGGGGGAGAGCAGGTGGGGGGGGGGGAGAGCAGGTTGGGGGGGGGAGAGCAGGTTGGGGGGGGGAGAGCAGGTTGGGGGGGGGGGGAGAGCAGGTTGGGGGGGGAGGGGAGAGCAGGTTGGGGGGGGGAGAGCAGGTTGGGGGGGGGGGGAGAGCAGGTTGGGGGGGGGAGAGCAGGTGGGGGGGGGAGAGCAGGTGGGGGGGGGGAGAGCAGGTTGGGGGGGGAGAGCAGGTTGGGGGGGGGAGAGCAGGTTGGGGGGGGGAGAGCAGGTTGGGGGGGGGAGAGCAGGTTGGGGGGGGAGAGCAGGTTGGGGGGGGAGAGCAGGTTGGGGGGGGAGAGCAGGTTGGGGGGGGGAGAGCAGGTTGGGGGGGGAGAGCAGGTTGGGGGGGGGGAGAGCAGGTTGGGGGGGGGAGAGCAGGTTGGGGGGGGGGAGAGCAGGTTGGGGGGGGGGAGAGCAGGTTGGGGGGGGGAGAGCAGGTTGGGGGGGGGGAGAGCAGGTTGGGGGGGGGAGAGCAGGTTGGGGGGGGAGAGCAGGTGGGGGGGGGGAGAGCAGGTTGGGGGGGGGGAGAGCAGGTTGGGGGGGGGAGAGCAGGTTGGGGGGGGAGAGCAGGTTGGGGGGGGGGAGAGCAGGTTGGGGGGGGGGAGGCAGGTTGGGGGGGGGGAGGCAGGTTGGGGGGGGGGGAGGCAGTTTGGGGGGGGGGGGGGGGAGAGGCAGGTTTTGCCGGGGGGGGGGGAGGGGGTTTGGGGACTCACCAGATGCGGTTGTTGTTGAGCAGGAGACTCTTTAATCTCCGCAGCAGCGGGAACCCGTCCAGTTTGCGGATTTCATTGTCGGAGAAATCGATGCAGTCAAATTGATCCAGAGTCGCTCCCAAATTCTCCACAACCGGGATCTTGTAACCTGCAAAAACCATCAGAGACTAAACCACTAAACCCAACAACTCCGACAGGTACGGGGGGCGGGGGGGGGTCGGGAGGGGGGTTCGGGGAGGGGGGGGGGGTCGGGAGGGGGGGTCGGGGACGGGAGGGCGGGGGGGGTCGGGAGGGGGGTTCGGGGAGGGGGGGGGTCGGGAGGGGGGGTCGGGGACGGGAGGGCGGGGGGGGTCGGGAGGGGGGTTCGGGGAGGGGGGGGGGTCGGGAGGGGGGGTCGGGGACGGGAGGGCGGGGGGGGTCGGGAGGGGGGTTCGGGGAGCGGGGGGGGGTCGGGAGGGGGGGTCGGGGACGGGAGGGCGGGGGGGGTCGGGGGCACTGGGCCCCCTGTGAGGGCGGGAAAGGCCTCCAGAGCAGCCGGCCTGGTGAGGCCTGTCCTTGAACCGCGCTTTTATTTGAAGTCCGCCGACAATCTGAGCCCTGCGGCCCGGCCGTTCCGCCGCGCTCTCACTCTCGCTCTCTCACCCCGCAGGTCGAGCTCCCGGTCCCGCACGGGGTTGGTGTATTGAGCCGCCAACTCGATCAGCTCAGCCGTCAGCTTCACCATGTTGGCCCTCA
Source organism: Cetorhinus maximus (assembly GCF_964194155.1). Lineage (NCBI taxonomy): Eukaryota > Metazoa > Chordata > Chondrichthyes > Lamniformes > Cetorhinidae > Cetorhinus > Cetorhinus maximus. The sequence goes on from NC_135904.1 coordinate 38,787,319, forward strand.
CTCCCACAGTGCACCGCTTGCCGCCCTCACTCCCACAGTACACCGCGCCCGGGGCGGGGCCTCACTCCCGCTGTGCACCGCGCCCTGGGCGGGGCCTCACTCCCACAGTACACCGCGCCCTGGGCGGGGCCTTACTCCCACAGTACACCGCGCCCTGGTCTGGGCCTCACTCCCACAGTACACCGCGCTCCGCCCTCACTGGGCGGGTCCCAGTCTTCATTCTGCTCAATCCTGGAGCATCCACCACCCTCTGGGGGAGAGAATTCCAAATATTCACAACCCTTTGGGTGAAGTAATTTCTCCTCATCTCAGCCCCTTATCCTGAGGCTGGGCCCCCGTGTTCTAGACTCTGTGACCAGCGGGAACAATCTCTCGGTCTTCACTCTATCAAACCCCTTCAGAAATGTGAAGGTTTCAATGAGATCGTCTCTTGTTCTTCTAAACTCCAGAGAATTTAAAAACAGAAAATGCTGGAGAAACTCAGCAGGTCTGAGAGCGTCTGCGGAGAGAGAAACAGTTAACGTTTCGGGTCCGTGTGACTCTTCAGAGCTTTTATCCAGAGAATATAGACTCAATTTACTCTTATAGACTCTTCAGACCATGAACTCTCCCCATCTTCACCCCTTTTTAATCCTTTTTTTCAAAATTCGTAAATTTTGTATCTTTTTATTTTCATTTTTATTCATTATTTTACCCCCTTTTCAATCCTTTCTCCCCAACCACCCCCTGGGGGTGGGGGGGGAGCGGTGGGGCAGGGAGATACACCTGGTTGAGGGGGTATGGGATTGTGGAGGAGATACTCCCAAGAAGAGGAGGTTGGAGGAGGTACACCTGGGCATGGGAAGATAAATCTGGAGGGAGAGGAGATATATCCAGTGGAGGACAGGAGGGGATACACCCAGAGAGTCAGGGAGATAAACCTGGGGGAGTGATTCACCCAGGGACCCAGATTGAGGGGTGTTTGGAGATACATGGGGTGAGGTACACCCAAGGAGGAATTGATGCATCAGCTGATTAATGAAATGAGTGAACAGGCAGGGAAAATGAGATGAACAATAGACTATACCAGTCTTCCTCCCTCTGATGATGTGGTCAGTCTTCCCATAACCTGTTTACTGTTGCCCTCTGCTGGCCAATGCAAACACATGCAAGCCAGCGCTTTCAGACAATATACAACCTAAGGTCTTATAAGTCATTCATTTGTAGGTAAGCTCAAAGCAATGCAGTGTTTATGTATATCACTAATAATCCAGAGAACATGTGTTCAAACCCTACCATGGCAGTTTGAAAATGTAAATTCAGTTCTTTTTAAACTGGATACATATGATAAGCTGAAATCATTAAAGAAAATGAGTGAAACTTGGATTGTGAAAATTGTCCATTTGGGGATCAAACTTGTTTCTTCCAACCTGGTCTGCACTCCCCGACTATCCTCCTGACCCCCTAACTACATCCCCGGCCACCACCCCGACCCCCTAACTACATCCCCGGCCACCACCCCGACCCCCTAACTACATCCCCGGCCACCACCCCGACCCCCTAACTACATCCCCGGCCACCACCCTGACCCCCGACTGCCCTTCCGACTATCCACTCCCCTCCCCTCCCCTCCCCTCCCCTCCCCTCCCCTCCCCTCCCCTCCCCTCCCCTCCCCTCCCCTCCCCTCCCCTCCCGAACACCTGACTAACTACTCCATTCCCCAACTACCCTTACTAATCATCCCCCCCACTGACCTCCTGACCCCCACCCCCATGACCATCCAACCTGCCCCCATGACAATCTGCCCCCCCAACACCTGAGCCCCAATGACCACCAGACCCCCACAACAAGCAATCAAGCCCCCTCTGCCCTTATCCTACCCACTTACCTTACACACTTAGCTTCTCCCTGGCTCCTCAGAGTGACTGGATCTTTAAGCCTTCCTGCTTTACAGCAGCTGGTGCCATAAAAAGGGCATGTCTTCCTTACCTCTGACTCTCCTGCACTCAGTTGAGACATTTCTTGAGCAGCTACACTGCACTTTTCTCACCCAGCCCCAGACAGAAGGTCAGGTGAGAAAGAAGTAACTAGGAGCAGATTGGCAACCTGACTCTGATTGGGGGCTATAATCAGTATTGGTTGCTCAATGGGAGAAGTTCAAAAATCCCTTCTGTGATGTGTGATCATTCCTCAGCCTTGCACTGGACTACAATGAGTTCCACCTTTTCTGTGCACTTTGTCCTACTGCAAGGAGAGCAGCATTCGTCAAGGAGAAGCCTCAGAGAAAGTTCGACAAGCCTTATGACATTTCATACGGCAGAGATAAGCTTTCATCTGGGGATTTAGAATATTATAAAAGAGAGGGTCAGAAAGAGTGGAAAGGTCCAGGTAAAGTATAGGATGTGATGGGAAGACAGTAATTCTCCAACTTGGGCAGTCAAACTATTAGGGTCCATTCATCTCGGTTAATCAGGATTGATTGTAAACTTGCAGAACCTGAGCAATCAGTGGAAGGTGATGAGACACCTTGTACCTCACATACTCATATGCTTGACAGTTATGAGGAGCAGAATGCAGTAGATAAGGGGCTGGATAACAATAGACAAAGTGATACTAATGCACAGGAAAGGGCTTTTTATTCCAGAGGGCAATTACGGAAGTTGGTATCCGGGTCATATGGAGACCAGAAGGGCCCAGTTAAAGGAGGAATGTGACCATTGTAGAGAGAGCAGGGAAAGCCACCAGCAAATTCAAACATTGGCTAAATGTTTGAAATGATGGACAAGAGGTAAGATGAATGGAGTGGCAAAATGAAGTGAAAATGTGAAAAGGTAGAAAACACAGTGCGAGTTTCATAGCAGATCTGGAAGTGACTCTGGCCCTAGGAAATGAAGGCAAACGGGCAACAGAACCTCTGATGGTGGTAGGGAGAGGTCATGTAGGCCAGAATGAGATAGGACAGCAAGTAGATGTCATAGTTTGACTCGGACAGGGTTTCCCAAACTGTGTTACGTGGAGCTCCGGGGTTCCATGTGATATACCAAGGGGTTCCTTGGTAGTGTGGGTGGAGTGTAGGAGCAGCCAACCCTGTACAGCTCACAGCATTCAACTCAAGCAACTGATGTACATTTGAAAAATGCTAGAAAGCTCCTTGTCCAGTCACAGGCTGGTTTTTACCAGCATTGCCTGCTGATAGGCTCACCAGCGAGTCCTCCTAGTGAGTGAGCCTGGGAGAGAGGGCAAGTGGGCCTGGGAGTGAGAGGGCGAAGGGCGAGTGGGCCTTGGGGAGAGAGAGGGCGAATGGGCCTCGGAGAGAGAGGGCGAGTGGTCCTCGGGGAGAGAGAGGGCGAGTGGTCCTCGGGGAGAGAGAGGGCGAATGGTCCTCGGGGAGAGAGAGGGTGAGTGGTCCTCGGGGAGAGAGAGGGCGAGAGGTCCTCGGGGAGAGAGAGGGCGAGTGGTCCTCGGGGGGAGAAAGGGCGAGTGGTCCTCGGGGAGAGAGAGGGCGAGTGGTCCTCGGGGGGAGAGAGGGCGAGTGGTCCTCAGGGGGGAGAGAGGGCGAGTGGTCCTCGGGGGGAGAGAGGGCGAGTGGTCCTCGGGGGGAGAGAGGGCGAGTGGTCCTCGGGGGGAGAGAGGGCGAGTGGGCCTCGGGGGGGAGAGAGGGCGAGTGGGCCTCGGAGAGAGAGGGCGAGTGGGCCTCGGAGAGAGAGGGCAAGTGGTCCTCAGAGTAAGAGGGCAAGCAACCTTGGAGTGAGCGATTGTCTGAGCAAGCGGCCCTCGGAGCGAGAGGGCCTCGGAGCGAGAGGGCCTCGGAGCTTTTAGCCAAATCATCAGCAAATTAGCTTCTTGTAATCGAGAAAATAATCCTTCCGGATGCTGTAAATGCTCCTTCCACGTAGGACTGGAAACTATTATGTCATCAATATAAACAGCACAATTGCTCAGACCTGCAATTACTTTGTTTGTCAGTCTTTGAAATGTCGCAGGTGCATTCTTCATACCAAATGGCATCACTTTAAACTGATATAGTCCACTTGGTGTTACAGAAGCTGATATCTCCTTTGCTCTCTCCGACAAAGGTACCTGCCAATATCCTTTCAGCAAGTCAATCATTGTGATAAATTTTGATTGTCCCATTTTCTCAATGCAATCCTCCAACCGTGGTATGGGATATGAATCCGCTTTTGTCACCACATTCACCTTTCGATAGTCCACACACAGTCTTTGTGTTCCATCCGGTTTCGGTACCAGCACAACAGGCAAACTCCAGTTACTGCAACTAGACTCAATGAGATCATTTTGAAGCATGAAATCAATTTCTATTTGTACTTGTGATAACTTTGCCAGATTTAATCTATAAGGTTGTTGCCTTATTGAAGATGAAACCTGTAGAGAGACATCATGTATAGCTAAAATAAAAATAAAAATACTTGGAAAAACTCAGCAGGTCTGGCAGTATCTGCGGAGAGGAACACAGTTAACGTTTCGAGTCCGTGTGACTCTTCAACAGAACTAAGGAAAAATAGAAGAGAGGTGAAATATAAGCTGGTTTAAAGGTGGGGGGGAACGGGGTGGGACAAGTGAGCTGGATAGAGGGCCAGTGATAGGTGGAGATAACCAAAAGATGTCATAGACAAAAGGACAAAGAGGTGTTGAAGGTGGTGATATTATCTAAGGAATGTGCTAATTAATGGTAGAAAGCAGGACGAGCAAGGTACAGATAGCCCTAGTGGGGATGGGGTGAAGGAATCGAAATAGGCTAAAAGGTAGAGATAAAACAATGGATGGAAATACATTTAAAAATAATGGAAATAGGTGGGAAAAGAAAAATATATATAAATTATTGGAAAAAAGGGGGGGATCAGAAAGGGGGTGGGGATGGAGGAGAGAGTTCATGATCTAAAATTGTTGAACTCATTATTCAGTCTGGAAGGCTGTAAAGTGCCTAGTCGGAAGATGAGGTGCTGTTCCTCCAGTTTGCGTTGAGCTTCACTGGAGCAATGAAGCAAGCCAAGGACGGACATGTGGGCATGAGAGCAGGGTGGAGTGTTGAAATGGCAAGAGACAGGGAGGTCTGGGTAATGCTTGCGGACAGACCGAAGGTGTTCTGCAAAGTGGTCACCCAGTCTGCGTTTGGTCTCTCCAATGTAGAGGAAACCACATTGGGAGCAACGAATGCAGTAGACTAAGTTGAGGGAAGTGCAAGTGAAATGCTGCTTCACTTGAAAGGACTGTTTGGGCCCTTGGACGGTGAGGAGAGGGGAAGTAAAGGGGCAGATGTTGCACCTTCTGCGGTTGCATGGGAAGGTGCCGTGGGAGGGGGCTTGAGGTGTAGGGGATGATGGAGGAGTGGACCAGGGTATCCCAGAGGGAATGGTCCCTACAGAATGCCGACAGGGGGGGTGAAGGGAAGATGTGTTTGGTGGTGGCATCATGCTGGAGTTGGCGGAAATGGTGGAGGATGATCCTTTGAATGCGGAGGCTGCTGGGGTGATAAGTGAGGACAAGGGGGACCCTATCATTGTTCTGGGAGGGAGAGGAAGGTGTGAGGGCGGATGCGCGGGAGATGGGCCGGATACGGTTGAGGGCCCTGTCAACCACTGAGGGTGGAAAACCTCAGTTAAGGAAGAAGGAGGACATGTTAGAGGAACTGTTTTTGAAAGTGGCATCATCAGAACAGATGCGATGTATAGCTAAATGTGCCTTTCCCAATTTATTCCTGCAAATAGGTTTGTGTGACTGCAACAGCTTTTCCAAGTCACTTTGACACTTGTTTGAAAGGTAACTCAATATTTCATTTGAATTTTCAAGCACTCCCTCATTATCCAATTTGATTGGAGGAAAATCAGTTTCAGAATCCTGCACTTCTACCTCTTTCTCATCATCCACCATCGCTAACACCTCTTTTTGTTCCTCTTCCCTGTCAAAGCACTTTTTAAGCATATTTACATGACATACCCTCTGCTTCTTTCTTCTGCCTGGAGTATTTATTAAATAATTTACTTCACTCAATTTCTTTTCAATCCTGTAAGGCCCAGTAAATCTTGCATTTAATGAATCCCCTAGTACTGGTAACAAAACTAATACTTTCTCTCCAGAAACGAAACTGTGAGCTTTAACTTTCTAATCTACCTTCATTTTCATCACTTGCTGTGATATCTTTAAATGCTCCCTAGCCAAATCACACACTCTGTTCAATCTTTCCCTGAAATTTGATATGTAATCCAAGAGAATAGTTTTTGAATTTTGACCCAGTAATTTCTCATGAATTAATTTCAGTGGTCCCCTTACCTCATGACCATAAACTAGTTCAAACGGGATAAAACCAGTCGATGCATTCAGAGCGTCTCTAATAGCAAATAACAAGAATGGAATTCCTGTATCCCAATCCTGTGGGTAATCCTGACAGTTTGCTCTCATCATAGTTTTTAAAGTTTGATGCCATCTTTCCAAAGCTCCTTGTGACTCCGGATGTTAAGCTGTTGGCTTAAACTGTTTTATCCCCAAACTGTTCATTACTTCCTTAAACAGCTATGACATGAAATTTGACCCCTGATATGATTGTATTTCCTTAAGTAAACCATATCTTGTAAAAAATTTAATTAACTCCTCCACAATCTTCTTAGTTGTAATATTTCTTAAAGGTATCGCTTCAGGAAAGCTGGTAGACTAATTTTTCTGTAACTCCACTAACCTCCTTGAGTTAAACGCTTCAGCTGAATTGTCCTATAGTCTTCCCTCCTGAACAATGTTATCAAACATAATGCCAGTGTTGTGGTATCTTTGACAAACGGACCACAGGAGGCTCAGGTACAGGTCACGATCGTTTATTCCAGCAATTGCAAGGAGAGAACCATCTCAAGGCAGCTTGAGATCGCACTCTGCTAAATTACAAGTGTTCAGCATATTTATACTTTACTGACCATGTACACCTCTGGCATCAGGTACATCCAACTCTTCACCTAGGCAGAGACCTTCCCTCCTTTCTAAGCTGGGACCATCTGTCCTTCCCCTATCTGATGAAGAGCACACTTAATTTTAGTTGTTTTCCAACCTAAGTCTCCAGTCTGACTCCCAGGACACCCAATCTATCTTATTTTTAATTCCTTCATGTCCAGTCTAGGTCCCAGGACCTTGCTGGTGATTGCAAGCCCTGCGGGTGCACAACATTCATCTGGTTTAACTGTTGATTTACTGGTTTGCGCTGGCCTGCCTGTAGATTCTAATTTAAGTAATTCATTGCCTTCTAATGAATTATCCCTTACCAGAAATTCTCACTTCCTTTCTTCCCCCTAACACCAGCTAATTGGATTTTGACACTTCCTTCTTGCCTTTGAACTGCCTGCGCTCTTTGTTTATCTTCTTCTTCCCGATGAGTTTTTGATTTTGTTGTAACACATTCAGGAAACAATCCAGGATGTTCCTTCTGTAGCACTTTGGTTGAAAACACTTCTACAGGCTGCTGACCTACCCTAGGCATCACCCATATGTGTGATCCAGCTATATTATTACGCTGCATAAATTGAACCCCTGCAATGGGCAATTTTTCCACCACTCCAACAATAACTTCACCTGTCCTCCATTGACTCTTTAAATTTACCTTCCACAACGGAATAGATTAAGCATCTCCATGAACCCCACTTATTATCACCTGCTCCTGCAATACTCCCTCTGAACAACAAATATCACTATCACACAACATTAAAGATTGACTAGCCCCTGTGTCTCTTAAAATTTAACATCTTTACCTACTCCACCCTTCACACACAAAGTCTTTAAACATTTCTGCAACCTGCTCCTCAGAATTCTCTTGGGTAAATTGTGAACATATTCCCACTTCTTTACCTATCACTGATTCTCCCTGTTTTACCCGTACACAAACCACTGTTTTTTCCTGTGCCTGAACCTCAGAACCCACACCACTTTTACTTCCAGAACTTTTCTGTATCCCAATAATTCCAACAGATTTTTCTTGCAATTTCCAACAAACTGATTTCATGTGCCCCACTTTATTACAATGAAAACACCTCAATTTTCAAATGTCACTCCTACCCTCAGCACCTTCCTTTTTATTCTGAGAAAAAATCTTCCTGGGAATTCCCAGCCACTCCTCCTCTCCCCTGACTACCTGCCTTCCTTTCACTTTCCCACTTTCTATCTTTTTCTGATTTGAAATGGTGACAAATAAAGGTTTAGCTCAATGAACTAACTCATAATCATCAGCTCTCTCTGCTGCTTGTTTTACAGTTTGAACCCTCTGTTCCTCCACATAAGTTCTCACTACCGAAGGGATCGAGTTTTTAAATTCCTCCAAAAAAATTACTTCCCTAAGAACTGCATAGGTTGTTTCTATTTTTAACGCCTGTATCCACCGGTTAAAATTACTTTCTTTTACTCTCTCAAACTCAATATAAGTTTTCCCAGACTGTTTTCTCATATTCCTAAATTTCTGCCTGTTTGCTTCAGGAACCAACTCATATGCACTCAAAGTAGCCTTTTTCACCACATCATAATTCACCAATACCTCTTCAGACAGCGAAGCATATACCTCATGCGCTCTACCCAGCAACTTAGACTGTAATGATAACGTCCAGTACTCATATGGCAATTTCATCTGTTCAGCTATCTTTCCAAATGAAATAAAGAACACTTCAATATCTTTTTCCTCAAACTTTGGAAGGGCTTGTACAAATCTAAACATCTCCCACTGGGTTTTAGGTTAAAGGTTTTTCATCATCAGGACTCTCCTCAAAATCTGAGATCTCTTTTTTAACTTCCAGCCTTTTAAGCATGTATTCTTTCTCTCTCTTCCCTGAAATTCCAGTTCCAGCTTCCTTTCTTTCTCCTGCCTTTCTGCTTTCTCCCTTTTAAAAGCCATTTCTCTTTCCTTTGCTTCTAATTCAAATTTTTTTCAGTTCCTTTGCTTCTTCAGATTCAAGCTTCTTCATTTCAAACTGAAGTCTCAGCTGTGACTCACTAGTGTCAGGTTTCACTTCCAACTGTAGATGTTGTGTTATACTTTTAATTATATCTGATTTCCTAGCCCCCGCAGGTAACCCCAATTTTAACTTATCTGCAAACTCTGTTAACTTACTCTTGGTTATTTTTTCCAACCCAATCAGAGTTATACCTTCTAATCCCAGACAAGTCTTAGTAATTGCCAAAGCCATCTTGCATTCTCACCACTTATATAAATAAAACCTCACCAACTCCTGAATTCAAAGTGCTTCTCGTACTCATAACCTTAAGATTCACCAATTCCAAACCAGTCAAGGAATTACAAATATTATCCTGGCAAGAGGCTCCAATTGTTATGACTCAGCAGTTGGTAAAGGCGGAGTTATTTAAAATCCAGAGGGAAACTTTAAACAACTGTCATAACCTATATTTTCAACTGGTATGTTTGAGATGCAACTCTGAATTCAGCAATGAAACCACCAAGCCTCCAGAGGTTTTTTATATAAATTAAATTAAACATTTATTAATTTGACAACAAATTTTAAACACATACACATGTCTACAAATTATTACCATAATCACTTTTAAACAAATTCCCAAATTAATCACTCCCAGGTAAATATTCCCCAAGGCAATAATAACCTATAAACTTAAACAGACGCCAGGCAAAGCACATTTTATCTTACAAATTCACAATGAGGTTCCTTCGCAGACAGTTGTTGGCTTACAGGCTGTTTAGATCTTCCATGGCTCTTTTCTGTACATACATTGCCTTCCCTTTGAATGCAAATTCTCATTGTATCACCAGGCCCTTAGAACTCCACCTCTTCTAACAATAAAATTCCTTTCATAGCACCAATTTTTTTAGAAATATAAACATATTGCTTGGTGCCTCCTAGCTAGGTGCAAGATTTCAGCCCAGTCTTTCAATCATTTATCCAACAAAATTCAAATGCACCCTTTACCTTACTGTTTAACATCTCAGAAGTACTATACATCAACGCACGCAGACTAACTGGCTACAACCCAGTTAACACACACACACAACCACTAACACAGACACTACTACAAGTCCAATTTAAAATAATTTCCAATAACATTATATACATTAATCGCTTCATGACACCCCCACCTTCACCCCACCCCACATCTTCCCTGCCTCACACCATCTTCCCCCACCCCCACCACCCATCTTTCCCCCACACCCCCTCCCCCCATCTTTCCCATCCCCCATCTTCCCCCCACCACCCATCTTTCCCCCACCCCATCCCCCCTTCTTACCCACCTTTCCCTTCCCCAGTCTTCCCCCTCACCCCATCTTCCACCCCTTCCCCATCTTCCCCCACCACTCACCTTTCACCCACAGCCCCTCCTCCCATTATTCCATCCCCCCATCTTTCCACCCGCCCCATCCCCCAATCTTTCCCCCCCCCATCTTCACCCATCTTTACCCCACTCCCAACCACAGATCTTTCTCCCATGCCACCTCCCCCCATGGTTCCCATTCCCTAATCTTTCCCCCACCTCATCCCATCTTCCCCCCACCCCATTATTCCATCCCTCCATCTTTGCCCCCACCCCATCCCCCCATCTTTGCCCCCACCCCATCCCCCCATCTTACCCCCCTTTCTCCTTCCTCCATCTTCTCCCCAACTCTCCCATCATTCCCCCCCCACCCCCATCTTTCCCCCCCACCCCCCCCAATCTTCCCCCAACCACTCCCCCATCTCTGCCTGACCCCCCAATCTTTCCCCCAAACCCCCATCTTTCCCCAACCTCATCCCCTCATCCTTCTCCCCACCCTTCCCCCATCTTTCTTCCCCACCCCCTCCCCCATCTTTCCCCACACCCATCTACCCCATCGACCTCCTGCCCTCAACTTCCCTGCCTCCCCCATCTTCCCCACCTAACCCCATCTTCTCTGCCCCCAATGTTCCCCCTCCCCCATCTTTCCCCCTGCCCCCATCGGGGGAGAGGGAAAGGGGGAGATACCATCAGGAGGGAGGGGGGGGGCAAGGTGGAATGGGTGTGGGATACACTCGGAGGGAAAGGGGTGGATGTGGTCAGAGGGACGGGGGAATCTACACTCAGGGGGGAAGGAGGTGATACACTCGGGGGAGGGGAAAGCGGGTAGAGACACCCAGGGGAAAGTGGGGGAGATACACTCGGGGAAGGCGGGAGATAGACTCAGATTCCTCCATCTTCCCCCCCTCCATCTTCCCCCTTCCCAACTTCCCCCTCCCCCCTTTCCCCACTGCGCCCATCTTTCCTCCTCCCCCCATCTTCCTCACCTCCCCCATTTTCCCACCCACACCCTCCCCCAATCTTCCCTCCACCCTCCCCATCTTTCCCCCTACCCCCATCTTCCCCCACCCTCTCCCCCTCATCACCCCCACCTCATCCCCATCTCCCTTCCCCATCTTCCTGCCCACCTCCATCTTCACCCCACCCTCATTTTCCACACACCCTCCATCTTGTCCCCTGCCTCACATCTTCCCCCCTTCCCCATCCCCCTGCCTCATCCCATCTTCCCTCTCCCTCCACCATGCATCTTTCCCCGCACACCAACCCTCCATCTTCCCTCTTCCCCCTCCCCCCATATTACACCCCAGTACCCCCATCTTTCAGCACCACCCATCTTCCCCCTCCCCCCCATCTTCCACACCGCCCCCCACCTTTTCCCCTCCCATCTTCCCCCCTCCCGCCATCTTCCACACCACCCATCTTCCCCCCTCCCCCCATCTTCCACACCTCCCCCCACCTTTTCCCCTCCCATCTTCTGCCCTCCCCCCATCTTCCACCCCCCATCATCTCCCCCACCCCCATGTTCCCCCTCCCCCAATCTTGCCCCATCCCTCCCCTCATCTTTCTCCCACCCAACCCCCCCAATCTTTCGCCCAACTTTCCCCTCCCTCCTCTCCCCCATTCTTCCCCCCACCCCTCCCCCATCTATTCCCACACCCACCCATCTTTCCCCCTCCCCATCTTCTTCCCTTCGCCCATCCTTCCCCTACTACCTCCCACATCTTCCCCCCACTACCTCCCACATCTTCCCCCCACCACCTCCCACATCTTCCCCCCGACTCTCTCCCCCATCTTGCCCCCCAATCCTTCCCTCATCTTTCCCCCCACATGCCTTCCCCATCTTTTCCCCCAAATCCCCATCTTTTCCTCACCTCCTACTCCCATCTTTCCCCCCCACCCACCCATCTTTTTCCAATCACCCCCTCCCCATTTTTCCCCACCCACCTAACCCCATCTTCCTCCCAACACCCTCCCCTTTCCTTCCTATCCCACCCCTTCCCCTCAACTTTGCCCCAAACCCTCCCCCATCTTGCCCCCTGCCCATTTCCCCCCCACCAACCCATCGTTCCCCACAGCCCCCCATCTTTCCATCTTTCCCACCTAACCCCATCTTATCTTCCTCCCCCGATCTTCACTCTTCCTCCTTCTTGCCCCCCGAGCCCCTATCTTTCCCCTTCCCCCCCGCATCAGGGTAGAGGGTGGGAGGAACTACCCTTGGGGGTGGGAAGGTGGTGTGGGGAGAGATACACACGAGGGAATCTACATTCGGGGGGAAGGAGGGAGATATGCTCCAGGGAAGCGGGGAGATACACTCTTGTAAAAGGGGGGGATACAATCGGGGGAAGGGGGAGATACACTCGGTGGAGGGGGTGATTCACTCAGGGGAAGGTGGGAGATTCACTCGGGGGGAAGGTGGGAAGGGGGAGATACACTGGGTGGAGGGGGTGATTTGCTGAGGGGAAGGTGGGAAGGGGGAGATTCGCTCAGGGGGAAGGGGGAGTTACACTTGGGGGGAAACAGGGCAGATGAATTCGGGGGAAAAGGGGCAGATACACTCAGGGGGGAGGGGGGGGGGCGATACGCTCGAGGGGCCAGGGGGTGGTTTACTCGGGGGAAGGGGGGAGATACACTCGGTAGGAAGGGGGGGAGATATACCCGGTGGGAAAGAGGGCAGATACACTCTGTGTGAAGGGAGCAGATACACTTGGGGGAGGTGGGGGAAACATTTGGTGGGGGAAGACAACAGATACACTCGGAGGGAAGGGGGAGATATGCCTGGAGGGAGATACACTCAGTGGGGTGTTACACTTGGTTGAAGAGGGGAAACAGTTGGGGGAAGGGGTGAGATACACTTGGGGGGGGAAGGGGTGAGATACACTCGGGGGGGAAGGGGTGAGATGCACTCAATAGAAAAGTTACAGCACAGGAGGCCATTCAGCCCATCTTGTCCATGCCAGCCCGAGGACTTCCAGGTGCCCTTTCTAATCCCACCTTCCTGCACCCGGCCCATAGCCCTGCAGCTTACAGCACTTTAGGTGCAGATCCAGGTATTTTTTAAAAGAGTTTAGAGTTTCTGCCTCTACCACCAACTTGGGCAGCGAATTCCAGACACCCACTACCCTCTGCATAAAAAAGTTCTTCCTCATGTCCTCCCTACACCTTCTGCCACTTATCTTGAATCTATGTCCCCTGATTCTAGAATTCTCCACCAAGGGAAACAATTTTATCCTGTCCACTCTATCTATTCCCCTCATAATTTTGTACACCTCAATCAAGTCACCTCTCAGCCTTCTTTGTTCCAAGGAAAATAACCCCAACCTATCCAATCTCTCCTCGTAGCTACACTTCTCTAACCCTGACGACATTCTTGTAAACCTCCTCTGTCCTCTCTCCAGAGCTATTACGTCCTTCCTGTAATGTGACCAGAACTGCACACAATACTCCAGTTGTGGCCTCACCAGTGTTTTATACAATTCCAACATTATATCCTTACTTTTATATTCTATACCTCTGCCAATGAAGGAGAGCATTCCAAATGCCTTCTTTACAACCTTGTCTACTTGAACTGCTGCCTCCGGGGACCTGTGTACTTGTACGCCAAGATCTCTCACTTCATCTACCCCTCTTAGTATATTCCCATTTATTGTGTAATCCCTGTAACTGTTTGACCTCCCTAAATGTTTGACATCATACTTTTCTATGTTAAAATCCATCTGCCACTTTACCGCCCACTCCACCAACCCATCTATATCATTTTGGAAGAGGGGAGATACACTCGGGGGGAAGGGGGAGATACACTCGGGGGGGAAGGGGGAGATACACTCGGGGGGAAGGGGGAGATACACTCGGGGGGAAGGGGGAGATTCACTCGAGGGGAAGGGGGAGATTCACTCGAGGGGAATGAGATGATTCACTCGAGGGGAATGAGATGATTCACTCGAGGGGAATGAGATGATTCACTCGAGGGGAATGAGATGATTCACTCGAGGGGAAGGGGGAGATTCACTTGAGGTGAAGGGGGAGATTCACTCGAGGGGAATGAAATGATTCACTCGAGGGGAAGGGGGAGATTCACTCGAGGGAGGGGGAGATTCACTCGAGGGGAAGGGGGAGATTCACTCGAGGGGAATGAGATGATTTACTCGAGGGGAAGGGGGAGATTCACTCGAGGGGAAGGGGGAGATTCACTCGGGGGGAAGGGGGGATTCACTCGAGGGGAAGGGGGAGATTCACTCGAGGGGAAGGGGGAGATTCACTCGAGGGGAAGGGGAGATTCACTCGAGGGGAAGGGGAGATTCACTCGAGGGGAATGAGATAATTCACTCGGGGGGAATGAGATGATTCACTCGGGGGGAAGGGGGAGATTCACTCGAGGGGAAGGGGGAGATTCACTCGGGGGGATGAGGGGTCAATATGCTCGGGGGGCCAGGGGGTGATATACTCGGGGGAAAAAGGGGAGATACACTTGGGGCGAAGGGGGCAGATATATTTGGGGGGAGGGTGAAGATACACTTGGTGAGAAAGAGGGGAGATACACTCTGTGTGAAGGGGGCAGATACATTCGGGGGGAGGTGGGGGAAACATTCTGTGGGGAAGACAGCAGATACACTCGGAGAGAAGGGGGCGATACACCTGGAGGGAAGGAGGGAGATACACTCGGTGGGGTGTTACACTCGAGGGAAGGGAGAAACAGTTGGGGGAAGGGGTGAGATACACTCGTGGGGAATGGGGTGATAAACTCAGGGGAAGCGGGAGATGCACCCAGGGGAAGGGGGGGGGAGACACACTCGGGGGAAGATGGAAAGGGGAAGGTTCACTCAGGAGGAAGGGTGAGATACCCTCAGCAGGAAGATGGAGCTACACTTGGTGGCAAAGAGGGCAGATAAACTCGGGGTGAAGCGGGGTGATACACCTGGGGGGGAAGGGGGGGAGATATGCTCCAGCTCACCTCATTGCTCCCCAACCCGCTATCTTTCCCCAACCCCTCCCCCTGTTTTTCACCCCCCCTTCTCTTTCCCCTGCAACCAGTCTCCACACCAGCTTTCCCCCCTTCCCCATCTTTCCCCCTTCCCCAGCTTTCCCCCCTTCCCCATCTTTCCCCCTTCCCCATCTTTCCCCCTTCCCCATCTTTCTCTCCTCAACCATTGCCCCATCTGACCCCCTCACCCCTCTCCACATCTTCCTCCCCCACCCACTCCCCCCATTTTACCCCATCCCTTCCCCCATCTTTCTCCCAACCCTACCTTTCTCCAACCCCATGCCCACCATCTTCCCCCCACACCCCTCCCCCCATCTTCCCCGCACCCCCTCCTCCATCTTCCCCGCACCCCCTCCTCCCATCTTCCCCGCACCCCCTCCTCCCATCTTCCCCGCACCCCCTCCTCCAATCTTCCCCGCAACCCCTCCTCCATCTTCCCCACACCCACTCCTCCCATCTTCGCTGCACCCCCTCCTCCAATCTTCCCTGCACCCCCTCCTCCCATCTTCCCCGCACCCCCTCCTCCATCTTCCCCGCACGCCCTCCTCCCATCTTCCCCGCACCCACTCCTCCATCTTCCCCTCACCCCCTCCTCCATCTTCCCCCGCACCCCCTCCTCCATCTTCCCCGCACCCCCTCCTCCCATCTTCCCCGCACCCCCTCCTCCATCTTCCCCGCACCCCCTCCTCCCATCTTCCCCGCACCCCCTCCTCCATCTTCCCCACACCCCCTCCTCCATCTTCCCCGCACCCCCTCCTCCATCTTCCCCGCACCCCCTCCTCCCATCTTCCCCGCACCCCCTCCTCCATCTTCCCTGCACCCCCTCCTCCATCTTCCCCGCACCCCCTCCTCCATCTTCCCCGCACCCCCTCCTCCCATCTTCCCCGCACCCCCTCCTCCATCTTCCCTGCACCCCCTCCTCCATCTTCCCTGCACCCCCTCCTCCATCTTCCCCGCACCCTCTCCTCCATCTTCCCCGCACCCCCTCCTCCCATCTTCCCCGCACCCCCTCCTCCATCTTCCCCGCACCCCCTCCTCCCATCTTCCCCGCACCCCCTCCTCCATCTTCCCCACATCCACTCCTCCATCTTCCCCGCACCCCCTCCTCCAATCTTCCCTGCACCCCCTCCTCCCATCTTCCCCCACCCCCTCCACACCATTTTTCTCCCCCATCGCACCACACCACTGCCATCTTCCCACCCCACCGTTCCTGCCACCCCTATCTCTCCCCGCACCCCTATCTTCTCCGTAACCCCCTAACCTCCCCTCACCCCTATTTTTCCCCCACCCCTATCTCGTCCCCACCCCTTATATTTCCTCCAAACCCCCTCCCCGTCTTCCCCCACACCCGACTTTCCCTCCCACCCCCTCCCCCAAACCCCATATTTCCCCCTAACCCCTCCCCATCTTTCCCCCCCACCCCCTCCCCCCCATCTTCTACCCACCCTCTCCCCCGTCTTCCGCTCACCCCCTCCATCTTGCCCCT
Source organism: Cetorhinus maximus (assembly GCF_964194155.1). NCBI lineage: Eukaryota > Metazoa > Chordata > Chondrichthyes > Lamniformes > Cetorhinidae > Cetorhinus > Cetorhinus maximus. Next base: position 38,804,022 of record NC_135904.1, read on the forward strand.
ACCCCAATCTTTCTCCCCCAACCCCCTCCCCACCATTTTTCTCCCCTATCGCCCCCACCCCCATCTTCCCCCCATCCTCAAGTTCCCACTCCACCATTCCCCCCACCCCTATCTCTCTCCCCCACCCCTATCTTCCCCCTAATCCGCTATCTCCCCCCCACTGCTATCTTTCTGCCCACCCCCTATCCTTCCCCTCACCCTCTATCTTTCGCCCCTCCTCCCATCTTTTCCCTCCTCCCCACCTTTCCCTTACCCCCATATTTCTCCTACCCCCATCTTTGCCTTGCCCACCCCCTCCTCCCCATTTTCCATCCCCCATCTCCCCACTTTCCATCCCCCATCTTTGCCTTCACCTCTTCCCCATCTTTCCCCCTGTCCCCTCCCATCTTCCCTCCTACCCTCATCTACCCCCGCCCCTATCTTCCCCCCACATATCTTTTCCCCCAACTCCCTCCCCACTACTTCCCCCCTCCCATCTTCCCCCCACCCCCATCCCTC